>NC_080087.1:102473733-102776764 GCF_950005125.1 Chionomys nivalis | reverse complement strand
AGGACAGACAGAAAACACATGCGTGAACATACACACCGTAAATGCACACATGTGTAAGCAGGCATCGAGGGATGTGCACCACATGGTTTGGTGAACTGATGGTTACATCTCCTGCCAACTTTTCCGTTATAGGCTGAATTTTCCCATTCCAGGCTATTAGATCTCCATTTAACTTATATTTGGGTCTTCGTGTGACAGGCAGATGTTTTACTTCAGCTGTGTATGATATAGTCTTTCACCACCTTGAATTGAGGCTTTTGCCTTCCGCTCTGTGGGCTGAATATGTCCATCTTATTTTGAACTGCTCCTTGACCAAAGCTTTTTAATAGCTAGGGTTTGCCCCACACCCATGCCGTCTGGGAACACGCCCTCATATGTTCCGTCCATATGTTCTGCTGGGTTTGGGAGTGTGCAAGTGTGTTGCACGTGGCGGGAACCTGAACACTGAGCCAGGAGAATGCCAGCACCTAATAGGAAGTCCCCACTTGCAGGGACTTCGGGCGGCTCCTTGCTGGTCCCAGCGCAGGCAGTGGGGCCTCCTCTCCCCCTTCCTGCACGACTATCTTGTCTGCTTCTTTGTCCACTTTCCTACATACATATAGGTGAAACTTTTTCTCTACCAGAACGATGTTGAATTTATAGAATTATAGGAAGAGCTACCGTGTCTGCAGTACGGTGACATTGTGAGCAGAGCACTGTGTCCCTGGGAAGGCATGTGTGTGCCCTGCTTCTCCTGTCAGCAGTTCTCAACCTGTGGGTCGCGACTCCCGCGGGGGTTGCATATCAGATCCTTACGTTAGGATTCATAACCGTAACAAAATTACAGTTATGAAGTAGCTTTTACGCAATAATTTTATGGTTGGGAGTCACCACGACAGGAGGAATTGTATTAAAGAGTCGCAGCGTCAGGGAGGTTGAGACCACTGCTCTAGGTAATGCCTCACCTGTAGCTGTGCTAGAGGGAGCAGGCCAGCACTCAATGGTCTGCTACCCAAGGGGGCTTCTTGAACAGTGGAGAGCTGCCCATCTCTTGATGTTCACCTTCTTCCTATCAGCTGGGTGACCAGGTTTCTTTTGCAGCGCAGGTAAGTTTTCCTAGAACCCTGGCTTATTCTTTCTTGATCTCTCTCCTCTGACACTGCCTGTCCAGGACATGACATCTCCTTCTCCCTTGCTCAATATGGAGTGATGGCAGTGAGCTCAGGAGGGGCTCAAGGGGTAGGGGATGTGTGGGTAGCTGCAGCACCCAAAGCGGCTCTCTGGTCTCCAGCAGAGCCTGAAAGGCTGCCCACCTTCCTCTGTTGTCAAAAGTCAGGACCTTGGGCTAATGCTGGGCTGGGAACAAGTTTATCCCTTCTGAAATGTCCTATGCTGTGTCCAGGGGGGGACTCACAGGTACCTCTCTCATACCCACCCTACAGAGATGGCTCCCAGCACTTGGCACCAACCCTGCCTGGAAGGATTCACAGAGGAGAATATGGGGGATACAAGCAAAGCAGCCCAGAGGATCTTCCTGCTGGGCTGAGCCTTGGAAGGCCTGGGGTGGGGAGCATGCCTCTTCCTTAACCTCTGCGCTTGAGGTCTTTCGTCCCTGGCTGGTGACATGTAAACCTGAGAATGACGAATGGAGGTGAGGCTAGGGAGTGACTGTGTATGTCAGGAATGGCAAGGACTGACTCAGACTGGGCCTGAAGAGGGTGATGACCTGCCCTACTTCACCTGGAGCCTCCGCATGGCCCTGCAGCGCTTCCTTTACTGCCCCGGCCCCAACACTGCCAGAAGTAGAACAGAATTTCTTAAAGCTTTCGTTACCATTTAATTATAATAGGCTAGAACCAAAGGAAAGGGACTTGGAGCCCTGGCCATATGGGTGCCCACCAGACAGCTAGACTCTCGCTACCTTGACTGTCTGAAGTGTCAAGGGGACCCTTGAAATCCTTATGGGAGCCAGAACTGGACTCCAGAAGAGGATGAATGGAGAGACCCCAACACCCAAACCACTGCCTAAGATGGCCACACTTGGTGTAAGTCAAAACTGTATCTCCCTTTTCCCTTCCCTGATGCTGACACAGGACCTGTGCTTTTGGTCCCTAAGGGAGATTAGGGGAGAGGCAAGTGCCTCACTGGAGGTGTGGGTGGGTCTCTAGCTCTGTTGGGTCCTGTCATTGCCTCAGTTTCCCAGCTGTAGAAAGATCTGAGGTACCTGTGCATACAGAAGGACAGCAGGGGCCCTCATAGAGCCTCTACCTGGTGAGTGGTCATGCTTCCCCAGACCCCTGATGCTGGGCACTTTCCTAGTCTTCACCAGAACCTCCCCAGGCCTTGGGACTAGTTCAGGGTCCCCGGGTCCCCCAGCCTATGGTCTCCCAGCTGAGTGTCTCTCAAAGACAGCTTTAGGTGTTGTGTCTACTGTATACCTGGAGCTCCTTGTTATGTGGGTGCCTCACAGGCAGTCTCTAATCAGGTTCCCCATTTCCAGACACAGGATCCCCCGAGGCCATAGGCTACAGTGACACAAGCCTTTCACAGTTCCCAGCAGCAGGGTTCAGGAGACCCAGGCTCAGGCCAGCTCTGTGCTTTGTGACCCGAGGGGACAGGAATGCCTGTTGCTCCCAGCTTGTGGCAGACATTAAGAGAACTGTCACTCAACAACGCATGTGTTGGAATTGGTACAAGTGTTGGGCTGTCACTCCAGGGAGCTCGGACCCTGGGAGCCTTTGTGGCACGGTAACCCGCACGCTCCTCTTGATGGAAGAATGAACCGGCGCTCTCCATTGAGAGTCTGCAGGATGCTAATGGCGGAAGCATCTGGTCAAAGGGGCCAAGAGCAGTGTCCGTCCTCATGCCTTGGAGGCCGGGGACCCTGAGGACCATCAGCCGAGCCCCTACGTCCTAAGGATGCGGCACCCAGCCCTTCAGTGAAGACAATGGTAGCATACTCTGTGTGTACGCAGGGAGTGGGGTGCTCTGGAGTCTTCTGTCTTCCCTGAAAGTCCAGCTCCTCGTAGGCCACACTGAAGACAGGCGCAGCTGAAGCGTCCTCCTTCTTCAAGGGAGGAAGAAGAAAGAGTTGTCTGTGTAGTCAGTTGGGGGTGGTGTGTGCATCCCATAATCTCAGCCATTCCCTATGCTGAGTTTCCAATCTGTCACTGGATTTGGGGTTCTTCTTAGAGACCTCAGCCATTGAAATTGGGACCTAACAGCTGTCCCTTCTCCCTACTTCCCTCTCTGAGATTTAGGATGCAGCCCCTTTGTTTCTGGTTCAGTTTCTACCTCTAATGTTCCCTAGCCTTCTTGCAGGTTTAGTATTCCAAAATGTGACATTTTTACTTGTCTCTACCCAGAACAGAAAGACTATGGGAATGTCAGGGCTATGCACTCTGGGGTCAGCTGATGGGTAGAACATCAGAATATGGCTGTAGGATCCTGGCGGGAAATCTGAGCTTTTCTCTAGGCTGCAGCCCCCAGGCTTCATGGCATCTCTGCCTGTACCAAGCCCTGGGGTAGACTGTGATGAATCCCTCAAGAAAGGGGACCCAGACTCACCAGAGGCTGTTCCTTTCTTCCAGTTCTTCTGGCCTCTGTTGAAAAACATATTCTGAATTAGAAGGGGCAGCTGCTGGACCATCTTCCCTGGTGGAGGGGAATGTCTTGGCAGTGTGTGTGTGTGTGTATTTTGGAGTAGGGGTTTCAGGCCCTGAGGAGACCTAGACCATGGGCAGGCATCAGGCTTTCTATTCCCACTCGTGCCCTCCCCATTTACTATCCGGGAGTTCCCACTTGAGTCACGAGTTGTGGGCTATGGGCCTGCCACAGGGACGGATGCCTACGTGGGCCCCGTTTCCTAGTGCACCATAGCACATGGTAGACATGCCGCAGATACTATGTGTGGCTTCTTAGCTGGCTGATAACCAGACTTAGCTAGGACGCTCCTGGAGATAGCAGGGTAGGGGTTGGTTTATTTCTGACAGTGGCCTGAAGGCTGACTTAGACCTTCCTGCCAGCCACAGAAAGTGGCAATTCTCACCAACTGTTTAGATAAAACCAGCAGCCTCGAGCTAGCTGTGCATGGGGTGGACACAAGGTGGCTAGGATGCGTGTGAAGTATTGGGACTACAAGGTTTCAGGACAGTCAGGAACCCTGAGGAAGGTAGGAGGTAGAAGTGTTGGAAGGGAGGCATTGTGGGTGGACAATGGCCAGCAGGACTATTTGCAAGGCCTGAGGCTTTGATTTTGGTAGGGCTGGGGCTGGGGCAGGGGTAGGGGCAGGGTTCTGAAGAGCCTTACCTGACACACCTGTTGAGCAGAAAGCAGCTAGGACCCAGGCCAGCAGCAGCAGCACAGGGACACCCACTAGGACACTCATGATACCGATGACCAAGCCTTGAAACTGGCCTGCTGGCCTGGGTGATGAGGGGCTGGGGTATCTTGTTGAGGTCTCCAGGATTCTCTCTACAGGACCACAAAGGATAGAGTTCTAGGACACCAATCGTGTATTCGCTTTAGGGGCAACCATCCTGCCTGCTTCAAGCCCACTTTGGATGGGCAAGTGACTGGCCACCCACCCTACTTCCCTGGGCTCCACCATAAAGGGGTCTCCGATGCAGGTGTTTCTGGCCGCACCTGTTACCACAAGCTCTGCTCCGGGGCTCTCCTTGATTTGTGGCTTTGGGGGCAGAGAGATGGCCCCACAGAGGTAGATGCCACTGTCATTGCGCCGTGTGGCAAGGATGTTCATGTGGAAGTCATGCCCATTGGGCAGCTGTGTGATCTGGAAGCGGTTGTCCCGGACAGGCTGGCTGAAACCGTTACAGAAGGCGGCCTGTTTTTCAGTCTGGTTGCTGGGGCTCAGGCGGTACCAGTTCAGCATAAGGTCCTCGGACCAGTTGGAGAAACTGCAGGTGAAGGTGGCATTTGCTCCCTCGGACACAGTGAGCCAGGCTGGGGAGAAGGTAAGGGGCCTCCAGGGCCCGCTGGAGACCTCTGAGATGGAGGAGAAAAAAGCTCTGTGAGGAAGGGGTGTGAGTACCCTTTTTTGACCATTTTCTGAAATCTCTGGGGAGAAGAATGGTTCTCTCAGACCGACCCCAGGTCAGAATCTCCTAAGCAGTACCCCTGCTCAGGAGCCTGTAGCTTCTTGTGGCTATGTGAGTCCCTATCCCCAACAAGCAGGGTTCTTCCTTTAGCGTAACTGACCTTAGAGACTGGAGGCATCTATCTGACATGCTTATTTCTGTCCTTTGAGAATTTGGGATCCCCCCCTCCAGATATCTTTACCTTCCCACGCCAGTGCAAGGTGTCCTAGGACTGACCTGCACGTTCTAGCCCTAGCCTTCGGGTTGGCCGGTCTAGCTCTGTTAGAAGGATCAGTGGGATGCTACATTGGGAAGTGAGGACTTCCACGAAAACCCCAGACATTGGAGGTAGTGAGTTCTTTAGTAAACTTGGACATAGCCTGGACCAGAGACGCCATCCAGCATGACGGAGCTGCCCTGGTAGCAGAAGGTATGGGTCAGTCGTGTCTTCCAGCCATATTAGAGGTCACAGCCAGGGGCCTCCAAAGACCATTGTCCCTGAAGTGGACAGAAAGAGAGGTCCCATGGTGCAGGACTCCCCGAAACAAAGATGAGCGGGATGGTACGGCTGCCAGGGCTTGGTCAGGGGTGCCTCACACATCATGCAGGGCCTCGTGGCTCTTCTCAGCAAGTGCCTATCTCACCGACAGGCTTCTTGTCACATACGTGCACACTTACATATAACCTCCCACTGGTACTCTCAAACACTCCCTACTGGGACCCATGTGATGCCAACCGTTGAACCCACAGTCAGAGATGTGGGTACAGTCAGAAGCTCCAGGGACAAGGGAAGACAGACCTGCCAAACACACACTTGCTGGGGAGACAGCTATGCACACAGGAAACAGCCACAGAGACATCCTTGAAGATGCTCTGGCCTCGACTCTGGCTGTGTTGCCAGCTCTCTTTGCCCTTGGCCTATGTAGTCACTGGGCACCTGGAACTTGGAGAGAAAGGGCCAGCTCAAAACAGAGCTGTGTCCCCAGCTGTACCTAGACATATAGCGAGGGAATTCTACCCAATTATGTGGCCCAGGACACTGTACTGCAAACATTGCCTCCACCTCCAGTGTGGGGCATTTTACTACACTTACTGGGCATGGTTTCCTCCCAGGGTGACAAAGAATGAGGCCGTGTTGCCGCGGCTAAGATACAGAAGATACAGAGAGAGCAGGAGTCAGAGGCAAAGAAGAGGGGCTGGATAGGCGGAGGACGAATGGGAGTGGAAGTGAGGGTCCAAACACCTGGCAGACAGGTATCTGAAATCAGCCTCCTCCAGGTCTGAAAGGGAGCCAGAGATACTGGGCGGAGTTATCTGCAGTGAGCGAGGAGATGTTAGCAGAGGAAGGCCCTAAGACATTCCCACCCTGTGGCCCTGCCCAGAAACGGTCTCCATCACTAGCCAGGAAGAAGCAGAACTGACATTTCCCCTCTCTGACGTTCTCAGCTATACATGGGTGATGGATGCGTGATGCCAGGCCCTGCTGATGGTCTAGTGCCACTTGGACTGAGGGTGGGCGTAGTCTATGAGCCAGGCCTGGAGTGCTGCAAGGGCCAGGGTCCCTAGATCCCATGCAGTTGGTGAAGCCTGAGTCATGCGGTTCTGGGTAGTGGTTCATGTAGGTCTGTGTGGGCCAGGAGGACCAATGGTGTCAGGGATCCTCAGAGGGGCCATGCCCAGGCTGAGGGTGGCCAGGGTGAGATCTTCCCATCGTAGCTAAGTTCTGTCCCTCCTCAGAGGCAACACAAACATCATGGGGCTACAGTATACACTTTCTTTGGCCTGTCTAAACCACACGCAGCTAGCATGTCACAGCACAGTAGTGTCAATAAATCTCTTCTTTGAACATTCACTCAAGAAATATACGAGTCTTTTTTCAAGAAAGCCTCCAGCAACTATAGTAAGGTTAGACTCAGATTTGGTGAAGCAAACATATCTTCCCTACCTTCACTCTTCTAGACTCTATCAGTGTGGTCTGGTCTATGGTCTCCCTCCTTGGAACTAGAAACCTGGGGTCCTTTTAGCACTCCAGGTAATCTGTCCAGCCCTACCCTAACCCTATAGATCCACCACCACAGCCACACTTAACTACCGATCTCCGAACAGATTCTCAAGAGTTCCTAGGGTCATGAGAACCAGAAAAGCCCCCAGAGAGCCAAAAGGCACAGGACTCTTCTTTGTTCTGGGCAGGACTGTCACAGCTCTCCAAGGGTAGCTGTGATCTGTGAATGCACCAGGGACTGTGGTGTGTCCTCAGGGAGCCTTCTGCCACCCACCCTCTCAACACTGGTCCCTAGGTTGCCCGAGATGAGTTCTTGGGTAGACATTTGATCACGGGTCTCAGAGCCTTGCCTCGTCTCTCCTGCTCCTGTGTCTACATGTATGACATTTTGGGTCCCTTGTCTTCTCACTGACTCTTTGCAGTTTATTCCTCTGGTGGCAGGGTCGTTGACTTCCCAGGTCTCTGTCCTCTTGTGGGTTTCTGCCTGTGTCCATCCCAGGGCTCTATCTTGCTCTGCCCATGTTTGGGTGTCCCCCCACGTCCCTTCCTCCCTCCTCAGAGCAGTCCCTGCTCCCTTTGTACCCAACAGCCTCTTTGCTCCCCTTAGTCATCTTGTGTGGCAATTCTTTTCTTGAACTGGCATGTGCCTCCCTCCATGTGCCTGTGGTGGGCCTAGAGATGACAATCGTGGGGACTTCCTCATAGGGGGGATGTTAGGAGGGACTGGGCTTTGGCAAGAGAGCATCTGCCTCTGAAGGCCGTAAGGTGGTAATACTATATGGAGGGGGATACCTCCCCCCCCAGGGACTCAGGTCATCCATAGAAGTACAGTGTCACTCAGAAATTAGGCCCCTGAGAGAGCTATTAGGAACTGATCTGGGAGCACCTCGTTGCGTGCGATGGCGGCTAGGTGTGTTCAGCACGAAGCATCTCCTGCAGTCCTGAGAAAGTGAGACAGATGCTGCAGCGTCTGAGGCCCTAGGCAGCACTTCTGAGTCTCCCTTTCATGCTGTGGCTGCCTGTGGGAGCGCACAGGTAGATGAAAGTGAAGTGTCACTGTGGTTAGAACGCATAACGGTGGCTTCTCTTTTAAAGACAGGAACTGGTTCAAGAGCCGAGGCTGGCCTTGAACTCACAATTCTCCTTCTGCCCCCTAGGTGCCGAGATCACAGGCGGGGAGCTGTCCTGCTGTGATAAAGGCATTTCCGGTCAATCCAAAAGTGAGCGCGAGGAGATGTGAGAAGACCGACTTCTGGGTACAGTGAGGGAGGGTTTCCCTGTGCCCCTCGCACGGTAAGTCCCAGGGAACTGTTCTGATGCCGTGTGCATAGCTAGAAATTTCTCACAGGAGGGAGAAAGGAGAACTGAGAGAGGAAGTTTGGAAAGGAAAAGTCAGCTGTGGCAGTATGTGCTTGCAATGTCAGCATCATGGGAAGTAGAGACAGGAGGAGCCTTGGAGATTTACGGCCAGTTAGCTTGGCTGAAGAACGCAAGCTCCAGGTTTAGTGGAAGATATTGTCTCAAGGGAATATGGTGTGTGGCGATGCAATAGTTTGAAAGTATCACTTACATTTTAAGAGACTGGAATTTTTGTTGGGACTCACAGCCAAAGTTAATAACAGCTTGTTGTCACTGAAGACTTAAGACTGCTATCCTATGTCAGTGTGGTGAGTTCTCAGATAATTAGGAAACAACCTTCCTCAACACCCAGGAGTACCACTTTTGGGCATATATCCAGAAGATGCTCAATTATACCACAAGGACATGTGCCCAACTATGTTCATAGCAGCATTTTTTGTCATAGCCAGAACCTGGAAACAACCCAAATGTCCCTCAACCGAAGAATGGATAAGGAAAATGTGGTACATTAACACAATGGAGTACTACACAGCAGAAAAAAATGATATCTTGAATTTTGCAGGCAAATGGATGGAGCTAGAAAACATCATTTTGAGTGAGGTAACCCAGACCCAGAAAGACAATTATCACATCTATTCACTCATAAGTGATTTTAAAACATAAATCAAGGAAAACCAGCCTACAAATCACAATTCCAGAGAACCTAGACAACAACAAAGACCCTAAGAGAAACATACATAGATCTAATCTACATGGGAAGTAGAAAAAGACAAAGTCTCCAGAGTAAATTGGGAACACGGGGACCTTGGGAAAGGGTTGAAGGGGAAGGGAGAGGCAGGGAGGGGAGCAGAGAAAAATGTAAAGCTCAATAAAATCAATAAAAAAATGACTGCTAAATCACTGTGTACTCAGCCTGCTTGTTTAACCGGCCTTTCTTTTTTTTTTTTCTTCTGGTTTTTATGACAGGGTTTCTCTGTGTAGCCCTGACTGTCCTGGAATTCACTCTGTCTTTAGAACAGGCCGGCCTTGAGCTCAGGAGATCCGTTTGCCTCCCAAGCTTTGTGCCACCGAGCCCCACTATAACCCGCCTTTAAGAGAACAATATAAAAACGAACCTTACATGCCTTGGATCTCCCATGTAATCAGCTTTTACAACCTGAGCAATGCATAGCTGCAGTCTTAAGTTACACACTCTTCCATGCCCCTGACCCAGATAATGCATGTGGACCGTTTGCTGCAAGCAGCGAATGCAGAGGCTGAAGGCAGTCTTCTAAAATCTGTCACAGAGGTGGAGAGCATCCGTGTGCGGGTACTGGGTGACAATGGTGCTTGTCATCTGGGTTGGCGGAGATCAGTGGGAGCCAGCGACTTAATCCATGTAACACTCTTAAAGATTGCTGTCAAGTACCCCATTCTCTCTCCCATAGGATGCTTTTTATAACAACAGAGCAAAGTCCTTTCTGTGGGACAGACAGACAGACACATGCATGCAGAACTCATACAACAGACAGACACCTCCACAGATACAGACAGCTATGATAGACAGACAGACACCCCTCACAGACACGGACAGCCATGACAGTCACACACGTATACAAGCACATGAGCACCTCATACAACAGACAGACAGTACAGACAGATACAGACATCTACAATGGACAGACAGACAGACAGACACACACACACACATGCAGAACTCATACAACAGACAGGCACCACTCACAGACATGGACAGCTACACACATACAGAGGCACAATGAGCACCTCATACAACAGACAGACAGTACACACAGATATAGACGTCCACAATGGACAGACAGACAGATAGACACATACACACAGCTCATACAACAGACAGACACCACTCACAGACATGGACAGCTACGACACAAACACACTGAACAGAAGACACAAACATACGGGCAGATGCACAAGCCAGCTTTTACGCAGGCACAGATTCAGACTCATACAACAGAGAGACACGTGGAGCATGAAGTAGAGAGTTCCAATCTGGACTGGCTCTTGGTTAAGTGACTCCAAGGGGAAGTGCTTCAATTTCTTTCCTTAATGTGACACCGATGCATTACTGGGGACTCGGAGTTAGTCACTAACGGGTGTAATCTCCACAGACGTATGAGCAACAAGGCAGGGTACCTTCTTCTGGCCGGCACACACGCATGCAAAGGTGTGTGCACCCACAGACTCTCACATTCACACACCAGAAGCGTCACAGGGCTGTGGTGTTGGCTCAATTGCTAAAGCGTCTGCCAACCAAATGTGAGGAGACTGATTTCCAGTATCTATCTAATTCCGGTGTGGCAGTGCCTGCCTATAATCCTGGGACTGATAAGGCAGGGACAGGAGGACACCTGAGGCATGTTGGAGAGCCAATTTGGCTGAGTAGGTAAGAGAGAGATCCTGTTTCAAAAATTAAGGTGGAGAGAAACAGAGAGAGATACCTAATATTTACCTCTGGTCTCTACATACATGCTCACACGCATGCACATAAATGTGCATGTACAATGATGTTTCTCTCTCTCTCTCTCTCTCTCTCTCTCTCTCTCTCTCTCTCATTTGTAAAAATTAACAGATGACCCTGTCCTTCACTTAGCAGTGTGCATGCCGGTGAGGAGATTTGGCCCTTTCTCATGTTTAGGGCACTGTCACTCATCGTGTGGGTCTCTAGCCAGGATCTGGGAACCTAGAACTGACTGGGATCCCTTTTGGGGATGCACTCAGAGCCAGCCTAGTTGAACTCACCCCCTTGTCTTCCAACCTAGTGGGGTGTGAGGCCCAGAATGTAACATAAAGGGGCCCCTTTCCCCTGTCCAACCTGTCCCGGGACTTCTGCCATTGAAGGCCAAGTGTGGGGGTGCCAGTGGTGGCAACTTAGCCTTCTGCTCTTCAACCCCGCCCCTGTCCAACTTACTTGGGAGTTTTCACCCCACAATCATGCCATCAGTGAGTGCCTGTCCCCAGAACACTAACCCCTAAGTCATATGCAAGTGATATGGGGAAGGGAGAGCTCGGGAGGGAGCTCGGTGCCCGCTCACAGGCTGTTGGATCATATGCTGTGGAGGAAGAGGCTGGGCTGAAAGACGGAGCACTTGCCCCATCCTTCTTAGGATCCCCGGAATCACTTTGGGGCCCTGAACTCCTCCCACTGGCAAGAAGGACTCACTGGAGACCACCTCTTGATCTCAGACTCCCAGCTCCTAGAACCCCGAGATGATTAAACCTTGTTCTTCATAAGTAGAACAGCAGAACAGGGACTAAGCTAGGCTATCTCCCCCCACGAGTCTTCCTGGCCTCCTTAACCTGTGCGGTTCTGCATAGAAGGTGTGATTTGGAGATGTCAGGGGTCTTCTCGGTTTCCCTGAGCTTTTTCTTCGGTTCATGGATAGAGCTGAGTTGATGGGTGAGTGCCATGTCCTGGTTAGCACTGGGAGGTTGAAAGGGTGAGCCCTTTCAGTCAACCTGAACCTGGAGGGTCTCACGACATGCTTACTGCAGACCACAGGCTCCTGTGTGTTGAGGCCAAATCATAACCGCATAGATGCATACAGTACCTTATTTAAGCAAGAGTCATCTGGGATGATGAAAGCATGGTCAAGGGGATGACAGGGGTCTCCCTATTCATTACAAATGGATTGTATCCCCATGTCCACCTGGAGAAATGTCCCCAGTGTGAGGATTCCAGAAGGGCACTTCCAAAGACGATCAGGACTGTAGTTTCAAGTAGATGTGAGATGTCCCAGATGACACTCCACATTTCTTGCCTAAGCGGCTAAGGGCACAGGCTAACCAAGCCAAAGGGTAGGCAAAGAACCGGCAGACACTCAGCCAAAACCATGTTACCCACAAGCGTTCCAGCCAGGGAGAAGCAAGCCAGTTAGAAGCATGATGTCAGAGCTCTAGCTGTATCTAGGTTGGGGATGTGTCTCCATGGGACCGACAGGGATGCGGGGTAAAGGGCTTCCTAACATCTGCCGTTGATGCTTAGTGATGCAGAACCTCACAGCGATGTGAGGAGATGGGAGATGGGGGCTGAACTGTTCCTAAACACTAACTGGAGCCTTTACTCCAGCACCTAGGGATAAAAATTCAGTAGCAGTAGGGGCTAGCTATAGGATTAATTAGATAAGGTCACTTTGGAGAGGGTAGGTCTCAGCTAGGGGGACTGATGTCTATGTAGGAAGGGGATTATGGACACTGGTGCAAGAGGGTAAAGGCAGAGGATGGGGAGGTGTCTAGGTACCAAGGAATCCAAAGGTTGCTGGAAAATTCAGAGGCAGGAGAGGGACCTGGAACTTAACTGGCTCACAGGGGCTGAGGTTCCCCCTATCTTGAGTTCCAATTTAAGACCCCAAGCCTGAGACAATGCTCCCTAAACCCCTTCTCCACAAGCTGTGGTACTTGGTGACAGTGGTCCAGTCAAGCCAGTGAAGGCAGGAAGTACCAATAAGCCAGGTGAGATTGTGTGCGCTGGTGAGATTAGTGCCGGACAATCTTGAGTTTTATGCTGACCTGGGCAATCTGATGAGACATTGCCCCAAGAAAGGTCAATATTCTAAACTAATATAACACATACACACACAGAGTTCTATATCATCTATCTGTCTGTCTATCTATCTATCTATCTATCTATCTATCTATCTATCTATCTACCTACCTACCTACCTACCTACCTACCTATCTATCTATCATCTATCTATCTATCTATCTATCTATCTATCTATCTATCTATCTATCATCTATCTATCATCTATCTATCTATCTATCTATCTATCTATCTATCTATCTATCTAAAGTGTTTTCTAAATATCTATCCTTATATACACAAATAAGAGCAGCTCTTACCCCTCATCAAAGAAGATTTTCTTTTTTATCATTTTTTTCAATTTTTAATTTAATTTTTTAAAAAAACTGTTCTTTCTCATTTTACATGCCAAATCCACTTCCCACTCCCTCTCCAAAGAAGGTTCTTTTTGCAACATAAGGCGGTGATTACAGAGATGCCCAACACAGTCACAGGAGAACAAGTGACTGTGGATCGCACAGCTCCGACTGATAGATTGGGAATGCAAACCCTGACGCTAAGGCTCAGGGGGAATCACAGAAGACAGCGTGGAAAACTTGTAGGAGCCGGAGGCCCAGGCCACCTGTTGATAGAGCGTTCCCTGGACACTGCAGGGCCAGTACATCCATGAGCTCTGAACCATGGCAGACTGAACCCAAGACTAGCATGATAATAACACCACTTGCCACACAGATGTGAACAGAGGAAATTCCACACGGTCCTATCCCCATATGAAAAACTATAGGAGGTTAATGGCTAACGAGAGAGGGGAAATCAATTGCTCCAAAGACAAATTCCCAAGCAAGTTGTCCAGTCCCGAGAGATCAACCCTGAACACGTACACATAGAAGCAAACCTGAATGGACTTAATAGGTTATCTATGCAGATGTGTATATACATATATGTATGTGCGTATTTTTCAAAATTATGGATTATGGAAAGCAAGTCTGACTTTAAGAAATGTGTCCTTAGGATGCGCTTGGCAGTTTTCATAAGTGGTCTGAGCAAATCTCATGAGGCAGTAACTATTTCCCCCAGATTGTAGGTGGGAGGCTGGAGAGATGCCTCAGTGGTTAAAAGCTCTGGCTGTTTGTTCTTCCAGAGGACCCAGGTTCAATTCCCAGCATCCACATGGCAGCTCACAACCACATGTAACTCCAATGCCTCCCCAGACACGAGGCACACATGTGATGCAGACATTCGGGCAAAACACCCATACACCTAAGATAAAATAATAAAATGGAAAAACGAAAGAACAAAAGAAAGAAAATGTAGGCGAGAAAACGGTAAAGAGACCGAGTGGCTCACCAAAGGTCACCATGCTCAGCAACGGCTTTATGGACTCCTAACTTACGGCTCTTTCTGAAAGGGTCTGCCAGCAAGGCAACCCAGGCTGGCTTTGAACTTTTGATGGGCATGCTCAGCTATGCTTGTCTTTAGTCTGGATACAGGATGGTCCATTTCCAAGTCTGAATTTCCTCAGCTTAGTCACTAGGCAGTCACGGTTGAGGTTGGGAGGCGTGTAAAACTAGTAAGCATGAGAAGAGCTGTCTACGGGACCAACTGAAATAAGGAGAGTGAGGCAATCCGGAAGGAAGAGATGTCCTGGACGTAAGGTCCACGGCCGCCAAGTGCAGGGCACTGGCTGTGTGACATGCTTGGCGCAAGGCTGTTCCGATGGCAAGAGAGGCACGCCGGCTCCAAGTCATTTGCCAGACACAATCTAGAGCAGGCCTGCATAACACACCCCTCTTTCCGTACTTTGTCATGAAGTTGCATTTGGGGACATGCCCAGTGTGCCAGGTCACCAGGGTGAGTCATAGCCCCCTTTAGGTCTCGGGTCCTTCTCTCCGATGACCCATGGTCCTTCTCCCTTTGTTCCCTGGGTTTCCTGACAAGGTTCCCCCAAGGGGCATCTTTCATCCCTAGGGCCTCGGACCATCTCCCATGTTCAGGGCTGTATGCTCATCAGTCCTGACAGCAACCCAACGGCTCTCCTACCAGAGGCCAGCATGGAGGCAAAGTATTCCCAGCATCCCAACCGGCCTTGGCCTGCAGCCTAAGGTGATGAGCAAACACACTCAGTTCCCAGTCCCACCCAGCTCTCAAGATGGTGAAGAGGCTGGGGTGGAGAGGACTGAGGCCTCATATGAGCAAGGGGACATCATTACAGGTAAAACATGTCCCAGGGCAGCCAGCACAGGGTAGAAGCTTGGGTCACTGTCCTACGCTCCGCAGGAGTAGCCCTGGCCCAGGAGCTAGGTGACTTTTCCCCTAGCCCTGGGTTCCCAGTGAAGGTGGGCTCAGTCCTGAGAGTAGAGGGTACAGGGTAAAGGGTATAGGGTAGTGAGGTCAAGTTATCTCTGTGAGGAATTTGACCAGGATCGCTGTACCCCTAGGTCTCACCCTCCCCCGAGTCCACCATGGATGCTAGGAGGCCAGGAATGTGCGGTCTAGAGTCCTCCAGAGATGGCAACACAGGAAACTGTGCCCATGAGGAGTATACAGCTGATAGACCCTTGGAGAGAAACTGCCAGTCATCTATCCAGTGTGTAGGGCGGGCCTCATGGAGGGATGTCCCCAACTATAAGAAAACACAGGGGAGGGCCAAGGACACAAGGGCCTGGCAGAATCCTGAAGCAGGGCCGTAGTGGCCAAGGCCAGACCCACCATTGCTCCACAGGAAGGGACATAAAGGATCAGTTGAGATTGGACAAATGTTCAGTCTGCCTGGGAGAAACTAGGAGGCACATGCTGAGCCCTGGGAAGCCCTCCACCTGTAAAACCCACTGAGGGAGAAAAAAAAAAGGAGCCAATCTAGATAACCAAGAGGCACAGGTGTCCCTCTCCCCCAGTGACAGGGACTCTGGGTGCCTGCCCGTTCCTTCAAGCCCTGCCCCAGCCACCAACCCTGATCCCACGTCCCTCCGAGCCACATACCTAGAAGCCACCCTGCTTGCCAGCTCAACTGCAGCACAGCCCAAGTGAGAGGCCAGGGCACCTGCCGGACCCACATGCCCAGAGCCCCTGGCTGCGCCTCCTTCAAACGCCGGGCCCCGCTATCTCCTCCTCCTCGGCTTCTCAGGCAGAGTTGTCTATAGCGGAAGGGAAACGGTCCTGGGTTATGCTGGAGGGAGGAGACCTCTTCTTGGCTCCCGCCCCCTCTTCCTCCACCTCCACAGAGGTGGGAGAACAGGCAAAGAAGGGTGGGGGAGGGGCATGGGAGGGAGGAGGGGGAGGGAAAGACACTTGGGAGGAGCAGGTGGAGGCGGCTAGTGAGAGGTGAGCGAAGAGAAGACCAGCCGCCTTTGCCTCCTGCCCCACTATGGGTCTTCTCCGCTTCAGGCCCCATATTGAGGGCAATTTTGGTCCTTTCTATTCCCTACATCCTGATCGTTAGCTACTGAGGTTTAGGGAGCCTGAGATGAGGGCCTTACTCTTGTCCCTTTGGAGGATGGGTGTCCTCCCGGGCTGCAGGGAGGGTTAGCTGTACCTTCACCTACCTTGTCTGGCATGTGTGACCTTTAAGTCCCCTGAGCCATGGCTTGGTCCTTTACTTTTGGGGAGCAAGAGCCAAGCCACCCCCACCTGCTCTGCCTGATGGGTCAGAGGAGGCCTGAAAGGGTTATAGTGAGCCTCTCCTAGTACCCCGAGAAGATGCCTCTCTCCTCAGCCACATCCTCAGACCCAAAAAACCCCTGGGTCTGGTCTGGCTTTCTCTCTTGGCTTTTTTTCCCCTTCAAGACACTGGGCCCACCTGTTCAGGTCTCTGTCTTCTCTGCTTCCACAGTGGTCCTAGTATTGCTGGTCCTGCTGCCCTCGGTCTTCCTCTTCACCTGACCTGGTGGTCAGGTTTTAGGTCCTTTCCAGTCAACCTTTCCAGTTCCTAGGTGGTGGGAGACCCCCCCACCTGTCCTGTCCCTGTCTCCCTGGGGAGGGAAGGGGTAGTCAGACCTGTGCATATAGCCCCAGGCTGGTTGACCATTTGTGGGGATCTCTGATTACTTAAGAGTTCGGCTTTCAAGTGTTTTGTCGCCGTGAATGGGAAATAGGAAAAACGAAACTGCTGATATTAGATGTGTGGGTCTCACAACCCTAAAATAACCAGCCCGGCTGGAAACCATCTGGCAGCTGTGGCAGTCACCCTAGTTCAGAGGCACCGGGCTTAGTGGGGAAGGAAAGGAAACGTTACTTTGTACAGCGCCGCCGAGATGGAAAAAGAGTGTGAGGCACAGACTGGCCGCCCCCAGTCTCAGTACGGGGCTTGTGGGCAGAAGCGAGGGGGATCCCCTCCCCAGGCCTGGCTGTTATAGAGCCTCCTGACAGCCTTGTGGCTCCCGGGCATGTTCAGGCCAGCAAGTCCCCCAAGCGGGCTAGGCAATTCGGAAAAGACTACAGGCCTAGGGTGGGTTCTGAACAGAGCCCACGCAGTCCTGTTCTGATGTTCTAGCTAGGCTCCTGCTGGACTCTGAGACTACGGGCTTGACAGGGTACAGTAGCTTGTGAGGACTGGAGAGGAGCAGGAAGGAGTCTGAGCAGCAAGCTCTCATCCCATTCCCGGAGGCTGACTCAACATCCTGGGCCAGCAAGTAGTGGGACATCTTATTATAGAAAGGGAGAAAACCCCTGCCTGTCTATCTCCCTTCCTATTCTGCGGCACCTTCGTCCCCCCTTTATCTCTAGGCCTTATTTCTCTCTTCTTTCCTTTCTCCTCCCTAGCAGTGAGGTGAGGGACAAGGCTGGGCCTGGGGTAGCCCTACTTGGTTTTCCTGCGGCAATAGCCGCCACAACCCCCTTCACGAGGAAATGTTCTCCTGAGAGGGTCTGGGGTCTGAATCTTGTGGGTCCCAGGGCTTGCAAGGAGGCAGGCAGTGGGAGAGAAAGGGCAGGAGGGAAAGGGAAGTGTTGGGTAAGGAACAGGGGGGTCCTAGGACCAGGCCTAGAGAGGGATCGCTGGGTCATACCCCAACTCACACTATTTACGCCTTATCAAACCGTCCCCACAAACCTCACAATCTTCAACATACATATTATTCCCCAGAACCACAGTCCAAAATACACATGCTAGCCCCAAGCACACATATTCTATAAAGTACATATGATCTCCCTGTTCTCAGTGATCTGCAAATATACATGTAATCCCCAAGACACGTTGTCCTCCGATACTTCCAATTCCAAACACACACATTATGTTCCATGACATGCAATCTCTAACGCAATACTATCTTACAGTACACACCCAATTTCAATTCTTTGTGTAGTCCTGGCTGTTCTGGAACTAGCTCTGTAGACCAGGCTGGCCTCGAACTCATAGAGATCTGCCTGCCTCTGCCTCCCGAGTGCTGGGATGAAGGCGTGAGCCAACACTTCCTGGCTCATGCTATTTCCAATACATATAAAATTGCTATCACACTCTCTTCCCCAGTAAAGCGATTCCCAGCATAATGCTGTCTCTTAATATATATGCAATCCCCAACACACATGATATAATCCACACCGTCTCAATCACATGTACTATCTCGCAATACACACACAATCCTCAAGACTCACTTTCTCCTCTGATACATATGCTATGTCACAATACACACTTCATTTCCAACATACATACTACTTCCCAATACACACATAATTTCCAACACACAAGCTGTCCCACTGTGCTGGTTACCTGTGCAGTGTGGTACAGCAGGTGTCTGTTGCTTCCGTTTTCAATGGGGCATCATTCCTTCCAGTCATAGGTCAGCTCTCTAATCCCTTTGGGTACTGAGCCAGGGTTGGTGGCACGATCTGTTTCCAACTGAGGCAGGTGTAGGAAGATCCCAGTTGGTGGGGATCATGGGCAGAGCTGCTAGGGACATTCTTGTGTGGATCTGGGTATGGCCAGCATTTAGCATTCCGTGAGAGTGATCGTTGGATGTGGGGTTGTCATGGTAGCATGAATTGAAGAGCCTGCATCCACATCTGTTTCTTACTGGACTCACTGGGGAAATACTCAGTAAGTCAGGTAGGAAGAATCAACCCAAGGCTGGGCTTGGTGGTCACCAGCGGAGCTTCCCTCAGAAGTCTCCCTGCCCCGGGTGGGGGCTCTCCTCCTAGACAGGGCAGAGAAGCGTGAGTTTCCAGGGTGTTGACCTCAAGATTATCACACAAAGGCAGCACAGGTGGAAAGTTAGGGAGAGGGGATTCCCACACTCTGGAGGTAATGGGAAGTTTCCATCTAGGTGGGGACAGGGACAGAAAGTTCAGAAAACAGAAGGATCATTTTGAAAGAAGTGTAAGGGAAACAGGAGGTAGAGGGGCAGGCCAGAATCCAGACCCCAAACCCACTGTGGCCCACAGTGAGGTCTCACTGGGGCACAGGGCCCAGCGGCCCAGGTGACAGGCTGTTTCGAAGATACTTCTGAGGTTGGAACAGGAAATGGTTAATAGTGTTTGCAAATAAAAACTCTCTGTTCTGCCCTGTTTTGAAACATTTCCCAGAAGCTGAAGGAAGAGCTGCTAATTTATCCGACCAATTTAACACACACACACACACACACACACACACACCACACTTCACACTTAATCATGTACTTGTTCCTTAGAACATATGATTTCCAGCTCCCCTTTCCTCTGAACTTTCTAGAGTGTAGTTTGTGGTTTAAATGTGCATCTGCATGTGATTTCCTATTGTGCACTTCTGCGTGTTTGTTGCATGTGTGTATGCAGTGTCCATGTGCTCCCAGTGTGTCTGTAGTGTGTGCCACACTAGCACAAAGGGCGTCTTCATTTGCATTTGGGTCTTTTTGAATACACAGATGGCTGCAGTAGAGCCTCACAAAAGCCCTGAAGCCAGGCGGGGCTGAGATGGGCACCCAGTTGGCCATGCAACACAGTGACCTCTGGGAAAGACTGTAAAGCCAATGACCGCTGAGCTGCAGAGGACTGAGGAGACTAGTCACCTGCTGAGTGGGTGTGCATAGTTTTCTGTCAACTTGACACAAGCTAGAGTCATCTGAAAGGAGGGAGCCTTTACTGAGGAACGCTTCCAGATGATCTGGCTGCAGGGCATTTTCTTAATTAGTGTTTGGTGGGGAGGGTTCAGTCCATTGTGAGGGGTGTTGTCCCTGGGCTTTCTATAAGAAAGCAGGCTGAGCAAGCCCTGTGGGAACAAGCCTGTAAGCAGTGCCCCTTCATGGCCTCTGCATCAACTCCTGCCTCCAGGCTCCTGCCCTGTTTGAGTTCCTGTCCTGACTTCCTTCAGTGATGGACTACGAAATTTAAGTGTAAGCCAAATGAACCTTTTCCTCCCCGGGTTTCTTTTGATCATGGTGTCTCATCATAATGATAGAAAGCCTAGCTAAGACCCTCGTCCACTCTTAGGTGTCTTGAGCTTGTAGTCAGGCCGCCATTCTGCCAGCTGCCCTAGCCCTTGTGACAGTTGAGCTTAGAAGCTGAGCCACAAGGCGAGGGTGGACAGGGCCAGGAGCAAGGGCAGGGGGAGGACTTAGGCATCTTTCTAGGTGACTGATAAATAGCGCTGAAGTTGTCCTTGCTTTCCCAATGGTCTCTTCCCTGCATTCTTCCTTGTCTCTCTTCCAGCCTTTGAAAGCTATTTCTGGGGAGGCTTCTCAGGTTTTAGGACAGGATTCTCATAAATAATCTGCTCCTAAATCTTGTTCTCAGAGGCCATCATCCATGCAGTCAGCTGAGGATAGCTCCTCACACCCATCCTGATGGGTGTACATCAGCACAGCTGGATCCTGGCTTGAGAGTTACCTCATAGTGGGCACAGTTTTTATTCACTGGTTTTTTTCTGGTTTAGATGAAGAGAGTACATAGGGCTGATTGATCTGCCCATGAAATGATGCTTGTGAGAAAGTAACATATCATCACGCTTATTAAGCTAATTAAGAAGATAAGAAAGAGTCCTTTATTTTGACTGGTGACCAAGAGTGGCATAGCACTTCAGGAATACTCTTGTGCTGAAGTTCAGGGGGTATGATGTTTTTAAGGATAAAAAAAAAACCACAGTGACATCAGTGTTAGATGCGGGTCAGAATAGCCTCGCAATATTTGTGTTGGCAGAACATGGTCGTTATTCCAGCCACGGCATAAGAACTTATTTTGATTTATACCTTTGTCAGTCATTTTAGTTTGTAAAAACACTATTTTTTTTAAAAATACATTTGAAACATAGTCAGGGTCATGAAAAATCTCAAATGGGCTATCAAGGCAGACGTGGTTGTTGGGGAGTGTTGGGAGCCAGCCCAGCCCAAGACTTTCTCAGAAGCCGCACTGAAAGGACAAAGGGAGCGTTCGTTCTGTGTCTGGGTCCAGAAAGTCTGAGGCCGGAGCCTGGGCCTCTAAGGAGTTGGGGCTTCTGTTCCTGGAAACCCAGCTTTCTCCCCTGCAGGCCTGTGGTTATTGGCCTGATGGCAACTGTGTCTGAAGCGTCCTGTGTTCTCTTTGCCAGCATTGTCAGATTTAGCTCTGAGATGATCTTGGTCCATTTTCTCCCCCACAAAGATGCTGTACTTTTCAATAAACTTGCTTGATATAAGTCACCAGCTTATGTGAGACCTCCTGACCCCACCCCAGTTATCACATTTGTCTTCCAACCCCTCCCCAGTCCTCCCGTTTGATACTTTGTCATTGGAGGCCTCATTCCCCTGGGTGGAGTGAGGGCAGGTAGGGGGCCAGAAGAGAGTGTTGGGTTTATTGGAACTGGAGTTGTAGATAGTTATGAGCTTGGGAAATGAATCTGGGTTAATCTGCAAGAGCAGCAAGTTCTCTTAACCATTCATTCATTTCCCCAGCCCCATAAATTGGGCCTTTATGATTTAGGTATTTTAAAATAAATGCCTATTTATTATTATTTTTTTAAAAATCAATAAAGAGTTCAGAGGTGTGGGATGATGCTGGATATCAGTGCACATGTGTGGTGCTGCTGGCTGGTGATCTCCCGTGGGATATCAATGCAATCTTCTTCTCTGCTTCTCTGAGGCATATTGGTTGCCATGGAGCCCACGTTGTTATGAAAACAGCCAATTGGCTGGCACTTAGCGATGGGATGCTTGTTTGGTATCTGAGTGTTTGCCGCACTGCAGAGTCCAACAGCAACATGGACAGGGCCTGAGGCAGATGTATGGGCCGGTAACTTTGTTCAGCTGACAAGGAGAGGAAGCCCCATGTCATCTGGGTTCTGCATCCCCAGGAAAGCCTGGCTGAGGGGCACCTGGACAGTGCCTACCTCCAGTACCATCTGAAGATATTTTCATGGTGTGGAGAGGGCGGGGAGACTTCCTGTGGGGTTCTGGGAGAGGAAGGGGTTGAAAGTGCCTCGTTGGCCTTGGTTGACTTGGTCCCCAAGGCCATGCTCCTTGTGGTAGGGAGTGGATGCTACTGGGGTGGGAATTGGGGCTTGGGTAGTCTTGACTCAAACATGTGAGTCTGGCTAGGGACAAGCCATCCTTACTGAGGAATTGAAATTGCCAACGGCTGCCTGGGTGGGGCGATTGTGGTGTCTTTTATTTTATTTATTTACTTATTTGTCTCACTTGATTGTTGCCCTTGGGTAGGTGGATCATCTCCACATCCACAGTGCTGCCTGGCATCGCAGGTGCCAGGGCCAATGAGGAGAAAAGTAGAGGCACTCGTCTAGTAGATGGCCTGAGAGGCATAGCCTTGCCTCCAGTGGAAGCCGAAGGGTTCATAGCAGCAGAACACTCGGCCTAAGGAATGGGAGAACCGCTCCAGGCTGTTAGATGGAGTTAGAGGGCTGGAGCAGGCCTTGGGTGGTTGGTGATAACTATTATCATGATGATAGCTACCATTAATGATCAAGGAGACACACTGCCCTATTCCTCTGACTTTTGCACCCAGAGGCAGCTCTTGCTCTTCAGAGAGAGGAAATGGAACAGGCATACAGTGAGCCAAGTGTCTTACAGGGTAGAAAAACAGAGGGCTAGTCAGTTTGTCAGTATGAAGGGACACTGGGTGGCAGTGGGGGAGGCGGGGAGGAGTAATCTGCCCTTTGATGTGGATGCTGTGACTCTCAGGATCTGAAACCCCGGGGCCAGTTGAGTTGGAGTTGGGACTTTCTAGTTCCAGGAGAAGTAATAAGCATCTACGAAGCCCATGAAGCATCTTGAAGCACATTTGTACTCCTTGAGCCACAGCAAGGAGCTGGTTTAGTGGGCAGGAAGAGATAGGACAGAGCTCAAGCAGGAACAGGGATCTAAGACCACAACCAGAAGCCAGTGCTTCGTTGTCATCTTCTTTTTAAAAATAGTTTATTTATTTTTATTTTATGTGCATTGGTGTTTTTCCTGCATGCATGTTTGTGTGAGGGTGTCAGATCCCCTAGAACTGGAGATACAGACACTTATGAGCCACCAGTCAGTGCTGGGAATTGAACCCAGGTCGTCTGGAAGAGCAATCAGCGCTCTTAACCACTGAGCTTTCTCGCCAGTCCACATGAGTGCTTGAGTGATGGCGAACCCAATTTAATCAAGTTTGACTTGTCACTCCTCAGATACTGTTATGAAAACAGGATCCCCATGCATTTACAGATGTCCTTGCTCAATCTTGCTTAGCATGGATAGGAGCATTTGCAGCCTGATTCTCAAGATAATTGGTCTTGCCTGAAGTAAACACCTCCCAGAAAGAGAGAACACAGACCTGCATGTAGCCCCCACAGTTGCATCAACTTCTAGGCTGCCTCAGAAATCTAATATTTGGTGCTGAAACCCAGGCAGACATTTGGAGTCCTCGGGCAGCTTTGAGTCCTCTGCTGGACCTTCATTTTTTTAATCTGCTCTCTGGAACTTGGCCTTGAGTAGGCCTAGAAGGGCCATCCATCTCCCCAAGGGAGCCATTTCTTTTATCTTTTGTCTCTGCCCTTTGCTTCTTTAACTTTTTTTTTTTTTTTTTTTTTTTTTTTTTTGGTTTTTCGAGACAGGGTTTCTCTGTGGCTTTGGAGCCTGTCCTGGAACTAGCTCTGTAGACCAGGCTGGTCTCGAACTCCCAGAGATCCTCCTGCCTCTGCCTCCTGAGTGCTGGGATTAAAGGCGTGCGCCACCATCGCCCGGCTCTGCTTCTCTAACTTTTGTTTTGCTCTGTTGGGTCCGATCTCTAGATAAAAGGCTGCTCTCCATTTGACTGGACCACACATCCAACACAGCCAAATGCTGGGACAAGGTAACTCATGGGACCTAACTTGGAAGTGCCCAGTTAGGTCTTAGGAGCTCATGGGAGGCCCTATCAGTCTTGTCTTGAGAGTCGTTCAGTTGAGAGTTCCAAGAGCTCTCCACAGGCCTCGTGATCGCTTCACTGCTGGAAGGTACGAGTCTGAGGATGCTCCCTGAACTTTCTAGGCACATTTGGTCAATCTGAATCTTGGGAGATGCCATGGGCAGCTGGATCTGACCCCTGTTTTCAGCTTGGTCCCACATCTGCTATGGGTTCCAAACTATCAGTATCAAAGGACACATCCTAAGCCAATTTTAAAGAGCTCCATTTGGGAGACCTCAAAACAACCACAGTTACTTACCTCTTGACCCCAAATCTGATCTCAGTTACATCGGACAATGACCACTGCTGGCCCAAATCAGAAACTTCTGATATTAATATCTAAATTGATTAGATAATTTTGTAAGATGGAATGGAGAATTGTCCAAAGCTCCTCCCCCCGCCATATACTCCTCCAGCTCATCTCAACTCTTCTCTGCTGTGGAATAATCCTTTGTACACTGTGAACATGTGTTGCTTTCATTGTTAATAAAAAATTCATTGGCCAATAGCTAGGCAGGACTTTCGGGGCAGAGGGAATGCTGACAAGAAGGGAGGAGTCTGAGGAGTAGTGAGCCAGATGTGGAAAAAACAACATGGGAAGTTCATGAATGAAGTAAACAAGGCAGCACATAGATTAAGAGAAATGGGTTAATTTAAGTTATAAAAGCTGACTGGAGACAAACCTAAGCTATCGGCCAAGCATTCATAATTATTAATAAGTCTCTGCCGTTATTTGAGAACTGCCTGGTGGGACAGAAAAGTCAGCTTACACTTCTTGTCCCTGCCAATCAGTTCCCACCTACAACTTGGCCAACAGCCTGATCTTAATCAACTCCTGTCCCCCTTCTCCCAAGGGGCTCACTGAGCCCTTAGGAAGAATAAGGTTCCTGCCAGGTTAGGGTAAGGATTCCTATCAAGGTTAGGAGTTGTTAGGGTTAGGGTTTGCTTCAGGATTAGGAACGGGTAAAGAGTTAAGGTTAGGTTTGGATCAGGATTAAGGTCAGGGTCAGGATTAGTGGTAGAGGAATAGGGTTTGTTGTGTTACAGTTTCCTCCAAATTGAAACATCCCATCCTCCAGGAAAGCTCCTTAAGCAGGAAGGCAAACAACTCAATATAGCTTTAGGAAGTTTCTGGAACTGACCAGATTCACTAGATCCCTCCCTGACAGGGTAAACAAACCAAGCTGCAAAGACTCTGAGACCAGACCAACTGCCTGGAAGCAACTGAGTAACTAAGTAACTGAGTTACTAAGAAAGGAAACTCTTCAGCCTGTTGAGACGCCAGCAGGCTGTGCAGGGTGTTCCAGCTTTTGGAGCTGTCGCCTGTGCTGGGGTGGGCTTTGGTGACACAGCTGTCATTGAGTCCTCTCTGTTCCTGTAAGTAACCCCTCACCCATATTCCTGTGAGCAACCCCAATACAACTCATTGATTTTCCAAATCAGACTGTGGCGGTACCTGTACTTTGGTCTGTTGTGGGCTCCCTATCTGGGGTGAGTAGACGTGTGTGTAGCATCTGTCCGGGAAATGTTTTGTCACACAACATGATTGGCATCTGAACAGGGACACAAAAGAACCAGTGATGAGCTGGGGGGGGGGCGGGTAAGTGCATGGTTGTGGCTATGGGTAGCAAGGCAAGCAACTGAGGTTGAGCAGGCTGAAGGGGGAGCATCCATGGATGAAATTCCTGGAGTGGCCCTTTCAGTGTGGTGTATAATATGTCTCTGTGCTATGAGAGCAGATGCATGGTTCTACTATGGGTAGTGAGACAGGCAGCTAAGGCTGAGCCATCAGGATTGGGAGTGTCTGTGGGAGGGATCTCAGGATAGCAGTCTTTGTCTGCATGGTGTGGTGTGGCATGCTTACTTGATGAGTGGGGTCTACTGCATGAATGTGGCGATGCCCCGAAGACAGTTTAAGGTAAGAGGAAAGTTTGCAGCCTTTGAGATCATCATATAGGGCTTGAGGATGTTGGCAGCCGCAGCAGAGTTTGCCTGGCCTCTGATGTGTGCAGTTAGAAATTTATCTGAGGCTGAGATGGTGGCTAAGCAGGACCTTGTTTGTGTAAACGAGCAATTGTAACGAGAAAGAGAGATATGACAGCATCCTCCGCATTGGCTTCTAATTTGGCACATACATTAGAGGAATAAGAGGATGAGGCAGGGGTGGTGTTGGTTTGCTGCTTCTCAGGGCTGGAGAGCCCGAGCGAAGAAATTAGCATAGGTTAGATCTATGCTCAAAGTCTTTCCTGGTATCTAAGACCTTGGAAATCATGGGAAGATTCAGAGAGTGAGGAGGAGAACATGGTAAAAGCATTAGAAGATACCCTGAGGGTCCGACATTAGGCAGAAAACAAAGGGAAAGTCTACCATCCTGCTTGCAGATGTGGGCTTCAGTAAGGGTTGTGCATAAAAAACCAGGGTTATCAGGGAATGCTCAGTGCCTGAGCTTCTGGAATTGGGGAAACTTTTAAACAAACAATGAAAGAGCCTGTCGAAGCTTGGATTGTGAGGCTCTGAGACCTGGGAGCAGATGGGACCAGTCTGTCTGCTGTGGAGACAGAAAACCCGAGCAATGTAACTTCCTATCCCTCCATAAGGCAAAGACTGTGCAGCCTGAGACAGAAGGAGGGAAGCCAGTGCCCAATGGACTGAATTACCAAAGCCATTAGGAACACTTGGTTATCTCTGTCTGAAGTTCCCTCAAGTGTTTGGGACTTGAAAAACAATATAGCGAGAGGCACTAGTGAGGGAACGAGGAACACACAAAGCTGTGCGTAACCCTGACAGAAGTATGACCACAGGGGAATTAAGGAGAAAGTTGATCCAACAGGGACCTGGAGATGGGTGTGAAGGCTTAGTGGATTTGTTGAGCACTCCTGGGGGGATGGGGTTTTTATGTGGTGAGAGGCTTTGGCAGGCCTGAGTGACCTAGACTGCCATGTGAATTGAGTTCATGACATGCCAGAGCACAAGGGAGGATGTGCAGAGAAGCCACCTGCAAGCAAATGTGGCTAGACTTGTATTGAGCTGAGGTCCAAGGGAAAATATTGGTAGTGAAATATTTCATGTGAGGTGGTTATTGACAACCATGTCAATTAAGCCAATTAAAGTATTTGAGTCCATTTTTATTGATGGCCAGACTAAGAAAGAGTGGGATCATGCCTCTGACGTCACTTGGTGCCCAGGCTCAGGGGTACAGTGTTCTAAAGGCAAACACATACTTACATCAATGCTGGCACAGGTGAGGGGTTTAGAGTTGTCTGGAAATGTCTGCTTTCTTTGCAAGGCTCAGTGGCATTTTCCAGATACTACATAATATGTTTGGCCCATGGTTAAGGTCATGGAGAGTCCCTGAAGCATTGGCAAGGTAGAGGTCACTGTTGGTGGTGGTGGCGAAAGTCTAAGAAGTAACCATGCAGTCATAAAATAAAGTTGGGACAGGACGGTGTTACATGAAGGGACATTAGCCCACTCAAGCATGTGGCTCTGGCAGGAGCTTGCTTCTACGAAGTCAGCTAGAATTCCTGGATTGGGGAGTCGTTGAGGCTGAGGAAATGTCAGATGAAAGAAACAGAGACAGAAAATAGGGGATAGAATCAGGAAGTCTGTTTGGTCATGCCAAAACAGCCAAACAGCCCAGAGTTTATTTCTGAACTCGCTTATATACAAAAGCAGAACAAAGCATGGCACAGATGGTCAGTTAGTATCTAAACACAAGAACATTCCTGTCCTTGAGTGAGCAGCCTCCTGACTTTCTCTCTTGATGTTCCTGAGGTTTGTTGTCAGCAGTATACTTTCTGTTAAGTAGAGTGTTCTTTTCTTACGGGCTAAATAGGAAGTCTCCCACAGCCCTCAAGGTCACTGGAAAAAGCAGAGCAAAGCAAGCTTGTACTCAAATGACATATAAGTCAGAGTGAACTCCAGATGGAAACTGAGTCATGCATGGGCTCCCACAAGTCCCTCTTTTTTGTTTTAATTTAAGGACCCCCTTGGAGTCCCTCAGAGGGCCATGTCTGTCTTAGGCGTTCCTTATTACACTCTAATTTTACCCATCCTGGGAACATGAATTGCCTCATTCATGTTTCTGGCTTAGGTGGAAGGGAGGCAAAGAAAACTTACCCATCTTTGACTGGCAGCCTCTGGTATCATGAGTTTAGGGAAGTGTGTGAGGAGTTTTACTCCGAAAAGTTCTGAGCCCACTTTCCACGGCGAGTTCAATATCAGCTTGAACACTATAGGTAGACAAGTTATGCCCAATGGAACACAAGCTGCAATAATTGCAGTGCTGCTGAGAAGTGAAGCAAATGCCGACCACAATGGAACAGTCTTTTCAAATGGCTCCAGTTTTTGCTGCATCAAAATCTAACTTAGCCTTTTCATTTCTATGATCTCTTCGTGTAATTTAGCCAAATCTAAGGACTCATTAGAATCACGCCAGATTCCCTATAGATGCGCTTTAACTCTTTCCCATCTGATAGCACTTTCATGATATACAGAAGATGTAACACAAATCCATTCATAATTAGCACGGCATTTCAACTGGACTCTGGTTTTCAGACTTCGGCGCTCATCTCCCAACGACTGTACCACATCATACAAGGCATTCAATTTATGTTCCATTTTCCAATCTGTATCTTCTTGTGTCTCTAATGTTATAGAAACGTTCTTAGATAATTAAGAAACTCTGCATTTTGAATAGACTGAGACCAAGTCACTGAAGCAGCTTCAGTAATAGTAAACACAGCAACAAGAGCTGAGATTCCCGCTATAACTAATCCAACAACATATCTCTGTCTACTTAAAGCTTTCTTAATTTCTTCAATTACCTGTAACTCTTTGCCATCAAACCATGGATCGTTTATATGGACTGGCAACATTACAAAAGAAGGTTATTTTAGCACCAATACACAGGTATGATCATCCACTTGAGAAATACAATTAGTCAAAATACAATCAGGGCATGATACATTAAACACAACACCATTCATGGAGATTTTTATCTCTCCCGCCAAAAGAATATAAGGCATTTTTACACACACAAGACAGTTCCTATCAAGGGGCAAACAGGTTTCGAAGAACTGGATTGTCCTGCCACTTTTCCCATGGCAGCAGCAAGTTTCCAAAAGTAAGTCTGTGGAAATTCCGTGCTGAAATACCAAATTCCAGCTCACAGTCCTGAGTCCCAAAATTCTGCTGTAGACAAAGGATAAGAGTCACTATAATCTTCTTGATCCCCAGACCAGTTGAGAATGTACTGACTGGGATGTCCCTCTGATGTTGTCCTTTAATGGGATAATACCAGTTCATCGTCTCCACGACAAAGTTCTGTTAGACTCTCTCAGTTCCTTAATGCACGGAGGAACTCGTTTAGGGAGTGAAGTATCACTTACCCCATTACCTCGAGGAAGCCATAACTTTGTAAAATAAGTACCTTGTTTATCATGTCCCATAGTTAGTTTTGGAAACAATCCAAGACATCCCTCCAAAGCAATATTCTTTGCAAAACACACAGGAATTCCTTTACCGTACCCAACATGAGAAAAATTTCAAGTAATCAGGAATCCTTGTGTGGCAGATTGATCTAAGAGATGTATGACATTGATTGTGTCCACAGTCTCCTCTCCATCCCAAACAGCAGGATGTACAACAGCTGGATCAGGAACATAGGCCCAGTCGGTCTCACTCTGGCTTTTCTGGATTATCGGCAGCAGCATCAGGATCGGCATATCTCAGCTCCACACACCGTACCAACCGAGCTTCAATTCCATCTCATGAATAAACACACACATGCCCTCTCCCCATACCAAAACACTGTTAGGACCCTTTCGTAAACAAGTAGATGGATCTTTCCATTAGACTTGAATCAACCATGAGGTGGTGCTTTCATGCCAAAATCTACTCATGGAAGATTGCTCACAGAAATCCACATTTAAAATTTTTAAATTTTAAGATAAAAACACATATATATGGTGACTGTGGGTATAACCCCAACTACCCCTTTTTTATTGTATTTTTAATAGAGCCTTAAGACTCCCACGTGCCTTTTCAAAATTCCTTGTCCATGGGACATCATCTCAAATCCTAGAGATGAGTTTGTTCCAGAGGCTGATACAGGGATTTTAGCATCATTAGTTTAATGGCACCCAGACAAGGATTATCATTTATTAAAGGCTTCCATGACTGAGATCCCTGTGATTGCTAACAGAGAAGTTCCCTTTTGATCTAACATTCCAGGGGGGAACGGGGATGACATATTCGCTTCTGTAATTACCTACTGCTGACCTTAGAACATTGTTCTCAGGACCTGGAAGGCTAGAATGTTAGGCAAAGGCAGTGAGGGAACTTAGAAGCATCTGACTCATTGACAAGCTGAAAAGACCGCAATCACATCAGCTGAATTGGTCCACGTCAGGTTTCAGCAAGCTCAGGACTCAGTCATTTGGAGCAGGTTGTTATCAGCAACTCATGCTTGGATGAGTTTGTCAGCCAAATGGGAACCTGGTGAGACAGACACAGACTGGGAACAGGAGTGGAAATTTATGAGCTCATCTGAAAATTATAGACCCACAGTCTCAATAATTAAGGAAGGAGCAGAGTCCCAAGACCAGGAGAGAGGAAAAAATACCATAATCCTTTTAACGTGTGAGAAGTGGATCCAAGTTATATTGATTCAATTTTCTGAAGTTTGTATGAATCTCCATTTTACAAAAATACATAAAAGTTTTGGATATATTAGCATTATCAATCTGCACTGAAATCCATATTGCAGAAAAAGCAGGTGAGAGGTATCTGTAAAACAGCAGGAGCAGACTCGCATCCTTGAGTCCTAGCAAAAACTACAGATTTGGGTTAAGCAGCACATAAGCCTTCTGTATTCAGAAGACAACCCAAAGAAATTTAGAATCTTGAGCTTGTGACCCAAGCAGTAAGCAGTCATTACTTTGTTAGCTTTTCAGAACTCTATTAATGTTAATCTCTGAACTTTTTAAATCCTGGATTAATAATATTATGGAAGGGGAAAGATACCTTGTAATAATGTCTATATACATCTTAAGCCATTGTTTCTTATAAATTGTATTTTTGTTTTTCAGAATATCCTCTCAGACCCATATAATCCAAGCTTTTATGCCTTCAGATCCTTATAACATGTACTGATGTTCTCAGGCCTTTATATTTTTTAGACCCTCAGAATTTATATGGACTCATAATACAAGCATTTGTCCTATTATTAACTATTACAGGGACAGTTAGACTGCAGTTTTCATTTACAGACCACAGATGTGATATTGAAGTTTTTAATAAACATGTGAGGATTTCTCTACAAAATCTGAATAGCTAAGAGCTTTAGCTTTGTCCTCTCAAAGGAGACCAATATATAGATCCCTGTAACCCAGAGGGCTGCAGTATGAAGATTAATAATTGACTTGTATTTAGGACCTCAGCCCTCCTTTGATTCTAAAGGACATGATCCCATCATTAACATAACCGTTCTGCAGTGAAGAATCGCCAGCCTTATTAATGAAGAAAGTTAACCAGAATTAACACAACATGGTTCAAACTTCAACATTTTTTTATAGTTTCCCTTAGAACTCAGTAGTATTAAGACGAATAAGGAATTTATGGACAGATTCCTTTTCCTATATCATTATAATCTCTTGTCTGTCCCCTCGTCCTTCAGACAACATGCAAGTCTCCATCAGTGTCTCCTCTCGTGAGAGTTCTTTCAACAGTCCAGAACACTGCATAGATACATTTCCAACAAAAGCCTACATATATATATATTAACTTAAATTTGTATTAATATAAAAAACCTGTAACAACACAAAACATTTGAGACTAGCAGCATTTTTCTGTATCTTAATAACAATTTGCACTCAGTTTTCTTAATAGATGATAAGTATTTGTAACCCACTGGATATAAATGAATAAGGCCCATATATTTTTCTTTTCCCGTGGAAACAAAAACATAATGTTCCTCAAATATAATACGTCTTTAACTTTTACTTTAAAATCGATGCTTCCCAAAGTACACAGGTTGGTATAATTCAACATTTTCTTTTCAGGACAGAGAAGGGTTAAGAAGGGAAACTGTTGGCCAGCAGAAGAGACCTTGAGTGTTATTACAGTGAAGATGACCTTGGCTTAGGTAAGGAAAGAGGGGGAGCTGCATTGGTGGGCCCAGTGTGTCCTTGGCTGCCAATGTTCCTGAAAAATATTGTTAACTTCTGCGGCCACAATCTCAGATTCTCCGTTCCACATTCGTGCAGTTTTTCAACTGCAAGCAGTCAGGTCTCTGCCACCCCGTGCACGTGAGCGTGTCTCTCTGTAGTAGCCTCCCGCTGCCCACCTGAGTGTGCCCACTCCCCGCCCTCTGCAGGAGCTGCTGGCTGGCTGTGGGCCAGAGAACAATGGAGGGAGGTGGCCCTTGCCATGCCTCTCCTTTGAGTTTTTCTTTCACGACCTGGAACTGATCCAATAAAAATACACAGAGGCAGAGGCTGCCCGCCTCATCACCAGGACAACAAAGGAGGTCAACAGACAATAATGATAGACAAACAGGTACCGGTACCACTTAAACTTTTCAAAGGCACGGACATATAAAACAAAACAGCAGCACAGTAATAGTCAAAACAGAGACAAGACAGAGTGTTCATTGACTCACACCTTTTAAATTTTCTAGACTCACGGTGCCTTCTGCAGGGAACCAGGGCCCCATATCTTTACACATTTCAAAAACTGAAGCAATTGCTGTTGTCCTCCTTAGTAACCCCGAACCTTTAAAGTGTCTATCAGTAAATGTACAGACAGCTGTTTGCTGTTTCCTTGGCCCATAATTACATTTTACACTTACATTCGAGCTACTCCTTACTTATTTTATGCTTATACCTGAGTTACTTTTTACTTGTTTTTTTCGCGCTGTGCAGCTAGTCTTTTTATTTACACTACGTGACTGCTATTTATTTTTATTTACACCGCGCGACTGCTCTTAATACTCCCGAAATTGACTTTTTTGTTAGCGCACCTCCACTTTTCCGAGCGCTCTTTTAACGTGGGGTGGCCTTATGAAAGTCCCTCTTTCCAGGGGCTACACGGCTAGGTGCCATCTGTAGGAGCCGGCACCTATAAAGTCAGCTAGGGCTCCTGGATTGGGGATCGTCAAGGCAGAGAAAATGTCAGATGAAAGGAAAAGAGACAGAAAATACAGGAATAGAATTGGGAGGTCTGTTCTGTCATGCAGGAACAGCCAAGCAGCCAGAGTTTATTTCAGAACTCGCTTGTATACAAAAGCAGAACAAAGCATGACACTGACGGTCAGTCAGTATCTAAACACAAGACCATTCCTGTCCTTGAGTGAGCAGCCTCCTGACTGACTCGGGAGCAGCCTCACTTTCTCTGTTGATGGTCCTGAGGTTTGTCGTCAGCAGTATACTGTCTACTCGATAGTGTTCTTTTCTCATGGGCCAAATCAGAAGTCTCTTACAGCCCTCAGAGTTATTGGAAAAAGCAGAGTAGGCAAACTTGAACTCAAATGACTTATAAGAATGAACTCCAAGCCAGGCGGTGGTGGCGCACGCCTTTAATCCCAGCACTCGGGAGGCAGAGGCAGGCGGATCTCTGTGAGTTTGAGACCAGCCTGGTCTACAAGAGCTAGTTCCAGGACAGGCTCCAAAGCCACAGAGAAACCCTGTCTTGAAAAACCAAAAAAAAAAAAAAAAAAAAGAATGAACTTCAGATGGAAACTGAGTCACACATGGACTCCCACACCCCAATCCGCCCTTCTTGCTAAAAACCATTAGATTACATCCCTAAAGATAGCCACCGAAGTCTATTCCCTTATTTGGCCACTTCCTCCTCCTGGTGCTGACTACTAAGGTCCTACTATTGAAGTACTTAAGTCCAGCAATCAGAAGTCTCCTTCGGTTCACCTAATTAACATACCCAATTGAAATTAAACACCTCATTTCTACATAGGGTTTTCCCCTTTACCTTTATAAACCGCCATTTGCCTATGGGCCATTCTGCCGCCTCTATCCAAAGCGGTCCTTTGTCCCTCCCCTGTCCCCTTCCCTTCTCCCTCCCCATCTCCTTTACTGCTGTATCCTAATCAGTCTAACAAGGCCTCCCCTTCTTCTCCTCTTAAGAATGACACCTGCAAGGTCATTGGCTGCTGTTTTTCTGCCAGAGTCAGAAAGCAGCCACTTTAACTTTTCTTCTCTGCTTAATAAAGGTGTGTGGGTGTGGCTTGTGCCTAATCCTGAGTCCCTTGGGAGGGGAGCCCCGCACAGCAGGGGTCCCCTTCATTATCTTAGTCATTTCTATTTTTCCATTTCTTTCATTATTTACCTGGAGGTGGAGGAGGGGAGGCAACCAGAAGTTATCTAACTGGGCTATCTGGTGAAAGGGCCAGAGCAGCATCTGATACGGTTTGTTCTGCATGGCGCAGAGTCCCCATCATCGTGCCCAGTCGAATATAATCTTACTGCTCAGGTGGATCCAGCAACCCAAGCAGAATACAGTTTTTTTTTTTAACTTGTAAATTCACAGAATTACTAGTTGTATGATTGGAACAATCACCATAGCCTCCCACCCCATACAGAAAGAAAAGTGTGTCATCTCCCGTCCCCAAGAGGTGGCTTATTGGCACCAGAAGAATGGCAAAGAAAAAGCATCCTGAAGGCTCAGGACCTTAAAGACCTGGTAGTCTGGAGGAGGAGACTGAGCAAAGTGTCCGGATTTGGAACCATAGGATGAGTGACTTTAGTCCATTTACCGCATGGAAATGCTGAACTGGCCAATAACTTGGGGTTCCTAGTTTATGAACTGGCAGGCAAAGCATATTCCAAGCTGACTGGCATGGTGTGAGGATGTTAGTTTCCTACAGCCTCTTACTGTGGGGAACAGTTCCCAGTCTAGACTTTGGTTCGTGGGATATGGCCAGAGCCTATGGGTGTGACTGTAGTCAAGCCTATGGGTGTGACCATGACTGGTGGGTGGTGTGTTGCTAAGCCTGGAGAATTTGTCCCAGCACATGCCTTAGGCTACTGATGGAGCAAGTCCTGGAGCAGGGTCCTGGGGTGTGGATTTGTTGAGCTAGACGGTATTTTGTAGAAGAGCAGTCAAGCTAAGGCGGGTGCAGAGGAAATGTTTGCTTCCTGAGGAGTAAAGGCGATGGTGGTGCCTACTTTTCAAAGATCTCTGCTCAGAGTGGGGAAAGGGCAGCCTGGAACTACCATGAAGGAGTGAGTCACCTGCTGGGAGCCCAGTCTAACAGTTCTCTTAGGTATGAGGGAATTGTCCTTAATTGTGCTTGTGGTTTCCTGTACTGGCATCTTTTTATGGGTAACCAGCATCGTCTGCCACGGTGCCTACCAAAAACTTAACTGGGTGGTTTCCTATTGATGCAGTGACCAAGGGCTCTTAGAAGCCTGTCCTAGTTAGTGGTTTTATTGCTGTGATGAAACACCATGACCAAAAGCAAGGTGGGGCCGGAAAGGGTTTATTTGGCTTCCACTTCCATCATTGAAAGAAGTCAGGAAAGGAACTCAAACAGGGCAGGGACCTGGAGACAGGGGCTGATGCAGAGACCATGGAGGGCTGCTGTTTCCTGGCTTGTTCCTCATGGCTTGCTCAATCTGCTTTCTTATACAACCTAGGACCACCAGTCTAGAGAAGGCGCTGCTCGCTATGGGCTGGGCCCTCTCCATCAATCAGTAATAAAGAAAATGCCCTACAGCTAGATCTTATGGAAGTATTTTCTCAGTTGAGTGACTTGTGTTGACATGAAACTAGCCAACACAATTGACCTCTTGTCAACCCGACACACAAACACATCACTGTTAAGCCATAACCTTTTCTTTCTTGTTCTTCCCCAAGATCACACCTTAATACCAACGTTTCAAGAAAACACTCCAAACTTTTAAAAGTACTGTGGTCTTTAAGAACTCAAACACTTAAAAATTCAGTCTCTTTAAAACAGCCAGTCTCTTTTAAAATCCTAAGTCTTTTAAAATTCAGAGTCTCTGACCATGGGCTCCAGGAAAATATTTTCTTACTTCGAGATGGAAGAACCAGGGCACAGTCACAATGTGAACAAAACAAACAAAAGTCCGACAGTATAAATAACTCAATGTCCAATATCTGAGATTCACTTACCATCTTCTGAGATCCTTCAGAGGGCTTGCGTCAGTAGGGTGGTGGTGGTGCACTCCTTTAATCCCAGCAGTCAGGAGGCCTGCATGGTCTACAGAGTGAGTTCCGGGACAACTGGGGATACACAGAGAAACCCTGTTCTGAAAAACAACAACAATGAAGAGTCCAAGAATAAGAATATAGAAACATAGGTTCCAGAAATAAGAATGCAGTAAGAAAGAAATATTAAGTTGTAAGCCTAGGAGAATGAGATCAGGCTGTCAGCAGCTTTGGTGGTCTTCCTGCCTGCCCTGTGTCGCAAGATGGGGGTCCCCTACTGCATCATCAAGGGAAAGGCCAGGCTGGGACGGCTGGTCCACAGGAAGACGTGCACCACTGTTGCCTTTACACAGGTTAACTCGGAAGACAAGGGTGCTCTGGCCAAGCTGGTGGAAGCTATTAGGACCAATTACAACGACAGATATGATGAGATCCGCCGCCACTGGGGAGGCAACGTCCTGGGTCCTAAATCTGTGGCTCGAATTGCCAAACTGGAAAAGGCAGAGGCCAAAGAACTCGCCACTAAACTGGGTTAAATGTACTGCTGAGTTTTCTGTACATAAATATAATTATAAAACTTCCATCTAAAAAAAAAAGAATTAACTGTTAACAGTGGGTTACTTTGCTTTACAACCCATAGCTCTGTCTGCAAGGCTGAAGCAACTCTCTGCAAACCGAGGGTCAGCTTTTAGATAACCCTGGCCATTCATGATCAGTCACTGATGTGAAATGAGTTACCCTTTAAAGGATGGTGTGTGTGTGTGAATTTTCGTTTTGGGTAAATGAAGAAGTCTTTGCCTAAGGCAGACATGACCATCTGTTCTGTTTCAGAAGCACAGGTTTTATTAAAATTAATAAGAGAGAGTATAGGGGCTTTATTATACAAGCCCATATTTCTACATTGTATGGTGACCAGAATTCTGAGTGATCTTCAGGGCTCAGTTTGCATCTGCCACACAGAAGGTGATCACCTAGCCTTTTGAGACAACCTGATGCCATCCTAAACAAAGGGTCAGGATGTGCTAATATCGTTCTGCTCCTTCTATCTAATTTAGGAGATCACCTGGGGAAGAGATGTTTTTTAGTCTAAATGAGAGAGCAGGCCTAGATAGAAAGACTTGACAAAATGGGCATAGATAGTTCTAGACATGATCTAAGTCATTCTCCTGGGCTACTCAGGAAACAGAATGCTAATGACCCCCCCAGTTTACCTTTTGATATAAAAGCTGTTTGGATAATAAGTGCAGGTGATCTTCAGGATTTGAATGAACCCTGAGACTCCCTCCTGATATTGCCTTGTGAACTGTGCCTCAATTATTCCCACAGCTCCACTCTGGTACGAGAAATAATTTATGTCGGGGCTGGACCTTGACAGCACTGTCCCTGCTATGCAAAATGGGCAGTATCAGGGGAAGTGCATGGCTGCAGTAAACACTGTCAGGGAGCGCCAGGGAAGAACAGTGGCTTAAATACAAACACTAGTGTAACTAAAAAACTCGGTTAATGGAAATTGCAGAGAAGGGCGATTTGTATCTGAGTTTTATCTCGAAACTGTAAAAATTCCTTTGCTCATGCCCGATGCTTGCGGCTTCTTGCTGTATAAAGGGGAACCCAGAAACAGCCATTGTCATAGCCTTACAAGTCCATCTCTGGCTGTGGTCTCAGCTAGCTGATAAACTTTTTGTGCCCACTAGAGATTTATTTTTTTAACTTTCAATTTTTTTCCTGAAATAGTTTGCTTCTGGTGTAACAGATTTTGGTGATCTGTCCCCCATCTTTGCGTGACTCCCGTGGACCCAACAACCAACAAAACAAAACACCCCCAAACCAAACAACAAAAATAAAAGGCTTGGGGGCATTTCTCCAGCTTTGCCCTCTGCAGCTCACACAGTTTGTCTTCTAGCCTCCGACTGGCTCCACTTTAAGCTGTTGCTGTTGATGGTGCTCATCCCACGGCACTGGCATCTCCAAAACGCTGGGATCTTCTGTTGCAAATGGGCTGCATCTTCACCAATCGCCTCTCCTGGGCCCTCTTCAGGGACTCCAGCCCTGCCACACAGTGCCAAGCCTCAGCGATTCTCCATGACCCCTTCACACCTTCAAAACCAGCATTAGCTGGGTGACTCATACTACCGAGTTCAGCTGCCCGCACAAGATGCAAGCTTGGCCACCTCTGGACCGCAGCTTGTGTGTGCTGACCCTGCAGAAATACTTCCCCGAAGCCTCCACCTCAGTGATGCTGTTCTCTTCTTAATCACAGCTGATTTTTCAGCCCCAGCTGACCAGATACCACAGATTCCTCACACGAATGCAGTGGGCTGACTAGAAAGCGGCCAGCACATTCTTTGGCTGCAAGCGGTTCGGTCAGCAGCCAACATAGCCTGGTTTGGCCTTTTAGTGTCTTGGTTGTTGTAATTGGGCCACTCTGATGAGCTGGGAGGTACTCTTGCCTGTAAAGCCCTGTAGCGTTTGGAATTAGGGCTTTCCAGAGCTAGAGAATAAAAGGGTGTAAATTCTGAAAACATGCTACGGCTCCAGAAATGCCCTGGGAGACTTTTCTGGGTCCTGAAGAGCCTGAGTAGTCTTAGACAATTAGTGGGGTTTTGAGCTGCACCCCAAATTCCAGTCATAAGGTTTTAGTGAAAAGTGTTCAGGGCCTGGGAACCTGTGTATTATTGGGGTTCTAACCAGAGCAAGTGGATGGGAAAGCTGCCTCAAAAGTAGCTTTTCCCATCTGTACCAGTTGCTGAGACCAAAAGATCTCTCCTTGGCTCTGCCGCAGTCCGTCCCCTTTGCTCTGAAGTAAACAGAGTCAGAAGGAGTTTCTGGGAATCATCCCAGGTGAGGGGTGGGTGCAGAGGGTGGGCTTCAGGAAGGCAGTTAGGGCTTGGAGCTTATGGAAATATAGAACTGAACTAGAGAAAGGGCCATAGATAGGAAAGGGTGATGCGGGTCCTCCAAGGAGTTGTCTTAGAGGCAGCTTCTGCGGTTTCCGCTGACTTCTCTTTGAGAACACATTCCCGTGTTCCTCCCCAAACTCTTGGGATAAAATTTAGAGCACTCATTGAAGGGGTGAAAGTTCCTAGTATGTGGCTCCCATGTTAGGAGAAAATTTAGGTGACTTGACGTGGTAGATTACTATGACCAGCCCTGGCGACGAAAAGATGACCCAACCTAAGACCTGCCACAGCTCACCTGTTGTGCGAGTGAGAGACTTGGGCGTGGTATGACTGGAAATTTCCGGTCCAGAAAAGGAAAGGAGATTTTATTTTATTTTAATTTTTTTATTTTCCAGAAGACCAAAGGGTAAAACGAAGAACCAGCATACAGATGGTGCCATCCAGTGGCCGAAACTGGAGAAACCGGCAGAATCCCCAAGACAAAAAAGACAAATCAAATAGAGCGAATAATGGCGCGCAGAGGCCGCCACCTAGTGGCATAATTTAGAACAACGGGCGAATCTCAGAGGGTTAGGTTGGCGTTAGAGGGTTTGTTTCTGTTAGGGTTAGGCAGGTTTAGGTTAGTGTTAGAGGGTTAGGTTAGGGCTCATGTCAGTGTCAGGTAGGGTTTGGTCAGGGGATAGGTCTTGGGTTCGTGTTAGGGGTAGAGTTTGGTTTATACATTTTTTTGAGGCTTATATAGAAAATCTCTATAAGCCCAGGGCTATGTCTATTTAAGAATAGCGCATAAACCTATGTTCAGGGGTGCAACTAAGAAGGAAAGGTGCGGAAACTTGTTTCGGGGGAGGTGTGTGTTTACACTCTGGAACGGTGCAGAAACCTTCTCCCAGGGCATAGTTAATCAGGTAGAGTACAGACTCCTGTGCTCAGGAACTCAGAAAAAAAAAAAAAAAAAAAAAAGCGCTGACACCCGTGCACAGGTGCAAGACCTCTGTGTCCGGGGACTCAGCTACTGTGTAAAACGCAAACTACTATGTCCACTGGCACAGCTTGTCCTGAAGAGCGCAGTTGTAATCCCAGATATCTGGAGGTTGATGCAGGGGGATTTCTGAGGGCTAGCGGGAGGGAAGCGGGGCGCGGGGGTGTTGGTTCACAAAAGTGTCACCCAGAGGAGCTGAATAATTAGGGGTGGGGTGGCGGTCAAGGCTTGAATACTCTGGCTTGCACCTGGCCTGGTGCGCGCATGCACTCTGGATAAAGTAGCCCATTCTGCCTGCACATCTCTCATTAAGGAGGCTGTGCGCCCTGATACATTCTGGGTTTCGCGGTATTTTGGTGCTCACAACTTCACGGAGGCCTCTTTGTAGTCACCGCCAGGGCTGGCAGTGTGGTCTCCGGCAGGACTCAGGACTCCGCAGGGACTCAGCGTGGACTGTGCGGTCTCAAGCCCTAAAACTACACCTCGGCCAGCGTCGTGGGATCGGGAACAAGTCCAGGCGGCGGCGGAACCTGTTAGTGTTCGCTGCACTTTTGAGTTTGTTATTATGTAGCTAGCTTCCCTGCGACCCCAAGCAGCAGAGGGTTCTCGCAGGTTCGTGGTATTAGCTAAACTCTCCGGAGGACTGAGCTTTCTGGGTATTGTAGTCCAAAGTCACCTTAAAGTGGCGGTGAGGGCCCTAAGCCTTCTGGGTATTGTAGTTTAACAATTGTGTGCACCCTAATCATTCTGGGTGTTGTGGTACAAACTTCTGGAGTTGGCATCTGTAGAGAAGACTTTTGGGTTTTGTGGTCCATTATTTCTCCACAGTCGTCATCACCGAGGCTCCAGAGAGCTCTTAAGGCTCTGTCGATGGACGAATGGAGCCGACAGAGCCCGACCACGGCGCGTTTACAGCCGACTGCTCTCGGGAACGACCGAGCCTGGATGGGGACGACGAGAGGCTTCCGAGTGTCCTTGGTAGGACGCCGAGGGCTCCGGAGGACTGCCGGAAAGAGCCGATGTGTGGTCGGGAGCAGCCGAGCGGCCGGTGATGAGGTTTCGGACGACTGAAGAAACGGAATCAACGTGTCGGGGTAGCGGCTGAACGACGTGATGACGTCAGGAGCACGGGCAGAGGCCCTGTGAATTGGAGGAGAGGCGGTGCTGATGGCATGGGGGCGGAATGACAAGGTGGGCGGGCTTAAAGCTAGAGCGGGGCTAATCCTGGAGGCTGAGGCAGGGGTGGTGAGGTGAGCCGTGGTTCCTTCTATAAGGATGCTAGATGCTGTGGCTGAAGGTGAATTGTGCGGATGACTTGTGAACCAGCTGCAGGTGGCCGCTGCTCGATGCTACATCTGCAGGGTCAGAGTCAGGGCTTGACTGCTGCAAACACGGCAGGGTCAGGGTCAAATCAAGGTCATAAGAAAGCAGGCTGGGCAAGCCATGAGGAGCAAGCCAATAAGCAACACCTCTCTCTGTGGCCTCTGCATTAGTTCCTGCCCTGACTTCATGGACTATGATGTGGAAGTGTAAGCCAAATAAATCTTTTTCTCCCCAGTTGGCTTTTGGTTATGGTGTTTCATCATAGCAGTAGTAGCCTTAGGACACTCCTCTACCCCAGCTTGCTTCTACAGGAGTGACAGAGCATCCGCCCCCGACAATCTGCAGACACCTTGTCTTGTCACGTTTAATTTACGTATTTGTTGCATACTGTGGGAAAACATGCCTCCGTCTTCCCTTGCCTGCCTACGACACTGTCTGATTGGTTTAATCACGAGCTGATTGGCCAATAGCTAAGCAGGTGAGGATAGGCAGGACATCCGTCAGAGAAAGAAACTCTGGGAGGAATCTGATAGGCGGAGGATTTGCCAGCAAGACATGGAGGAAGTTAGATGTACATTATGGAGGAGAGGTAACTATGTGGCAGAACATAGATTAATATAGACGAGTTAATTCAAGTCATAAGAGCTAATTGGGAACAATTCCAATGTGCTAGTTTTTGCTCTGGCGTCTCCAGTATCTTGGAGTCTCCAACAAAATCCAGGCTTCACTTTCATAGCTTCACAGAGTGGCCTTCATGCAGGGACACCCCTGGCACATGCCTGGCCTCAACAGCTTTCCTTAGCTGCAGAGGGAGACTCCACAACCCCTTTTCTTGTTTTGTTTTTTTTTTTCCCTCTAAAACCCCAACCACATGACTGAAACTACCAAGTTCTGTTCCTTGATGGAACTGGAACATGGCCCTCCTCATTCAAATACATTTTCACCAGTTTTCTGCTTTGGGTTGTTTCCTTCACTGCCTAAGTTTGGCTATCCTAGAACTCACTGTGTATACCATAATGGCCTTGAACTCAGTGATCCCCCTGCCTGTGCCTTCTGAGTGCTGAGATTAAAGATGTGCACCATCACACCTGGCCCTAAACTTTTCTTTAATTCGCCTTCACGAGTTTGAAGCTTAGCTTGGTGGCCTCTTGCCCAGAGGTCACCACTCCCTTTGCCCCCAACTGGTTTAATTTCTTTATCTCCTTGAACACAGGACTGAGCTCGATCACACTTCCTGCTGCCCCCTTTCTCCTCAAACTGCATTTTGTATTTTTCCTTGCTTAGTTGGCTCCTTTTCATTATAGATCTTCAGAAGACTAGCTACTAATAGCCACAGGGTAGAGTCAATACCAGGCTACCTTGAAATCTCTGCCAATGCAATTAATCCAAAACTCTTCAATTTAGCCTCAGGCAGATTTTTTTTTTTTGAGTAAGGGCAAAAAGCAGACAAATTCTTTGCCAAAATATTACAAGAGCAATCTCTAGGCCACTTCCTAACTCCTCTCCTCTGAAACTCTTGATCCAGGCCGTCATAATCTATATTGCTCTCAGCATCACTGTCTGCCCTGTTCCTACTAGTATGGTCTATTAAGCCCCACATAAATCATTCAACTGCTTTCCTAATCCTAAACCCCAAAGTCTGTATTCTACCAACAAGAAGCATGGTCAGACCTATCACTGCAGTACCCTGGTTCCTGTTACCAACTTCTGTCTTAGTCATTGTTCTGTGGCTGTGAAGAGACACCATGACCACAACAGCTCTTACAAAGGAAAGCATTTAATTGGCATTTGCTTACAGCTCAAAGGTTCAATCTATTGTCTTCATGGCAGGAAGCATGGCAGCATGCAGGCAGACATGGTGCCTGAAAAGCAGTTTGAGAGAGTTCTACAACCAGATCCTCAGGCAGCAGGAGGAGAGAGACACTAAGATTGACTTGAACATTTGAAACACCAAGGTCCACTCCCCAGTGACACACTTTCTCCAACAAGGCCACATAAACTCCAACAATGCCATACCTCCCTGCCAAATAGCACCTCACAGAGATCTGCCTGCCTCTGCCTCCCAAGTGCTGAAATTAAAGGCATGCACCACCACTGCCAAGCTTATTTATTTATTTTTAAAGGCAGAATCTTTTCTTTGTTAGGGGGACTTCTTTTGTTTTTATTAAAGCGAAGCCCCTTCTATGTACTTGGTGTTGCCTTGTGGGGGAGAGTAGCACCACGATTCATGAATCACTTTACACTCCTGAGCTTACTGGAGAACTGGGACACCAAAGATGTGACTCTCCAGTGCATCATCAGTCCTTCTCATATGGAATTTTTGGTAAATTAATATTTAGCTTAGCATGCAATGCGATGGATTGTATCAACGCATCTTAATATCCATGTCATCATATTGTGTTTTCCCACTGCCCCCCCCATTTCTCCTCCCCCTCTGACTGGTTTCCTTTCTTTCTCCAAGTCAGTCCTCCTTTCCTGCCTTCCTATTCCATCACCCCTCCCCTACGATCTCTTCCTCTCCCTCTGAGGATCCCATTTCTAGCTTCACGACTTATAAATACACATAACACACACACACATACACACACACATGACACACACACACACATACACACACACAGACATACACATGATTTCAGAGTCTTTAAGTATTCCATTTCCTTGCAGATGCCATGACTTAAGCTTTCTTTATGGCTACACAAACTTTAACCATGTGCACTTACCACACTTTATTTATCCATTTTCCCCTAATGGACATGTAGGCTGTTTCTGTCTCCCAGCTTTTGTGAATATTGTAGCTGTAAATGTGGATGGACAAGCATTTCTGTAGTATCTTGACTTAGAGTCCTTGAGATAAATTCGGGAATGACATTGGTGTGTCATATGGTAGTTTTATTTTCAGTTTCGGGCAATGTCCATACTGATTTCTACACACAGTGGTTGAACAAGTTTAATTTTTCAAATTAAGACCTCTCATTCATTCTCTCCATCTTTTCTTTTAAAGTGAGCCTGATATTCATATATGGAGTGGAATTAAACTGATAACTTTTCCTAGCCCTAAGCTGATTGTGCCCATAATGCTGCTTATCACATTTCCCTAGTCTATTAAAGTTTTCTAAGCATCTTTATGACCTTATGTCTCACACTTAACTTTTGTATTCATTAGAGTACAATGTTCTGTCACTACTTATGTTTTCTCTGACACTAAACATTTTGAATATTTAATTACAGTGAAATAGAAATTGCAGCAAAAGTAAGATCTAGAAGTAAGCCAATGTTATATAATTTCTATAAATATAATGTCTAAATAATAGTTGCTACCTGTATTGATGAAAAATTGGAACTTCTATTTGTGCAGAAGGTATTGGGTCTCAAGAAAGTGTAGTTGCTGCTGAGAGGGGGAATACCTAGTCTGTGTCTGTTCACATCTGGCATCCTTGACCTCTACCCAGAACTCTTCAGGAGATATCTGGGATGTTGCCCCTCATACATTATTCTCATCCAATTCAGAGACTCTAGGCCCTATTAAACATGATGGAAACCTTAATTCATGGTCTAGTCAGAATCTGTCTATTATTATCTGTATCACAGAAACTGTTTATTAGGTGGGGTGGGGGCATCTCAGCAGCTCATTCGTAAGTAACAGCCTTTTCAAGTGCCGGGGTGTACATGACATTGTGACAGATGGCATCTGACAATCCTTGTCTAGAATCTGTCTCCTTTGTCTGTTTCCTCTCATGTCAACTCAGGGGAGGGCCGGCCTGTGGGACTAGCAGAGGATTGCAGCAGTGGTGGCTTCTCAGGACAAAGCCTGGCTCGTAAGAGGCACTGACGCTTCGGCTGACTCTTTCTGGAAAAGAGCCACCCCGAGTAGTCTCAAAGCAGTCCCGCGCGGAAGTTCATGTGGAAACCGAGGCTAAAGCCTAAAGCTGCCACTCACCTGCCAGGTTAAGTAAGCGATTCACCTGAGAAGTAGTTCTTGAAGTCACAGGCAAACTTTGATGACTTTAGCAATAAACAACAATGGCTCAATTTAATAATTGAGTGGGGGTAGCTCCAAAATCTCTGACTTACAGAAACTATGAAATATGTGATGCTCTTTCTTTAAGCCCTTGAGTTTTGGACCCATCTGTCACAATGCTTTAAATGTTTACTATAGCTGGTTATTTCTCCTCTACCCGAAATATAGTCATCTAACTTGCAAAGGCAATTCTTGGTGGACTTGGTTTACTTGGGTTATAGCAGGTGCTTAAAAATATCAACTAGATGGATTATTGTCAATGGAATTAGATGAAGATATAGTGTAGTTTAAGAATTTTTTAAATTATTCTTTTTTTTATTTTATGTGCATTGGTGTTTTGCCTACATGTAGGTCTATGTGAGGGTGCCAAATCCCCTGGAACCAGAGTTATAGACAGTTGTGAGCTGCCATGTGAGTGTTGGGAATTGAACCTAGATCTTCTGGAAGAGCAGCTAGTGCTCTTAACCTCTGAGCCATCTCTCCAGCCATGGAGCTTTAGAATTTAACTAAGACTTCAGAAGTGAATTAGCATCCAAATGACCAGATTAAATTTTTGGAAAGTTTTGTAATGCTAACACAATAATCTCATCATAGGTAGATGTGCAACCTTTGCAAGCTCCTGCTCATTGGCCTAAGAGCTATTAAGAATGCCCCGTGGATGTTCTTCATAGGAAAGCTGTTGCTAGCAGATGCAGACAGGGAGAAGAGCACTGGCCATAGAACTCCACAGTGGGAGGGTAGGAAGTTACGTCTGCTAGATCGGGAGGGTTCAGCCTTGCAAAGATGGAAACACGCTTGTATTCTCTGGACTTTGCTTTTAAAAACTGAAACGCTAGGGTAAATGAGGGTCCAGATGGTTATGAAACCGACAGTTGGGAGACTAGCTGTTGCAATGTGATAATTCACTTGAATCAAAGGAAAAAGAAATAGTTTGCTATATCAAGACTGTGCACATGGACATCATATCTGTCGACATGCAAAATATATCTGGAAGCGATTGAAATGACATGATAGTTCTCTAGGCATAAAAGCAACGGTAGGTTCTTTTATGTGGAGGCCACGTGCGTAATTATTCATTATTTAAATAGCGGCAACTTAATCAGAGTTAGCTTAGAAAGCAATGAACAAGTTGGCTATATGACCACATCCTATCCTATTTTGCATATTGTGGATAAACTTAATTAAAGAGAAAAAGTGAACCAAACAAAAGCTCTTTGCTTCTTAGTTATACTAGACAATTTATATTTGTTACCAATATTATTTCAGGTGTTATTTATCCAGATGACCATGGACACATACTTGATTCTATTTCAGATGATACCATATGTTTTTCAATTTATTTATTGAAGGATTTTGTACACATCAGATATATTTACATGAAAAATATACTGGATTTTATTGTTCAGCCCAGGCTGGCCTTGAACTCATGATACTCCTGCTTCAGATTCATACATTTCCTTTATGAGCCTCACATTTTTAAATGTGATGTTTAAACTTCTGTATTAGATGCGTTACTTTTTATTGGAGAATCTGTGTTCCTCAGTAGCATCATTAGTTATAGGCAGAGAAAATAAATTTGAGCTCAGATCAATACCATCAATCTAATAGCAAAGCTGTTAGAATGTATCAGACTGTCACCCTGTTGTCCTCAAACTGTTAGAATGTATCAAATTGTTACCCTGTTGTCCTCTAGCATTGGGAGAAAACCTGGGGTGTTGTGAAAACCTGACTTGTTCTTTTCACAAAGGGCATAATTTCTCTTAATCATGTAGAGGATTTGGGGTAACAAAAATATTTCCATGATGTATACAACTGTATTAGTTTCGCTGTTGTTACTGTAACAAATGACTAGTTGCATATGGTTCAAAATATTATAATGTCTTGGTTCTAGTAACTGACTTTCACTTCTGACTTAAATTCTTGCTTTTCTTTGAAAAGGACCCTTGGGGTTAGATTGTACCAACCTGGAGAAGCTAGGAAAACCACCCCAGAACCCTTAAAATAATGATATCTTCCAGGTCTCTTTATGTAACATACCATATTCTGTAATTCTAGAAATTAGTTCAGGAATATCTTTGAAGCTATCATTTGCTTTCCTACCAATACTCTGCTAATTTGTTTTAGTTTTCTAAATATTTGTGTAGAATCCATGTTATTTCTGAGTTCCATCATTCAGGCTACTTGGATTTTTTAAAGTGTTATAACAAACAACTCAATTTTGCTTAGGCAAAAAATATTTTTTTTGTTCCTGTAATAAATGAAAGCTGCAGAGTTATGGTCTAGATCCTGCTGAAGTCAAGTGGGCAGAGATGTGTCAATGACGTTTTGTCTTTCAGCTCGCTTTCCTCTAAGTTTATTCTCAACCCTGGCTCTCCTCACCTGCAGTAAGATTGTAGTCACTAATTCTGGGGGTACATTATCCTACCTTGGAGCCACAGGACACAGAGAAATCTCCCCCCAAAATAAAGAAGATAGTGAAACTCTGTAAATCAAAGTGTTTTTTGCTCTTACTAATATTGTATCCCTTACTGTATTATGATCCACTTGAAGTCTTCTTCAGATGTCTCTCCCTCCCTCCCTCCCTCCCTCCCTCCCTCCCTCCCTCCCTCCCTCCCTCCCTCCCTCCCTCCTTCTTTACTCTTTCCTTAATTCTGGGATTAAAGGTATGTGTCACCACACTCGTACAAGACCATTTTTTTTATACATGTTGAGTCCCAAGATGAGAATAAAAGCATAGTTATTAAAAATTTAAACATACAAAATATTAGAATACATTTCTGTTAAAGACATTTAATGTTTTTGTGAATGATCTGTGCTATGTGTTTCTCAACAATTTATGGCATCTGTTTTATTTACTGGTAAAAATCTATTTAGTGGGGTTTTTCTAATGCTTTATATGGATAATTAAGATTTTGTTATTTTAGTTTCCTAAAAAAACTTTTTAAAAATAAAAAAAATTATTTTATGTGTACATGTGTTTTGCCTGCACGTGTCTATTTACCATCTACATACCTGGTGCTCACAGCGGCGGGATGAAGGTCTCAAATCCCCTAGATTGGAGTTACTGATGGTTATAAGCTGCTGTGTGGGTGCTGGGAACTGAACCCAGGTCCTCTGGAAGAGCAGCCAGTGCTCTTAACTACTGAGTCACTTTTTAGTCCCTGTTTTCATTTCTTTATTCACAATGTTTTCACTTGAGATTGAGGAGATTGTATTAACATAAAGTACCTATAAAATGTCTGGGGGAATTTGGTAGCTATCTAATAATCATCCCATTAAATTATTTTATCTTTTGAGCCAGTATTCCCTGGCTATCCTGGAATTCATAAGTGAGTTTTTTATATTATGAATTACCTTGAGGTAGGGAACTCTATTAAAAGAAAGAGTCATATTTTGGCTTATGAGTCTTGAAGTTCAATGTCTCAGGGCTTCTTGTTGGTAGAGTCTATCAACCACACAGAGCATCTGTGTTGAGTAGTTTATGTCAACTTGACACAAGCTAGAGTCATTTGGAAAGAGGGACTCTCAGTTGAGAAAAGGCCTTCATAACATTGGCCTATAGGCAAGTCTGTCAGAGAATTTCTTGATTAGTGATTATTGTGTGATGGCCTAGCCCACTGTAGGCAGTACAAATCTGGGCAGGTGGTTCTGAGTTGTATAAAAGAACAGTTCATGTGGAACAAGCCAGTCTTACTTCATGGCTCTTCCATGTTCTGTTACTGTCTTCAGGTTCATGCCTTGAGTTCCTTATCTGACTTCCTTCAGTGAAGGATTTTGACCTGAGGGTTATAAGCTTAAATAAACCCTTTCCTCCCCAAGGTGCTTTTGGTCATGGTGTTTTATGACAGCAATCAAAACTTTATGATAAGCCGGGCGGTGGTGGCGCACGCCTTTAATCCCAGCACTTGGGAGGCAGAGGCAGGCAGATCTCTGTGAGTTCGAGACCAGCCTGGTCTACAAGAGCTAATTCCAGGACAGGCTCCAAAACCACAGAGAAACCCTGTCTTGAAAAACCAAAAAAAAAAAAAAAAAAAAACCAAAAAAAAAAAAAACCCACAACAACAATAACAACAAAAAACCAAAACTTTATGATAGAATTTGATGACAAGAGACGGAATATGTGTATATGTTTGTGACTGGAATAATATATGTAGATATATTAATCTTTGCCAGTAATGAGTTCCTCACTGGTTGTCCAATATAGGGTGGTCAGCATTGAAATTATGAACATGCAAAGAACTAAAATGAATTCTGCAGGTTGTATTTATATATAATTGTGCATATACATACATAATACATACAAGTATGGGTGTAATAATAATCAAAGAAAAAGAAGCTCTCAACTCAAGAGTTGGGCTACAAAGAGAGTTCAAAACATAACTGGAATGGAGGAAAGATAGGGGGAAAGTGATATGATTCTATTTCAATAAAAGCATTAAAAAAAGTATCACTGAGTTTAGTATGCTGTGGGATTTGTACTCTGTGTCCAGAATTTGTCATTTTGTATACAGCATTTAGAGTGCATATCTCTTAAGCTAGCTACTCTATCTGTAGAGATTTTTGAAACCTGAGGGAAAATTTATTAAGAATTTAAAAGAAAAACTTCGGGGCAGGCAACCTATAAATCTTGGTTGTTACCTGGCAAAGAATGGAGCAAAGAAGGAAACAAAGCCGTGTGGTTTGAGTTAAGCCCTCATGGAGGCCAGCCACATGGCATGGAGAAGAATAAGGGAAGCCCAAAGCTCTGGCAAATGCGAATGCAGGTTCTGGGCAGCATCCAAAGGAAAGAGACAAAGAAGAGGAGAAGGAAAAACTGCACCAGAAAGGTAGGCTCAAGAGAAGGTCATCGTGGGCCTGCTCTCATGAATGTACTTTGATTACGCTCTTTCCAATGCACTCTTGTTCCCTTCTTCCTGTTCTCTCACTCCCTAAGTAGTACCCACTGTCCTTCCCTGCTTCCTTTTAGAAATCTAGATTCCTCACGTGAAAGGAAGCGTGATTTTGTCTTTCTGAGTCTGGACTATTAGTTTGATGATTTCCAGTCCCATCTGTTTCCCTGAAAATGATGTAATTTTGTTTTTTTAGTGACTGTATATATGTATGTGTGTGTATATATGTATGATAAAGTTGTACCTGTATGTAATATATATGGTACATTTTCTGTATTAGTCTGTTAATATACATCAAGGCTATCCATCAATGAGCCGTTTTGAATACTGCTCCAGTAAACATGAAGCGTTAGTGCTTTTGTGGCATGTTCACTTATGAGTCCTTTGAAGTCCACACCCAGGAATGGTATAGCTGAAACATGTGTTAGCTTTATTTTTAGTATTTTTTAGGAACTTCCTTACTGATTTCCATAGTAGCTGCTCTAGTTTTACAGTTTTATCAGCAGTGCCCAAGAATTCCCCTTTACCCACATCTCCACTGGAGTTTGTGGTTATTTGCGTTTTTTTTTTAATGATAAATATTATGAATGGAGTATGGTAGAATCTCAGCGCAGTTTTGATTGGCATTTTCGTGATGTTTAAACTTTTAAATATATCTTTTGGCCATTTGTACTTTTTTTTCTTCTTGAGAACTGTCTCCCTAACACATTTGATCATTTATTAATCATGTGTTTTTTTTGGGGGAGGGGGAGGGGGGAGGTGTTTGATTTGAGTTCTTTGCATGTTATGGGTAGTAATCCCCTGCTGGGTGGTAATGGCTGGGGAATTTTCTCCCACTCTGTAGCTTTGTCTTCCCGACTCTCGTTTTCATTTCACTTGTCTCTGTGGAAACCACGATGTGTGTAATCCTTTTTTTTTCCCGTTTATTATGATGACACATGCGCACACAGTCACAAGCACAGACACAGACAAGCCGGGATCCGAACTGGTGATCTCGGCCTCCGCGGGCGGCGCTCCCAACCGCTCGGCCAGCGCTCAGACTACAGAAAGATCCATGTGTGTGGAATTGAAGCCCTCTGCCACAGCTCTGTGGTTGGGCTTGGAAGAAGATGCCCCAGACCTGGTTGACCCTCAGGTAACCAAAATCTCAGCTGACAATTACTGTAGCCTTGTTTGGTGCCCTGAGCTGGAACCACTGAACCAGAACACTCCTGATTTCCTGACCATTCAAACTATGAAATAAATATTTCTACTTTAAGTTAATAAACTTGGGTGATGGTTTATGTCACAATCAGTAACTAATGAATGTGCATACTAATCATTTTGAGTATCAAGCAAATGAAGGTTAAAATCTCAACTAAGTTGGGGCCAGTACCATAGAGATGGAATTTTAATCAGATGTGGCAAGGGACCGCTTAGTATTGGTGACCTTGATTTTATTTTGCCATCTCTTGGAGGAGGTTTGCAACTGGCACAGAGTGAACTGGACAGGTATTTTGGAGCTATTGTTTCCTCTCAGTTCTTTGGGTGGTTTGAAGTCTAGCGATGGATTAGGGCCTGATGTCATGATTTCTAAGGTCACCTCTCAGTGGTAATCATCTTTAAATTTATATATTGGTCAGTGCACAGAGTATCAAAGGAGATGTTAGATGAGGGTCACCAGCGTGACTGAATTTCCAAGCTTAATTTAATTTTATCTTAATTGACATGATAGTTGTACATAATCTTCAAGCTTTACATGCTTGCCATAGGCATTTAGACAACATTTTGGCTTCCAATTATAGGAAGGAATGCATCACATAGAAATAATCCAAGGAATAGGGGCTGTCTCTGACTCTTTTATTGATTCTTGGGTCCCTACTCCCAATACTGGGTTGCCTTGCCCAGCCTTAATACATGGGAGGTGCTTAGTCTTGCTACAGCTTGATTTGCCATGTTTTGTTGATTCTCATGGGAGACCTGCCCTGTCCTAAACAGAAATAGAGAAGGAATGGATTGGGGGTTGGGAATGGGAGGAGAGGAGGGAGGGGAAACTGCTGCCAGGATATAAAATAAATTAATAAATTTATATAAAAAGGAAATAACCCAAGATTTCAGAAAAGTGAGGAACATCTTTGATGGTCTTCATAACATTTCATTCAATGTTATATTAAGCTCCATGTCCTGTGTTTTGAGACGGTACCTCTATCTTCTATTTATCTAAACTTACTTGTACATTTACATATGCAGGTATACAGGCATGTATGTATGTTAAAGAAAAACCTAGGCATTTTATATGAACTAGTTTAATTTATTTTAAAACAATAATATTAAAATGTATTTTTGGCTGATAGTACTTTCATGCTAGTAAAACAGCTATTATGGAATGGAAGCCTCAAATTGCTGAAATTGTGGCACGATCAATAAAGCTCTAAGAAGCCAATTAAAGGATTCTAAGTAAAAAGGATTAGTTCAGATTAAGTAGGTAACCTCATCTCTCAGCAACAGTGTTATCATGGAAGAAGAAAAAAAGTGATACACTGTGTCAAAACTACCAGCAGAGGTCCTCAGCTCCACAGTCTATCGGGGAAAATCGGCACGAACTATGCAACAAGCTGATTAACACTCAAGCCGGCTTGCTTCAAAGCACGAAGCTTTAAACTGTTAATGGGAAATGGTGGAAACTGAAAGCACAATTAGAATATAGGACAGTGTTCGATGTCTTGAAAATACGCACAGGGTGTAAAAGCCCAAGGGAGCCACCGTGTACAGCACAGGCTTTAGTTGGTATTTTTCAGATAAAAAATTAGCGGGCGAAGGTGAAAGAACATGGAGAAGAAAACAAACCCTCATGCACATGTGCTGGTCCATCTGTGACCACTGCAGGCTTCTGTTCGTGGGGTGGTGGTGTCTCAGCTGAATAACTGTTCTACTTGGAAAGAGCGAAACAAAACTCCCGAAGAGATTCATTTAGGATTTTCTATCAAAAATTCTGAAAACTTGAAAAGCATATTTTTGTAGTAAAGATGAACTCTAAAGAGGGGAAAAAAAAAAAGCTATAAACAGCAAACTAGAAGCTATGAGCTGATGGCATACTGCCTTTGAATTGACTAGCTTCATTCTTATATACAGATTATATAAATAGATGTGTATTTATTTTTACACTGATGTCATTGTGCATCTTCCTACTTCCTCTCCTTCTTCATGCTCTTTTTCTTTCCTTTTTTTTGGTTTTTCGAGACAGGGTTTCTCTGTGGTTTTGGAGCCTGTCCTGGAACTAGCTCTTGTAGACCAGGCTGGTCTCGAACTCACAGAGATCTGCCTGCCTCTGCCTCCCAAGTGCTGGGATTAAAGGTGTGCACCACCACCGCCCGGCTCCTTTGGACTTTTTTTTTTTTTTTTTTTTTTTTTTTTTTGGTTTTTCGAGACAGGGTTTCTCTGTGGTTTTGGAGCCTGTCCTGGAACTAACTCTGTAGACCAGGCTGGTCTCGAACTCACAGAGATCCGCCTGCCTCTGCCTCCCGAGTGCTGGGATTAAAGGCGTGCGCCACCATCGCCCGGCTCCTTTGGACTTTTTAAGACACTGTCTCATCGCTTAGTCCAGGTTGGCCTCCAAGTCTCCATCTTTGCCTCTACCTCTTGAGAGCTGAGGTTACAGGTGAAAGCCACTACACCAGGCTTTCTGTTGGGACTAATTGAGTCCTGGCCTTGAACTGCTCTTCCCTGTCTAGAGCCTTCTAATTGAAGTGACTAAAAGCTGTGCTTTGCCTAGAGGATCAGAGGATGGGATTTTCACCTGTTGGCCATTGACTGTAGAGTATTTAAGCCTCCATGGTGCTATTAAAAAGGGGCTTTTTGGTACCAGTGTTGGAAGGTCTTTGTGTCGGTCTGTCTCTGCGTGTGTATTCTCAACCTCCAGCCCCCTGCCCGAAGCGCGCGAACTGGGTTCTAGCGCATAGAGTGGGACGGGGCCCGCGTCGCGCGACACTTTCATTGTACATTTTCTTAAAAGGAAGTATGCAGAGAGGTTACCACCAGAGAAATGTGGGCATTACTTGTTTCTTGGTATTGTCTTAGGGTTATTTAACACGGTGTGTGAGAGATCTAAAATTAACCTTGGTCAGAAAGACAAAACCAAATTTTAAGACAATGGCGGTTGTCTTAATTCCAGTGTCCTAACCTATAGAATGCTCAGAGGCTGCCCGTGAAGCGAGTATGTGAAGGAGAGGGGAGGGTGTAAATGAATGGCCATGTATGGGAATATTTAGTGGTATTTTGTTTATGATCTAACAAATAAAAATTTTCTTAAGATCAGACTACAAAGCTAGCCATACTAGGCAGCCATACAGGCCAGGCCGTGGTGGCACACACCTTTAATCCCAGCAGCCATACTAGTTAGCCATAGAGGCTGGGTGGTGGTGGTGCATGCCTTTAATCCCAGCACTAAAGAGGAATATAAATGAGACAGGAGCTCAATCCCTTTACAGTCTGAAGATTTTGTAGATGTAAGAGCTCTCTTGTGGTTGGCTGCTCTGTTTTTCTGATCTTCAGCTTGAACCCCAATATCTGTCTCTGAGTTTTTATTAGTTGTACTACAGACATACAGGCTGGGCAGACCTGGTTAGGATTATCTCTGAGTCAAGAAGCAACGTACGGGAAGGTAGCTTCTCACGAGTAAATATATGTAATCTCTGGGTAGAAGAAAACAGTGTGGCATTTCTAGACAGGTGCCTTCTTGTCCCATTTTAAGTATTGAGGTTGTTTACTTGTATTTTCCTTTCTTTTCCTAATACTTTCTGCTTTTTATCCTTTTTTTTTTTGGCAACTGCCTGTGTTGATAATCGGAGATAATTCTTTTTAAGTTAAAAAAATTTTTATTTGTGCATTTCCTTGCTTGGGTTTGTGTGCACGGTAAGTATTCAGGAGCCTCAGGAGGGCAGAAGAGGACGTAGGATCCCCTGGAACTGGAGTCAACAGTCTGCTGTGAGGCAAAACTGGCTTCTCTGTAAGAGCAGCTAGTGCGTCTTTTCAGCCTGTTAATTGGAGGTCTTGAGGAGCCAGAGGCAAACCAATAATAAGGTTGTAGGGGACAGTTTTGTCCTTTCTCAACGTTTTGTCTAGAGGACTTTAAAAATCTAGGAAGGTACAGCTTTAAACATTAAAAAAGGTGTTTCAACAGAAGTTGCTTGAGTGGGTAAGTATTCTTTGGGCATGTTTGTTCTTGTTCCTCTCTCTCTCTCTCTCTCTCTCTCTCTCTCTCTCTCTCTCTCTCTCTCTCTCTCTCTCTCTCTCTCTCTCTCTCTCTGGGACCAAGATTGTTTTCTCCAGCACAGAGATGTTTTTCCTGTATGTATGTCTCGTGCCGTGTGCTTGTGGTGCTCAGGGACGCCAGAAGAGGGTGTTGGATCCTTTGGAACTGGAGTTACAGATGGTTGCCAGCTGCCATGCGAGTGCTGGGAACCTGGTGTGGGGCTTCTGGAGGAGCAGCTGGAATTCTTAACCATGGAGCCATCTGTACTTTCTTCTGTGTTTCAGCCAGCCAGGTGAACCAAGTGAGGGAGAACTCTACTGGAGCAGCTTGCAGCCCAAAGGATGCTGTTGATATTTACCACCTGCTTGTTTGTGCACACTTTCACCCTAACCAACAGGCTTTCAGATCTATTTTGTGCTACACAAAATGATTTGAACAACTAATTTCCACTCACACAACAGTCTGATATGTGCAGATTCACACGAATAGCTTCAGACCATAGGTCCTTGTTTTTATCTTCATAAATATCTTTATGAAGATGTTTAGCCTATTTGTAGCATTTTCCAATTCAGATTTTATAAGTTTGTAGCTGTGGATCCTTCCAGTGCATTAAAGATATTTTTTTTGGAAGATAAACAAAATTATTTGTATTTTTTTCTCATCACTCTTTTTATTTGCTATGTTTATTCAAGGCATTATGTTGTATCCAGTGTTTCCATGAATGCTTTAGTAATAATCTCTTAAACTCTCTTTAGTGTCTTTCCCAGGTAAAAATACTCAGGGTAAAAATATGAAATAACGTTGACAAGAATTAGCGTCATAAACATGTGTGCAATATGAAAGTCAGACCTTAGAGCACCGGCTAGGTTAGTGTCTATTGCTGTGATAAAACTCTGACCCAGAGAAACTTTGGTAGGAAGGCTTCCACTCTCACACTCCATCACTGAGGGAAGACATGGTAGGAACTCAAACATGGTAAAAACCTGTAGACAGGACCTGACGTAGAGGTCACGGAGGAGTACTGCTTACTGGCATGATCCCCATGGTTTATTCAGTCTATTTTCTTACACTATCCGTGACCACTGGCTGAGGACTGGCACCACTCACAATAGGCTGAGCCCTTCCACATCAAGCACTAGTTAAGAAAGTGTTCCACAGACTTGTCTGCAAGCCAGGAAGGGGGGCTTGTCCTGGCTGGTTTTGTGTGTCAACTTGACACAAGCCAAAGCCATCAGAGGAAAGAGCCTCAGCTGAGGGAATTCCTCAGAGAGACTCAGCTGTAAGACATTTCCTTATTTAGTGATCAATGGGGAGATCCCAGCCCGTGGTGAGTGGTGCCATCACTCGGTTGTCGGTCCCGGGTTCTATAAAGAAGGTAGGCTGAGCAAACCATGGGAAGCAAGCCAGTAAGCAGCTCTCCTGGCCTCTGCATAGACTCCTGCCTCCAGGTTCCTGCTCTGCTCGAGTTTCTGCCCTGACTTCCTTCAGTGATGACCAGCAATGCTGAAGCATAAGCCAAATAAACCCTTTCCTCCCCAACTTGCTTTTCGATCATGGTGTTTTGTCTTAGCAACAGAAACCCTCACTTGTGATCCCCTCTTCTCAGAGGCCTATAGCTTGTGTCAATCTAACGTAAAAACTAACCAGAGCAAGTATATACGCAAGTATGTTACAAAACCTTTGGAATAATGTTTGATGGAGGTCAGAAATTCTGATGTGTTCTTTTAATTTACTCATATTTAAATTCTCTCATGTAGGAAATGAACCTATAAATCTGCATTTCACCTTGTGTGGGCGGTTAGACTTCAGATCCTTGTCTAGTGTCCTTGTCTGTTTAGGCGGTTTCGTGTGGTTTGTTAAGGATGAGGGAGTAGATATTATTGTTTCCGTGTACCTGTCTTAGAACTACAGCACGTGTCTTTAAGTAATAGCAATATATTCACAGAGGACAGTAATTTGTTTCCATTTTGTTGAAGGGCTGCTTCGCACTCATTTACTCCCACTTAGTTCTTAGGGAATGTGTTACTCACAGCCTCTCTCTTGTTTCTACCTCATTAGTTCTCAGGCTCAATCTAGAACTGCTTTAATTCTGACCAAATCAGCTCTTTAGCAAAATGCCAAAGAGTTTCAGCTTCATCAGGGAAGGGAAGGGAGGGGAGGGGAGGGGAGGGGAGGGGAGGGGAGGGGAGGGGAGAGGAGAGGAGAGGAGAGGAGAGGAGAGGAGAGGAGAGGAGGGACACAGAGAAGAGAAGACAGCAACTTCTTCCCTGGGAGCCTTTCCCTGGCAAAGAGAAAGATTCATCCCAGGGTTCCATGTTAGGGTAGAACCTTAGCCTTCCAAAGGGAATGTGATTGGTGTTAGTGAGAAAATGCCACCGTCTGATGGTGGTAAAGAAAGCTGAATTTTCAAATCACCCTCTCACTTCTACTCTCCACATCAATACTGTAATGACGATCCCTCTCACATTAACACGGCACAGTGAAATGAAATCAAACAACATAGACAACATGCAAAGAGTTACAGTAGCTTGTGACTGTGTTAAATTTTACAACGAGATAGAGACAAATATTTTGGACTAGTCACTAAGCCAGGTTTTATAATTTTTGTTATTTTGTCCCATATTCTTGTTATCTACCTAATATCTCAACATAGGCATGTGGATAGGAGACTTCCCAGTTTGCAAAATTTCTCCTGATCACAAAATTGTTATATTATCTCCTTATGAGTATTTATTATTTCTATTTTGTGTCCAAAGTGGGAAAAACAATTTCTTTCCAAGCCATATTTACTTTATCAGAATGTAAACAGGATTGAATCAAAGAAACATTTAAAAACTAAACCTTAGATTAGATGTGTTAGGGATGAGCCGACCCATAGTAGATCCCATTACTTCTATTTTTATTCAGAATTTATTTTTAAACAAAATAATGGCAATAGGAGTGAAACACTTTTCAATATGTATCTATCTATTTCCATATCCATATATGTATATATCTATGTGTTTGTGTATATTTTGGAGTTTGTGTGAGGAACGACCTACTCAGCCTTATGATAGATGTACCTTGGACTATGATATAAAGTAGATAAATTTTGATAAGGTAAGAGAATTCCAAAAAGTGCTGGTGGCAGTGAAAGATGGGTGCATCATCATTACACAAGTTTTGCTTACCTTGGTGTGTAGGTTTGCTCTCCCACCTTTATGTAAAGAATAGGAGAAATTACCTAGAGCAGAATAATGGTGGGTCTGTTTTCTAAATTGACAGTTTTCAAAGCTGGATCTTAGAACTTCAAAAGCAGAGTTGGAAAAAAGCTAATGGAAAAGGAATTTTTGTTTATAAATTTATCTATTTATTATCTATCTGTCTTCATCTGTATGTATGTATGTATGTATGTATCTATCTATCTGCTATCATCTCTCTCTCTCATCATCATCATCTTCTATATATAGATGATAATCTCTCTAAACTAATCTCTTTGATTGGGTCTTACTTGTCTCAGGTTGGCTGTGAGCTTTCTATGTAGCTGAGGATTAATTTGAAGTTCTCATTTTTCTTCCTTTACTTCCTGATTACTGGGATTACAGGCATGTAATTCCATGCCCAGTATACTCATTGATAGAGATTGAACCCAGGGCTTTGAGTATGTTAGACAGGGAGTCTACCAATTTAACTACATCCCAAGACTCTTCCTTTGGATGTTTTTATGAGAAAGAGTCTTAGCCTGTAGCTGAGGTTGGTAGAATTTGTAATCTTCAACTTCAGTCTTCTGAGTGCTGGGATTATAGGTGTGAGCCATCATGCTTGTCTGTATAAGATGTATCTATGTCTCTATCTATATGTTTCTTATTTATTGTGTCTTAGATAAAATCAGGGTAACCTCCTTTCCATAGACTTGTTTTTCTTCATTTAAATGTTCTCACTGTTAGTATATGAATATTTTAGAATTTCATAAATTATAAATTTAAGTTTGAATAGGGGCCTAAGTAAAATTCATTTTTATGTTTTCATTGGAAAAAGTTTGCTAAGAAATTAATTGCAAGTGAGATTTTAATGACACATCTACCTAATTAGGTAAATCAATTGTTTTTACCTAGCTTAGAAACACTTGAAATACAGTATAATATAATTGCTGTTTATCAATAATTAATTTAGACCTGAGGTATTTCAGTAATACAATTAAAAATAATTCCTGTGTATTCTTAAAGCAAGACTAATGTAAGGGAGTGCAGGTAATGCATACATCGAACATAATAAAGTTACCATTTAAAATTGCCTTATATTTAAAATCAATTACATAAGCATGGGCACTTTTCCTCAGGAAAGATTATTTCTTTTTACAATTGATAAAGTGATAAAAGTTATAGAGCACCAGTTTTTCAAAGAACAGTAAAAGGACAAGGGAGATTTTGAAATAGTCAAGAGACCAATTTATTCCATTAAGCTTCTTACAGCTAGGAAGATTGCTTTAGATGTTGCTGCTCCATGCTGCCGCATTATCTTGGCAAACGATTAAGAAAACCCCTAGAGTTTAGGATATTAATCTTTCTGAAGTAAATTTTAAAGTATGGGCATTTTAGACCGAAAATATTGTCTAATGCGAAAATAGGAACAATAGTGTCATACTCTGAAACAGTGGCCTAGCACAAAATAATACTAGTTAACCCGTGGCTTCAGTTGGGCTCTTGACATCCGAGTCACAACTTAATCTATAAAATGGACAGTTTGGGCTGGATAATCTTTACTTGTGTTCCGAAGGTGCCCTGCGAGTGAAACATTACTGTCATAATGCCTGAAGAACCTCAGCACCAACCATGTCACCTTGAGGATTGTGCTCATTGAGAACGCTAAGACTTCTGAGATATGAGTTTATCCCTACAGTTAGTTTGTTATAGCAGTGCATTTCATTCCGAGGAAGCTGCTGAGCTTGCAGGATTGTTACCATTCAAGGAAAAGCTGCTTTATCCCCCAGCAGGAGGCATGAAATGTTATCTGGAAATTTCATTCTGTTGGCACTCGCGTTTTAGGAAGACTGGAAGAACCCAAGTGGCTTTCACTGTTGGTCACAATTGGGACTGATGACTCCAAAGGGCGTATTCAGTTACATGGAGGGAGATGTTCGATACCTTCCTCCCTGTGCACAACAGCTTTCAAACCTTGCCTAGAAGAGACGTTTATTTTTCATACCAGAGCTGGCGATCCTTTTGTAACAAAATTAGGTTCTTGTTGCCATGGCAAAACTGGATTCCACACACCTGCTTTCCACAATGTAGATTTCTCTGAGTCAGGGTGTTGGAGAATAGTTTGCTTATTGGAAACATGTGGTTACTGACATCAAGAAACTACAGCAGCCGGGTAACATCCACAATGACTTTGAATTTCAACACACTTAAGCAGGGCTGAAGGCGTGGATTAGTGAGAGCAGCATTTGGTTCAAGCACTGGAACCCGAAGTTGATTCCAGAATCCATACAAAAAAGCAGAAGACATTGGTGGGATTCTTGTAATCCTAGCACTGGGGAGGTAGAGGCAGGATACAGGATGCTCTCCGGGGTCTGGCTGGCAAGGCAGTCTAGAATCTGTAAACTCCAGGTTCACCATGAGATCCCACCACCAAAAAATAATTTGGAGAGGGATTGAGGAAGACACTTGATGTCAAGGCGTTGTTCCCAAGATCCAGAGAGAAAAAAACAACACGTGGCTTGCTTCTGCCTTTTTGTTTACGAATGTTTTATGCTTAATTGGAATATCTTTGGGGAAATTAGTTCTCTCTATTTAAAATTCAAGTTGAATCATGAACAGGTGGTAGCTTATGTATTAGTATAAATTTATCCTCATTGCCTTTTCATGAAATACTTGACTTTTCTTCTTCGCAATTTAGGGTCTTATGAATGTAACCATTACATCTTAATTTTTTATATTTATTTCTGTCTTAGGATCTCACTTTAATTACCAAGCATTTCGCTTCTGTTGAAGAGAACCCCATAACTTACAAAGTAATAGTCATAATGGGACTTTTTTTAAAGTTCCTTAGAAACCAGATGAATTTCATTTACAGTAATTTAAAGTCAATTATTTTGTTGTGTAGTATAACTTTTAGGTTAGTCATCTTATGATTAAAAACAAAGGTTTTTAATGGTCATTGCTTTAAAAAAATTTTTAGTGAGTACATAGCCAACATGATCAATGTGTCCATAAATTCTCTAATACTTCTTTATCTTTAAGTAGAAGCTATAACCCCTCCCCTTGTGGCTTGGGTTGTCTGATTGCCTTCATGGTAGGACCTGAAGAGGAGATGCTGTGATTATTCTCAGGCCTGGATCTTAGCAGAATGGCCACGTCTAATGACTGATTTCTAGGGTACAGGTGAACTTCAGCAGCCAGCTTCATGCAGACACCACTTGCCAGATGTGGATGAGCCATCTCAGAAGTCCGGCCAATAGAGACTCCAAGAAAATTCGTATGTCCAATTCACATCAAGCCTGAAATGTGAGACTACAGAATAAATTGCTATGTTATATAATAATAAAAAGCTGTACTATATTTTTTCCATGTTAAGATTTTATTTCCAAAGCTTTCTAGCATGATCGCGGCAAGTTTTTAACCATCTTTTGGACATGGGTTAATTTCTTGGGAGTGAGAGACAATCACATTTCTTTTTTTTTTTTGTTTTTTTTATTAAATTAATTTATTTAATTATTAAAGATTTCTGCCTCTTCCCCGCCACCACCTCCCATTCCCTCCCCCTCCCCCAATCAAGTCTTCCTTCCTCCTCAGCCCAAAGAGCAAGCAGGTTTCTCTGCCCTGTGGGAGGTCCAAGGACCACCCACCTCCATCCAGGTCTATTAAGGTGAGCATCCAAACTACCTGGGCTCCCACAAAGCCATTTTGTGCAATAGGATCAAGAACCCATTGCCATTGTTCTTCAGTTCTCAGTAGTCCTCATTGTCCATTATGTTCAGCGAGACCGGTTTTGTCCCATGCTTTTTCAGACCCCGGCCAGCTGGCCTTGGTGAGTTCCCGATAGAACATCCCCATTGCCTCAGTGTGTGGGTGCACCCATCGCAGTCCTGAGTTCCTTGCTCGTGCTCACTCTCCTTCTGCTCCTCCTTTGGATCGTGAGACTTCAGTCCAGTGCTCCAATGTTGGTCTCTGTCTCTGTCTTCTTTCATCGCCTGATGAAGGTTAATATTCAGGGGGATGCTTATATGTTTTTCTTTGGGTTCACCTTCTTATTTAGCTTCTCTAGAATCACGAATTATAGTCTCAATGTCCTTTATTTATGGCTAGAAACCAAATATGAGTGAGTACATCCCATGTTCCTCTTTTTGGGTCTGGCTTACCTCACTCAGGATAGTGTTTTCTATTTCCGTCCATTTGTATGCAAAATTCAAGAAGTCATTGTTTTTTACTGCTGAGTAGTACTCTAATATGTATATATTCCATACTTTCTTCATCCATTCTTCCATTGAAGGACATCTAGGTTGTTTCTGCACTCTCATCCATTGCTGGTGGGAATGCAAACTTGTGCAACCACTTTGGAAAGCAGTGTGGCGGTTTCTCAGGAAAGTCGGGTTCAACCTACCTCTCGACCCAGCAATACCACTATTGGGAATATACCCAAGAGATGCCCAAACATACAACAAAAGTATATGCTCAACTATGTTCATAGCAGCATTGTTTGTAATCACATTTCTTTCTATGTATCTATCTTTATGTATATCCACTTACGTTAGTCACAACTTGTTGTTGTTGATCAATTGGGCAGACTAATATCTGAGTATGAGTGACATCGCCAAGGACTGGGTTCAATAAGATATGCTTCTTTCAAAGTTGATAGCAGGTGATATCCTTATAGTTTTATGGGCTATTGGCATGATCTAAAATTCCTAGAGCATAATAATTTAGTCTAAGGGAACATCCTACTCAATACTGTGTGTGCAAATTGGTGACAGTGTCTATGTATAACAGGAAAGTTTTTGTTCAGAAAAATTGCACACTTACAGATGTGCAAGAATTCAAACATTGCTAATAAAATAAAGTTACTTTGGGTAGGTCAGCCTCTGTGCTTCTACACTGGACTGGGCTCATTATTCTTGAGAAAAATGCTGAGTGCTCAAATAGAGAAATGTAGTGGAGTAGACTGTGTCCTTCATAATTTGTTGGGCCAATGCCAACATGCTGGCACCTCCAGTCTACATATGCAGTGTTCTGATCATTTGCTTTGAAGCAACGCTTTTGAGGTAGTCCCATGCCTTGTATGTATTTTACAAAATAGCAAAAGAGTGAGTCAACAGCAGTTCACATTTCCTAATGCTTAAGATAAACCTTTTTTTTCATCAGCCTCCTTGCAGGGCAGTTCTGCATCTTTGGAAAAGGACTTCTGAACAAAGTGTGATGTATTGCCTTCAATAGGCAAATGCTTAGAGTTAGAACTCTTTTGCTAACTTTCTATGTGTTATAGACAAGTGGAGTGAATACCTAGGGTATCCGTGTGTTCTAATAGCATAGTTTATGTAAAACTGGTTTGTTTTTTGGATCTTTCTTTTACCGTTTTAATCTTTCTTTCTCTGTAAGTATAGTTCTTTAAGATAGATGCTACATTTCCTAAAACTTCTGGTCTTTGATCCTTTCAGACTAAGTTATTACCAATGGGGTGGAAACAGAAGTGGATAGGACAATTTTATTTACTAAGTAATATTATTTGGATTATGGTTTTAGGAACACACATACACAATATATATATATATATATATAGCAACAACTAATGAATGAGTTTGAAAAAGAACATAGGGTTTATGGGAAGGCTTGGAGAGAGGAAAAGGAAAGGGAAATGATGTAATTATTATCTAAAAATAGAATAAATAATTAAAATAAAATGAAATCTCTGTAGCTAATTTTCAAATATCTCCTGCATACATTGATGGTGTTCCTTGTTTTAGGTGCTGGAGAAGTGAAAGAACTATTGGCTGTTATTGGAAGGAGCCTATGCTGCTGGCTGTATTGTGGCTCTCATCTCTGGCTCTCGTCTCCTAGGCCTCATGATAGTGCCTACCATGACAGGTATTTCATGGCGATGTGAGGAATGGTTGGACAGAGTTTATGGGGGAAAGTCCTAAAGGAAAGCTTGGCAATGCTGGATAGTATTGTGGACATGAGAACAATATGCATGGAGTCAAGGATGGGAAATACGTAACCAGAGAGTATGTAAATTTCTGAGGTCAGGGACACTGTATAGGTGCACATAAAGATGAAGGGTTCTGGTCCATCTTACTTAGTCAAAATTATGTGGTGATGAGAGCCTTCTTATCTGTCCTATTGGCAAGAGAACACCTGAGCGACACGATGCTATATTGATGACTTGATATGAAACAATTCTGAAGGATAAAAACTAAAATTTGAATTTTAAGTAATTTCAATTAGTTTAAATTAGAAACTCATACTTGGATAAAGGCTACTTACTATTTGGGAAGACAGAGGTATAAGCTATTTAATTAGGATCTGGAGAGATTGCTAGTGGTTAAGGGCATGCACTACTTTCGGATAGGACTCTAGTTCAGTTCCCATCTATTATGTAAGGAGGGTCACTTCTGCCTGTAACCCCAGCTCCAGAGGCTTCTGCAGTCACGTGCACATGACCCCCCTCCAGCATATAACTAAGAATAACAATAAATAAACAAATAAAAACTCCACAACTTAGTAGGGAGGTAAAGGAGCAGAGGTTTGACATGTGGGTACTCATGGACAAAACTTAAAGTAAGATATTACAAACTGTCTTCAAGTACTATTTAGAAACCATATAGTGTGCATTGGATTTGCCCAAATACTGCTTCAAACACTCTCTCTCTCTCTCTCTCTCTCTCTCTCTCTCTCTCTCTCTCTCTTTCACACACACACACACACACACACACACACCCTCTCTCTCTTTCTCTCTCTCTCTCACTCACACACACACACACTCATAAACACATATATTCACACTCACATATATACTTATAAACACACACACACAGTCTTGAAATATGAGCTATTTGTTAAAAAACTTTGAGAAACATCAAAGTCATAGTCAAGATGTCTTTCTTAAAATAGAAATATTTGTTTTCTCCCCCCTCTCTCTTAGCTTTAGAAAATGCAATTCTATGACAGAGTACATCAAAACATCTAAATTCTAGGTCTTTTCCTTGAGTCATTTAGTGGAAGAATAACACAATTTGCCAGCCTACGGCTTTCTTTTGGTTTAACTATTTTCTAGGAAACTATGAGATGTGAAAATGGAACTGAAAGTGTTTTCCCATTTTGTATAATTAATCTGAGAGTCGTACTGTATTTATGTCAACTCGCCTAAGCAGATATATATTTTATCCATAATGATAAATGCTGGTAGTAAATATTTAGTGAATGTAATTCTGAAATACATTATAGTAGGTCAAATTTTGTAAATCTGTGTGAGAAAGAGAGAGTTAAACGAGAAGGGAAGTATGGAGATGAAGGAGGGCAAGATGAGGAAGGGAAGTCGGTGATGGATGTGCCTTGTTGGAGTATTTAGTTTTGTTGAACATTTGAGCATTCTTTCTTTATTCTTTAGATGAGCACAAGTGGAATGAAGCCTTAGGAGGACCTCAGTAGACAGAGAAGTAGCAGAATATGGTGACTCACTCTCATAGCTGCTCACGGAACACTTTGTAGTGTAACCAAGTGCCTGGAGGTGGCTGAGTGGAAGTGACTGGGGAAATTACAAGTATTCAACGACAGATTCAGGCCGTTTGTGAGGCATAAAGAGAAATGTTTCTGAGGGACATTTTGTTCACTCCAGGAGAGTTTTCTCTTTTAATTGATCCAGGGTAAAAAGTTGATTTCTACTTTCACATGTGTAGAACTCTTGTTGATGGTGTTGTTGATGGCGGTTTGGGTGAGAACCACCCTTATAGGTTCCTATGTTTGAACGCTTAGTCTTTCTGTCTGCCTGCCGCCTGCCAATCAGGGTGTAAGTCTCTCGGCTACTGCTCCAGCTCTATGCTTGTGTGCTTCACAGCGTGATGATCGTGGACTAACCCTCTAAAATTGGAAGCCAGCCCCAGTTAAATGGTCTCTTTTATAAGAATTGCGTGGTCATGATGTCTCTTCATAGCAAAGGAACAGTGACTGAGAGAAGGACAAAGGGAAAGGACACATCACAATCCAAAGAGGCTGCTTTAGCTTGTGTTTTCTAAGACAGATTCCAGCAGGAGGAGTATCAGCATGAAATACCAAGACCAGAAGACTCTTCCACACACAGTGGAAGGCTTCTTTCCACCGTAGGAAACCCCGTCCACCCTATGTTGGTTTTGAACCACTCTGGCCATCCATCTCACCGCTAAAGATTCCCTCTGCTTCCTTATAGAGCTGTTGAAGAACAAGTGTAGAAAACAATAAGACCAACTTGGAGCCTGGAGTTTTAAATTTACAGTCACTTATTTTATTAACTTGTGACAGGTGACAAGTTTTGGGGGGCAGCTGCATTGTACTTGTTGGTATTCCCCTTCAGCAGCCCTAGGTTAGGTATAGTGACTTCCTTTTTGCTAGTGAAGGGGTTCCATAGGGATTTTTCTGTTGCTGAGTTTTAAATAGGATGTATACATGGTTTAAATACAGCTGCTGGTTAGCTTCTATGTACCTGCTTTTACAATCTTTTCATCTATCTCAAAACAGTTTTAGAGAGTTGAAGATATTCTGCAAGTCCTAAGGTGAAGAAAATTTTATGATTGCTTAAAAGTTCTGAACAGACTTTCAGTTTATGAAGTAATTTTATTTTTTCTTTTCTTTAAAAATTAAACAATATTTATTTATTCATTCTTATAGGTTAGTGTTTTATCTGCATGCATGTGTGTGCACTATGAGCCTGCTTGGTACCTATACCAATTAGAAGAGGCATTGACTCCCCTGGAACTGGAGTTATGGAGAGTTGAGAATCACTGTGTACTGGGATTCCCACTGCAAGTGGTGCTGGGAGTATTAATTGTGACCAAGTAGTTATTGCTTCTAGGCCTTTCCAGCAGGTAGTTAGGAAACTGTATAAATACTATATTTAAGGTTAAGAAACCATGAGATTGCTGGGCGGTGGTGGTGCGAGCCTTTAATCCCAGCACTCAGGAGGCAGAGGCAGGCAGATCTCTGTGAGTTTGAGACCAGCCTGGTCTACAAGAGCTAGTTCCAGGACAGGACCCAAAGCTACAGAGAAACCCTGTCTCAAAAAAAAAAAAGAAACATGAGATCCTTCTATTTTCAGTTTAAATTTAAAATTTCTATATTTCTCTATTCAGCATTAGCCAAATTTGGCATTAAAATTTTATGACTTTAAACATTTGCTCAACCATATTAGGATGTATATTGACCCCTCAGGTTTGATAATTATTAAAATGATTTTTGGACTTTAAGAAATGACTGGTTTGATTTGAGGCCCTCGCCAATGAGAGGAAGCCCATGTATAACACTGCCTAAATGACCAGGAACTGGAGGCTGGATGTCCCAGAGACCAAGGATAGGAAAAAAAATCATTAGAATGATTCTGAATGATATTCTGCTGTACACGTAGATCAGTGACTAGCCCAATCATCACCAGAGCAAATTCCTCAGGTAGCTGATGGAAGCAGATGCAGAGACCCACAGCCAAACATTAGGAAGCGAGATCCCAAATTGGAGATCTCCATTAGGTTCCTCCTTTTGGAGTGTGGGGAACCCCACAGAAGAAGGGAGGATTTTAAGAGCCAGGGGGTTTGAGGGCACTAGGAGAACACTGCCCACAAACATCAACTAAGCTGGGTTTATAAGGCTCACAAGGCGCGACTGAAGCAACAGTCATGGAGCCTGCATGGGTCTGCGCTACGCCCTCTGCATTGGTGATGTGTGAGAGTGAGAGTGGGGGGGGGCTCTGATTCTTTTCCCTGCTCTTGGGACCCTTTTCTTCCTGCTGGGCTGCCTCTCCCAGCCTCAATATGAGGGTTTGTGCCTTGTTCTATTTTAACTTGTTACACTGTGTTTGGTTAATGTCTCTGGGAAGCCTGTGCTTTTTTTTTTTTTATTTTTAAAATTTATTTATTTCTTTATTAAAGATTTCTGCCTTCTCCCCACCACCACCTCCCACTTCCCTCCCCCTCCACCTCCCCCAATCAAGTCCCCCTCCCTCATCAGCCCTAAGAGCAATCAGGGTTCCCTGCCCTGTGGGAAGTCCGAGGACCACACACCTCCATCCAGGTCTAGGAAGGTGAGCATCCAAACTGCCTAGGCTCCCACAAAGCCAGTGCGTGCAGTAGGATCAAAAACCCATTGCCATTGATCTTGAGTTTTCAGTAGTCCTCATTGTCCGCTATGTTCAGCGAGTCCGGTTTTATCCCATGCTTTTTCAGACCTGGGCCAGCTGGCCTTGGTGAGTTCCTGATAGAACATCCCCATTGTCTCAGTGTGTGGGTGCACCCCTTGTGGTCCTGAGTTCCTTGCTCGTGCTCTCTCTCCTTCTGCTCCTGATTTGGACCTTGAGATTTCAGTCCAGTGCTCCAATGTGGGTCTCTGTCTCTGTCGCCTTTCATCACCTGATGAAGGTTAATATTCAGGAGGATGCCTATATGTTTTTCTTTGGGTTCACTTTCTTATTTAGCTTCTCTAGGATCACGAATTATAGTCTCAATGTCCTTTATTTATGGCTAGAAACCAAATATGAGTCAGTACATCCCATGTTCCTCTTTTTGGGTCTGGCTTACCTCACTCAGGATAGTGTTTTCTATTTCCGTCCATTTGTATGCAAAATTCAAGAGGTCATTGTTTTTTACTGCTGAGTAGTACTCTAATATGTATATATTCCATACTTTCTTCATCCATTCTTCCATTGAAGGGCATCTAGGTTGTTTCCAGGTTCTGGCTATTACAAACATGCTGCTATGAACATAGTTGAGCATATAATTTTGTTGTATGATAGGGCATCTCTTGGGTATATTCCCAAGAGTGGTATTGCTGGGTCCTGGGGTACGTTGATCCCGAATTTCCTGAGAAACCGCCACACTGCTTTCCAAAGTGATTGCACAAGTTTGCATTCCCACCAGCAATGGATGAGTGTACCCCTTTCTCCACAACCTCTCCAGCAAAGGATATCATTGGTGTTTTTGATTTTAGCCATTCTGACAGGTGTAAGATGGTATCTTAAAGTTGTCTTGATTTGCATTTCCCTGATCGCTAAGGAAGTTGAGCATGACCTTAAGTGTCTTTTGGCCATTCGAACTTCTTCTGTTGAGAATTCTCTGTTCAGCTCAGTGCCTCATTTTATAATTGGGTTGATTAGCCTTTTACGGTCTAGTTTCTTGAGTTCTTTATATATTTTGGTGATCAGACCTTTGTCAGTTGCAGGGTTGGTGAAGATCTTCTCCCAGTCAGTGGGTTGCCTTTTTGTCTTAGTGACAGTGTCCTTTACTTTACAGAAACTTCTCAGTCTCAGGAGGTCCCATTTATTCAATGTTGCCCTTAATGTCTGTGCTGCTGGGGTTATACGTAGGAAGCGATCTCCTGTGCCCATGTGTTGTAGAGTACTTCCCACTTTCTCTTCTATCAGGTTCAGTGTGTTCGGACTGATATTGAGGTCTTTAATCCATTTGGACTTGAGTTTTGTGCATGGTGATAGATATGGATCTATTTTCATTCTTCTACAGATTGACGTCCAGTTTTGCCAGCACAATTTGTTGAAGATGCTCTCTTTTTTCCATTGTATACTTTTAGCTCCTTTATCGAAAATCAGGTGTTCATAGGTTTGTGAGTTAAAGTCTGGGTCTTCTATTCGATTCCATTGGTCGGCTTCTCTGTTTTTATGCCAATACCAAGCTGTTTTCAATACTGTAGCTCTGTAATAGAGTTTGAAGTCAGGGATGGTAATGCCTCCAGACGATCCTTTATTGTATAAGATTGTTTTCGCTATCCTGGGTTTTTTGTTTTTTCATATAAAGTTGATTATTGTCTTCTCTAGATCTGTGAAGAATTTTGATGGGATTTTGATGGGGATTGCGTTGAATCTACAGATTGCTTTTGGTAGAATTGCCATTTTTATTATGTTGATCCTCCCAATCCAAGAGCAAGGGAGATCCTTCCATTTTCTGGTGTCCTCTTCAATTTCTTTCTTCAAAGACTTAAAGTTCTTGTCAAATAGATCTTTCACTTCCTTGGTTAGAGTTACCCCAAGATATTTTATGCTATTTGTGGTTATCGTGAAAGGTGATGCTTCTCTGATTTCCCTCTCTGCTTCCTTATCCTTAGTGTACAGGAAGGCAACTGATTTTTTGCAGGTGATCTTGTATCCTGCCATATTACTAAAGGTGTTTATCAGCTGTAAGAGTTCTTTGGTAGAGTTTTTGGTGTCATTATGTATACTACCATATCATCTGCAAATAACGAAAGCTTAACTTCTTCCTTTCCAATACAAATCCCCTTGATCCCCTTATGTTGTCTTATTGCTATTGCTAGAACTTCAAGCACTATATTGAAGAGGTATGGAGAGAGTGGACATCCTTGTCGTGTTCCTGATTTTAGTGGGATGGCTTTGAATTTTTATCCATTTATTTTAATGTTAGCTGTCGGCTTGCTGTAAATAGCTTTTATTATATTTAGGTATGACCCTTGTATACCTAATCTCTCCAAGATCTTTATCGTAAAGGGGTGTTGAATTTTTCGAATGCTTTTTCAGCATCTAATGAAATGATCATATGGTTTTTTTCTTTCAGTTTATTTATATGGTGGATTACATTGATAGATTTGCATATGTTGAACCAGCCCTGCATCTCTGGGATGAAGCCTACTTGATCATAGTGGATAATTTTTCTAATGTGTTCTTGGATTTGGTTTGCCAGTATTTTATTGAGAATTTTTGCGTTGATGTTCATGAGTGAGATAGGCCTGTAATTCTCTTTCTTGGTTGGGTCTTGGTATCAGGGTAACTGTAGCTTCATAAAAGGAACTTGGCAATGACTCTTCTGTTTCTGTATTGTGAAATACATTAAGGAGTATAGGTATTAGCTCTTCTTGGAAGTTCTGGTAGAATTCTGCATTGAAACCATCTGGTCCTGGGCTTTTTTTGGAAGGGAGATTTTTGATAACAGTTTCTAATTCTTTGTGACTAACAGGTCTATTTAGATTGTTCACCTGGTCTTGGTTTAACTTTGGTATATGGTACTTATCTAAAAAAATGTTCATTTCTTTTGAATTTTCCAGTTTTGTGGCATACAGGCTTTTGTAGTAAGATCTAATGATTCTCTGAATTTCCTCTGTGTCTGTGGTTATGTCCCCCTTTTCATTTCTGATCCTATTTATTTGCGTGTTCTCTCTCTGTCGTTTAGTTTGGATATGGGTTTGTCGATCTTGTTGATTTTCTCCAAGAACCAACTTTTTGTTTCACTGATTCTTTGGACTGTTTTCTGTGTTTCTATTTTGTTGATTTCTGCCCTCAGTTTGATTATTTCCAGTCTTCTACTCCTCCTGGTCGCGTCTGCTTTTTTTTTTCTAGAGCTTTCAGGTATACTGTTAAGTCCCCAATGTATGCTTTCTCCGTTTTCTTTAAGTGGGCACTTATTGCTATGCTATGAACTTTCCTCTTAGCACTGCTTTCATCGTGTCCCATAGGTTTGAGTATGTTGTCTCTTTGTTTTCATTGAATTCAAGGAAGACTTTAATTTCTTTCTTAATTTCTTTCTTGACCCAGATGTGGTTCAGTAGTTGACTGTTCAGTTTCCATGAGTTTGTCGGCTTTCTGGGGGTAGCATTGGTGTTGCCTTCTAACTTTAATCCGTGGTGAACTGATAAGACACAGGTGGACACTGATACTTTTTTGTATCTGTGGAGGTTTCCTTTGTTTCCGAGTATGTGATCAATTTTCGAGAAGGTTCCATGAGCTGCAGAGAAGAAGGTATATTCTTTCCTATTTGGGTTAAGTGTTCTATAGATGTCTGTTAAGTCCATTTGCTTCATTACCTCCAACAATTCTCTTAATTCTCTATTAGGTTTCTGTCAGATTGACCTGTCCATTGGAGAGAGAGGTGTGTTGAAGTCTCCTACTACTAGTATGTGTGGTTTGATGTCTGCCTTGAGTTCTAGTAATATCTCTTTTACATAAGTGGGTGCTTTTATATTAGGGGCATAGATATTCAGGATTGAGACTTCATCCTGATGAATTGTTCCTGTTTTGAGTATAAAGTGTCTATCTTGATCTCTTCTGATTGATTTTAGTTTGAATTCAGTTTTGTTAGAAAATAGTATGGCCACACCTGCTTTTTTCTTAGGACCATTTGCTTGTAAAACCTTTTCCCAACTCTTTACTCTGAGTAGATGCCTGTCTTTGTGGTTGAGATGTGTTTCTTGCAAACAGCAGAATGTTGGATCCTGTTTTCGTATCCAATCTCTTAGCCTGTGCCTTTTTATAGGTGAATTGAGACCATTAATATTAAGTAATATTAATGACCAGTGGTTGTTTACTCTGGTTGTTCTTATTGTTTTTGGTAGTAGAGTTTGTGTGTCTCCTTTCTTTGAATTGTGCTGGTGACGGGTCGCTAGATGCCTGAGTAGTTGTAGGCAGTGTTGGCAATATTGGATTCCTTGGGTTGTGATTTTCCTTCTATTACTTTCTGTAGGGCTGGATTTGTGGGTACGTTTTGTTTAAATTTGTTCTTATTCTGGAATGTCTTGTTTTCTCCATTGATAGTGAACAATAGCTTGGCTGGGTATAGTAGTTTGGGCTTGCATCCATGGTCTCTTAGTTTCTGCAGTACCTCTATCCAGGACCTTCTGGCTTTCATGGTTTCCATAGAGAAGTCAGGTGTAAGTCTGATCAGTGTACCTTTATAAGTTACTTGGCCTTTTCCCTTTGCAGCTCTTAATATTCTTTCTTTAATCTGTATATTTTGTGTTTTGATTATTATATGGCGAGGGGACGTTTTTTTTTGATCCAGTCTGTTTGGTGTTCTGTATGCTTCTTGAATATTCAAAGGAACATCTTTCTTTATGTTGGGAAAGTTTTCTTCCATAATTTTGTTAAAAATATTTTCTGGGCCTTTGAGCTGTGCCTCTTCTCCTTCTTCTATCCCTATTATTCTTAGATTTGGTCTTTTTATTGTGTCCCATATTTCCTGAATGTTTTGTGATGAGAATTTGTTGGCTTTGCTGTTTTTTTTTGATCAGTGTGTTTATTTTCTCTATGGTGTCCTCAGAATCTGAGATTCTTTCTTCTATCTCTTGTATTCTATTTATTATGCTTGTTTCTGTAGTCTCTGCTCATTGACCTAGATTTTCCATATCCAGCTGGTCCTTAGTTTGTGTTTTCTTCCTTGCTTCCCTTTCAGTTTTCAATTCTTGAACTGTTTCCATTACCTTTTTGATCGTTTTTCCTTGGTTTCCCAGGGTTCATTTATATGTTTACTCATTTCTTCAAACATTTTGTTATACTTCTTATCCATTTCTATAAGGACATTATTTACATGTTGTTTAAGGGACTCTATTGCTTTCATAAAGTCAATTTTTCCCACTTCTTCTGTGTTAGGATGCTCAAGTCCTTCTGTTGTAAGATCATTGGGTTCTGGTGTTTTTATGTTGCTTTTCAGATTGTTGGGTGAATTCTTGCCTTGGCGCCTGTCCATCTCCTCCTATCGATGCTATCTAATGGGTCTTTTAAAACAGGATCAGGTTTCCCTGCTGGCCAGGGGCCCCACTTACACAATGCCCTCACTCTGTTTCCTGGCTCCTGCCGTGGGCCAAGATCCTTCTCGCCACTCAGAAGTGTCTTCAGGAACAGGACCAGGCTCCCTGTTCACCAGGGACCTCACCAACAAAAGGCCTACTACTCTGCAGGCCAGTCATCAAAACAGAGAAACTCCCGCTGCCCTCTGCTCCGAGCTCCCAACCCAGAGCCCAAACAGACTAAACTGGGTGATCCCGCAGGCCCGAGGAAGGGAGGGAGAGTTAAGGAGGCCCCTGGGCACAAGCTGGGATGGGCCAGGGAGAGAGAGGTCACAGCTGAGGAGGAGCAGCCCCAGCAGAGGGGTCCAGCCCTCGCAGACTAACCAGGGGGTCAAGGGGGTTCGGGAATGCCCCCGCTTTGTTTCCTGTGTCCCGCCATGGGCCAAGAACATTCTCCCCACCCGGGAGAATCTTCAGGGACAGGACTAGGTTTCCTGTTCTCCAGTGGACCTCGTCAATAAAAGGCCTACCACTCTGCAGGCCAGGCCCCAAAAAACCTACTTGATATAATTGTAGTGGGGCAATCTGCTCTCAGTGTGGGCTTCACTGTTTCATGCTTGGACTATCCTGCATCTGCTGCGTCTGCATCTGCGTGCCCGCTGCATCTGCGCGCTGGTGCCTGCCGCGTCTGCGCGCCGGTGTCCGGTGTCCGCTGCGTCTGTGCGCTGGTGTCCGCCCGCCGGGTCCCCCTTTTTTTTTTTTTTTTTGAGACAGGGTTTCTCTGTGGTTTTGGAGCCTGTCCTGGAACTAGCTCTTGTAGACCAGGTTGGTCTCGAACTCACAGAGATCCACCTGCCTCTGCCTCCTGAGTGCTGGGATTAAAGGCGTGTGCCACCACTGCCTGGCTAAGCCTGTGCTTTTCTGAAAAGAAACTGAGGAAGATTGGATGTGAAGGGGGGACTGACGGAGGGTAGGGATGAGAAATTTCAGTAGGATGTATTGTCGGAGAAAATGATAAATTATAAAAATAGTGTATTTTTATTGTTTTATTATCTCCCTTACATTTAGTACATATTAATTGCACATATAAATCATATTTATTTAATTGTAAATATATTTAATGTATATAAATATATAAGTAAAGCATGTTCATTATATTTTATTATCCTTAAAGGCATAAATAAGTATCTGACAAGAGGCATGTAGAGAGAAATCTGGCATTGGGAGAAAAGATTCCATATGTGAAATGTTTACATTCTCAGTGTTATATTAGTAACTGAGCATCAATGTGTATGTGTGCACCACTGCTCACCAAGGTAGTTCAGTCAAGTTTTGGTGCCCAGAAGTTTTCATTATGTAGATATGACTTACCAGCTATCCCAAATCATCTCTTTAGCAAAACTGACGTAGATGTCAAAGTTAGCATAATTAGCTGAGTACAGCCTAAGGCACCCAACATATACGGCAAAGACATTCCCATCAATGTGGGAAATCTCACAGGTTTAGTGGTCACATCCCAAGATTTGAAGCAATGCCAGATCTTTCTCGGGTTAAAGCTAATTCTTCGTCAGGAAACATATTTTCCTACTGGTTTTGATTTTTAATCACACTCTCTTTGTGCTAAATCCCTTGGTTCAGGTTCAACACTTTAATCTACTGTTTAGGGAATGGAGAATGTAAGAAGGCCACCAAAACCATGCTCAGATAAAAGAGAAGAGCTATGGAGATGTTAGTTAATGGCAACTGTCAGCTAGATGGGATTTGGACTCACTTGGAGTCTGGCATTTCTTTGAGCATGCCTGTTGGTTTAGGTCACTCAGGTTAATTGAATTGAGAGGACCTGCCTTCTGTGGGTGGTACAACTTCTGGGTTGCAATCCTGAACTGTATAAAGAGGAGAAAGCAAGATAAACACAAGCATTTATCAGTTTCTACTTCTTGATTATGGATGCAACATGACCAACTGTCTCCAGGTTCTGCTGTTGTGACTTTCTCACCATGATGCATTATAATCTTAAAAACATGACCCAAATAAACCCTTTGCTCATTAAGTTGCCTTTGGCAGTGCATTTTATCACAGAAACAGGAAAAACAACTCAAACCATGAATGACTACTTGATGTGAATGGTGATGACAATACATTATCTAATGGAAGAGTGAGATTAAGATTAAATTGAGCCAGGCATTGTGACACATGCCTTTAATCCCAGCACTTGGGAGGCAAAGTCAGGCAGATTTCTGTGAGTATGAGGCTAGCTTGATTTATACAGTAAGTTCCAGGACAGCCAGAGCTACACCGTGAGACCCTATCTTGCAAAAACAAAACAAAACAAAAATGCAAACAATGAAATTGAATTGTAATGAAAGGGTCCTCAAGTATTTCAAACAAAGGCTTATTGCTTGCTCATATATAATCCAGGAGCTTTGTGGTTGGCTGGAGCTTTCTGTTCTACATAGTCATCAACATCTAGGTTAAATGTGGATGGGGAAATTTCATAAGGTTCCACCCCTGGATGTAGAGCTACGAGTAGTCCATGGCTGATGAGAAAGAGAGAGTCAGATGTTCCCTGCCCCCTGGTATGAGACACTTGACAGATTATTTAATCCCAAGTGGTCATCCACAAACAATGCATATATGAGTAATGAATGCTAAATGGAGCATATATGTATGTATGTATATAACAATAATAAAGAAGAGATCATGAATTTGAGAGGGAGTGGGAGGACTTGGGTGTGAAAATAATACAGATACAGTACCAATATATAAAATTCTAAAAAAGTTAAAAGAAGTCTAGGCTAATAAACATTCCATATGTCACACATAACCTTCAAAGTGGATGTGGGTCTCATACTGTCAGTTTGTGAGTGAGGTTTCAAATGCATACGTCTGTGGTTGGCCATGGCTCACATCACTTCTATGCAATCTTATTTTCACACTCCATTGGCTAATACTCATTCATAGAGCACAGGTAACACCAGGAAGGACTTTTGATGGTCTCAACTGACATCAAGGAAGATAGAAATATGTGGAAATGTTACATTTAACAGAAAAGTAGGGATTACATTGGTGGCTAGATGGTAGCCTGTTAAAAAGAGCTTGAATTGAACTCTGATGATGAAATGTGACTTGGAAGAGAAAAGGGAAAATCTTTGAGAGGAAGAGAGAGATAGAAGGTAAAGACAATAGTAGGAGTCAAATTCACACATTATACAATAGTATGAAGTATACGCAACAGATTGTTTTATACTCATGTGCTTTTGTAAATATCTGTCTACAAATTTTTTCTTCCAATGAGATTATAATCTTCTAGTTCTTATCTGGCATGTAGTTTGTATCAAGTTTATAATATAAAATTAAGATTTTATAAACACTTGGAATCACAACAGTGTTTTCCTTGAGATATAATTTATCTTTAGAACATGTAATTTGTAAGAGATTTAATTAGTAACTTACACATGTGTTATTTTTAGTGTAAGTTAAACATATTTTAAAGTTATATTACTTTGAGCATATACCTATGTGGTGATTTGAAGGAAAATGGCTCCCAAAGGGAGTGGCACTATTAGAAGGTGTGACCTTATTAGAGGAAGTGTGTCACTGTGGAGGTGGGCTTTCAGGTCTTATATGCTCAAGCCATGCTCAGTGTTTCAGACCACTTCTTGTTGCCTGTGAGTCAATATGTAAGAACTCTCAGCTCCTTCTCTAGCACCATGTCTGCCTGCATGCTGCCTTGCTTCCTGCTATGATGAGAATGTGATGTGGGAGTGTCATCAATCTGTTGATTTTATTGGTTAAGTAATAAAGAAACTGTTTGGCCCTCATAGGTTAAAACATAGGTGGGTGGAGTTAACAGAATAGAATGCTGGGAGGAAGAGGAAGTGAGCTCAGACTCGACAGCTCTGCTCTCTGGAGCAGACGCCATGCTCCCCTCTCCCTGGCAGACGCAATAAAGCTCCGACCCAGGATGGACGTAGGCTAGAATCTTCCCGGTAAGCACACCTTGGGGTGCTACAAATGAATAAAAATGGGCCAAGCAGTGTTTAAAAGAATACAGTTTATGTGTTGTTATTTCGGGGCATAAGCTAGCTAGGCAGCCATGAGCCGGGCTATGGGAAGAGGCCCGCAGCTCCCTACTACAAGAATGGACTAAACCTTGAACCATAAGTGAGCCACTACAATTAATTGTTTTTCCTTTATAAGTGTTACAATGGTCATGGTGACTCTTCACAGCAATAGAAACCTTAACTAAAACAACCTGTTAACTGGATTTTCATTAGGTCTTTATGCATTGTCATTGATACACATGCATTTATGAGAAAAGTCAAAATTATCTTTATATTGTTTATAAAATGAAAATGAATTTTATTTATTTCCAAATAAATAAAGTATAGATATTATATTAATCTATAGTTAAGGAAGAACAAATCTCTGAATTTTTTTAGATCACTAACAAAGCCATCCAATAGAGAAAAAATATGAGAAATGATTATGGAAACATGTGAGAAATATTTTATTATGTTTTTAGTTAGTTAGAGGATGAGGAGTTATTTTCAATAAAAGCTCTTATTTTATTTACCATTATTTTATAGTTATTGATATGAGTTTGTTCTTATCTGTACTTGGTGTAAAGAATTTTATAATGAGGAATAGCAGCTCTTATGGTTTGCTCTTTGAGGATGTAGCTTGGTCTTTTAGGTACCTGTATATCTATAGAAGATACCTCAAGGGAAGCAATGACTAGACAAAGCTCTGTGTGTTGTTTAGCATGTGCACACAGGTGCATTCACTTGTGGGGAGGAACTTCAGCTGCTGTGCTGGGTCTCCTTTGCCCACCCAGATCCACGGTCATCCACTGTCTATCTTTTTGTGATCCTATGTGCTGTGAGAAGTTAAACTGGGTGGGTCTCATTGATGGGCCATCCTGTATCATGACTTCTTTCTTGTTTATAACAGTGATAGGACACCAGGAGCAGAGGGACAGAGCAACAAATCACACCCCATTCTCTACTTTACATCATCATAAGCCATATTCATTCCTGGTTCTTCTTTGTTTGCTATTTTTTAAGGGGCCTCCCTCTCTCTAACTCTCCTTTTTATTTCCTTTTCCCATTTTTTTATTCTTCCCTCTCTCCACTCAGGTGTGTGCTCTTTCTGTCTCTTATTTCATCATGGCTATAAAAGTGAAATCATTAGGGCACATTGGTGCTATTCAGAGCTGTGAGTTCACAAACTTCCTAGATTGTTTATGTTGGTAGAGGTAGAATCTTTCCTTAATCTTATTTTGCCAAAAGCCCTGTAATGACTGTGGTATCATGAGGAATACCTCATGAGGTCTTCCGTACCATAGAACTCAGCCTCACTATGACTGAATTGACAAATTCTCTGTACCCAACAGTGATCCCCTATTTCAGAAATAACTACATTTTTTCCTTGAAAAACATCTCTCTTTTATTGATTATATTAGCAGTTCTAAAGACCTAGTCCCAAATGGTAACCTCTATATTGTGCTCACATGAGTTTTCTCCTTCTGGTGGAATGGAGTTGGAGAGTGGATTGGTCTGTGTTGATAGCCCAAGATTTGTTAGTTTTTACAATAAAAAGAGATTCTTATTTAAAAAGACTTATTATTATAGTTGCCCTTTTAGACACAAACTGAAAATGTTTGACTACTAATGTTGAAAGCCTAGAGTTACTCGAGGATAATTTGTACTTATTATTCAGAAAGATGTCATCACATGAATTGTGCATATGCACAGAAATTTGAAGGTCTTCAGAAAAACTATGTATTTTCCTGCAGCTCATATTTTAGGCATTCACTGCAAGTCACTGACCTCTATTGTTATTATATCCTTTTGGAATATATTGATGCTGGATGGAGTATTGACAAAGGCCCAATTTAAGTAGCTCTAAGTTGACAAACAATATATATTCCAATTAAAATGAGATATAACCATCAATGTCTGTTTCTCTAAGGAGCCATTTGAAACGTCTGTCTTCCACTGTCACTTTAGCCTAAAATATTCTTCCCTGTTTCTTCCTTCATTTGGCAGTTTCCATCCATGGGATGTATTTCCTAGTGACTCCAGTCTGTGGTAGGTGTTAATTCAATGTACTCTCATGGTATGCACCTATCATCTATTTTGCAGCTGATAAAAATTTTATGTTCCATGAGGAGGCTGTTGTATTTGCTTATGCATGTATTTCCTGACTCACATCAACCGTTATGAATATCACTGTTACCCAAAAGCCCTTAGTTCAAGTTCCAGATTTTCAATTCATAAGACTCATTATTCCAAATGAGTCATTTGCATTTTTTTGACTTTCGTTTCTTCATTTGCATAATGGGAAAATTGTATTAATGAATTAAAGTGTTTTGGAAAAGTAATCACATACTCTATATACAAAATACTTAGCCCAGGACCTGGGGAATGCAATCACATACATTATATGAAGTACTTTTCATAGACATGGAAGATATTCTATGCTCAATAATTGCTAGATAGTATGCACAAAAATGTGGAGTAAACCTTTCAATTCTCACATGTAACTATTGAATTTGGGCATTTAAATAAAGCAGAACCGTGCAATTATAACAATTTGTTAATCCATAAAAAATACAGTAATTATGGAACAACTATCCAGGGTGGTGGGTAAGATCTGACAAACAGTTCATGTTCGGGCAGTCACATTGGGGAGACTTTCTAGGTGTTCTTTCTGACATTACCAAGAGATACAATCCCATAGCAAATTCCCTGATCCTCAGGCTCTTGAAATATATCTACTCCCTCTTCTGCAATGTTTCCTGAGTCTTTGGTGCAGGAGCTGACTTGCAGATGTACCTGTTGGGACTGGGCTCCCCAGCTCTGCATTTTGACTGGTTGTGATTTTCTGCACAACAATGATCAGCACAGCACTGTAGCTAAAAGTACAGCAGTGGCATGCATCCTTGACAGTAGCCAATGGCTCTCTAACTGGATTTAAGACTCGCTCAACAGGAGGGAAATCATGTCTGGCACTGGAAACCTAGCTAACTACCTACTGAGGTTGTGGAGAACAAACAACCACCACTTTAATAATCCAGCACAATTTCTAACTACATTCTAAGTATTTCTTCTTATATTCATAGATAGGTATAGTCCTCACCCCCACCAAGGAAAATTCAGATACTTGCCCTTTTACCCATGACACTGTAGACACCACTTTGTTGTATTTATCTATTATTGAGAATTGCTGACTGTTAAGCTGCTCTTACCTGTTGACAATATCTAATACCCAGTTAATTCTTGTTTGTCCATGTTCTACTGTGGATGTTGAAAACAATCAAGAACTGATCCCCACTTTCCTTCCTTCAGGCCCCAGAGACTCCTTCAGCAGCTACTCCAGACTTTCAAAATAAATTTTCCAAGCTGGGCATGCTGGTGTTCACTTGTAATCCCAGAACTCAGGGGAAACCATGGTGATTGCATACATTACAGTGCTTCCTGACAAGACCCTGTCTCAAAGACAAAAGGAAAAGGAAATAGCAGAATGCAGAGTATACACTTTCCTCCTATTGGTGGAAGCTTATTGATTAGACCTTTATCAGTATACAATAGGCAAGGACTTCTCTTACTGTAGAAATGACAGCAGCCGCCACCCCCACCAAACCCTTTCTCATTGATATTCCTTTCCATTGCCACCAACATTGTCCCTTGTTAGTAAGATTCCATGGGAACTGTTTGTGATTGCTGCTTCAGTTTCTGTTTGAGTCACTGTATCTGCCTTTGATCTTTCTTCTTCAGTGCAGCATATCTTACTAAAGTTGCTGATAACTTTAAGTAGTTTTTTTGAATGTTATCCCATTGTAAACCAAAGGTCATCTGTAGTTAAAGTCAATAGACATCTTCTTGACTTGAAATTACCTGACCCATCAAAATCACCCAGCAACACTAATCTCCTTCTCTTGTCTTCTTGGCAAACAATGAATTCTACTTTTTCCTATTATCTCATGATTCCTTTCCTATTAATTTTTATTCTCTTTTCTTATTCTATGAACCTCTTTTAAGTTTTCTGTATCACAGCATTGGTATGTAAAATAAGTATACAAATATCACATGTTATAATAATCACCAAGAAATGTATTTTAAAACAATTCTCAAGTGTGCAAATTATTTTTCAGGTATTAAAGAAAAAAATCATGGTTTGTATGTAAAATAAATAAAAATGATGGGAAAAACCAAATTTGCATATGAATGAGATGCAATTGCTTATTTATTTCTACATAAATAATTCTATCTTGACAGAATATTTGATATTTCATGGCTTGGAGCAGTTTCAATATTTTTAGAATTGATTGATATTTTGATTTTATAATTGTCAGTCTTGAGTACAATGCTTCACAAAAATATGTAGTACAAAACAGCAGAATTATATTCAGAGCCCTTTTAGAAATTATTAGAAATTTTGTCCTAATCCTAAGCCAAAATCCATTAAATTTTTTTTGAAACTCGGGTCAAAAAAATAATGTTTAAGGTCAGACATTCCAACATAATAAACCCCAGGTATACTGATTTTACTTAAATACTGAGGAATGGGAGAAAAATGTTAGCAGTCTTTGTTTTCCCTGATTAAACCATTATGTTTTCATAACATAATGTGTGTATGATAAGAAGAAACACTGGGATTCACGATAAAAATTAAAGTAAGAGCCAGAGCATTTCAGGCATTATTTACTGGCCTTGCCGGTTGTGGCAGCAGGTGCAGTGCAAAATGTATGTTTTGCCTGTGTAGAACCAAGGCCATGGTTGAAGTTTCATGACGTGGCACGCGTGAGTGTGGTCAGATACCTTTAGAATTTATTATGCGTTTGATTTGGAATGGATTTTAAGTCTCTATGCATCCAGACAGTTCTTTTTTTTTTTTTCTTATTTATTTTTATTCTTTTTTAATTAAAATTTCCACCTGCTCCCCATTTCCCATTTCCCTCCCCTCCTCCCAAATATTGCCCTCCCCCCACTTCCCTCCCCCTATCCCCACTCCTCTTCTCCTCCCCCCCTCCATTCCCCCTCCCTCTCGATACTGAAGAGCAGTCCAAATTCCCTGCCCTGCGGGAAGACCAAGGTCCTTCTATCTACGTCCAGAAAGGTGAGCGTCCAAACAGGCTAAGCTCCCACAAAGCCAGTTCATGTATTAGGATCGAAACCTAGTGCCATTGTCCTTGGCTTCTCATCAGTCTTCATTGACCGCCATGCTCAGAGAGTCCGGAATCAACCCATGCTTATTCAGTCCCAGACCAGCTGGCCTTGGTGGGCTCCCAATAAATCAGTTCCACTGTCACAGTGGGTGGGTGCATCCCTCGTGGTCCTGATTTTTTGCTCATGTTCTCCCTCCTTCTGCTCCTCATTTGGACCTTAAGAGCTCAGACCGTTGCTCCAAATTGAGACTCTACCTCGATCCATCGCCAGATGAAGGTTCTAAGGTGATATGCAAGATATTCATCAGTATAGGATAGGGTCATTTCAGGTTCCCTCTCCTTAGTTGCCCAAGGTACCAGCTGGGGACATATTCCTGGACACCTGCGAACCCCTCAAGAGTCAAGTCTCTTGCCAACCCTAAGATGGCTCCCTTAGATAGGATATATACTTCGCTGCTCCCGTATCCATCCTTCCTATATCCCAACCATCCCAATCCTCCGAGCTCCTCCCATCCTCCCCTTCTCATATTTCTCATCCCATTTCCCCTTTGCCCCATGCCACCTCACCCGCAAGTTCCCAGTTTTTGCCCTGGAATCTTGTCTACTTCCCCCTCTCCATGCGGATGACTATATGATTTTCTTTGGGTTCACTTTCTTATTTAGCTTCTATAGGATCACACATTATATGCTTAATGTCTTTTATTTTATGGCTAGAAACCGATTATGAGTGAGTACATCCCATGTTCCTCTTTTTGAGTCTGGGATACCTCACTCAGGATAGTGTTTTCTATTTCCATCCATTTGCACGCAAAATTCGAGAAGTCATTGTTTTTTACTGCTGAGTAGTACTCTAATATGTATATATTCCACACTTTCTTCATCCATTCCTCCATTGAAGGGCATCTAGGTTGTTTCCAGGTTTTGGCTATTACAAACAATGCTGCTATGAACATAGTTGAACAGATACTTTTGTCATTTGATGTGGCATCTCTTGGGTATATTCCCAATAGTGGTATTACTGGATCTTGGGGTAGGTTGATCCCAAATTTCCTGAGAAATCGCCACACTGATTTCCAAAGTGGTTGCACAAGTTTGCATTCCCACCAGCAATGAATGAGTGTGCCTCTTTCTCCACAACCTCTCCAGCAAAGGCTATCATTGGTGTTCTTGATTTTAGCCATTCTGACAGGTGTAAGATGGTATCTCAAAGTTGTTTTAATTTGCATTTCCCTTATCGCTAAGGAGGTTGAGCATGACCTTAGGTGTCTTTTGGCCATTTGAATTTCTTCTGTTGAGAATTCTCTGTTCAGATCAGTGCCCCATTTTTTTATTGGGTTCATTAGCATTTTAAAGTTTAGTTTCTTGAGTTCTTTATATATTTTGGTGATCAGACCTTTGTCTGTTGCAGGGTTGGTGAAGATCTTCTCCCAGTCAGTGGGTTGCCTTTTTGTCTTAGTGACAGTGTCCTTTGCTTTACAGAAGCTACTCAGTTTCAGGAGGTCCCATTTATTCAATGTTGTCCTTAATGTCTGTGCTGCTGGGGATAAACGTAGGAAGTGATCTCCTGTACCCATATGTTGTAGAGTACTTCCAACTTTTTCTTCTATCAGGTTCAGTGTGTTCAGACTAATATTGAGGTCTTTAATCCATTTGGACTTGAGTTTTGTGCATGGTGATAGATATGGATCTATTTTCATTCTTCTACAGGTTGACAACCAGTTCTGCCAGCACCATTTGTTGAAGATGCTCTCTTTTTTCCATTGAATACTTTTAGCTCCTTTATCAAAAATTAGGTGTTCATAAGTTTGTGGGTTAAAATCAGGGTCTTCTACTCGGTTCCATTGGTCGACTTCTCTGTTTTTATGCCAATACCAAACTGTTTTCAATACTGAGGCTCTGTAATAGAGTTTGAGGTCAGGGATGGTAATGCCTCCAGACGATCCTTTATTATATAAGATTGTTTTGGCTATCCTGGGTTTTTTGTTTCTCCATATAAAGTTGATTATTGTCCTCTCAAGATCTGTGAAGAATTTTGATGGGATTTTAATGGGGATTGCATTGAATCTATAAATTGCCCTTGGTAGAATTGCCATTTTTACTATGTTGATCCTCCCTATCCAAGAGCAAGGGAGATCCTTCCATTTTCTGGTATCCTCCTCAATTTCTTTCTTCATTGACTTAAAGTTCTTGTCAAATAGATCCTTTACTTCCTTGGTTAGGGTTACCCCAAGATATTTTATGCTATTTGTGGCTATCGTGAAGGGTGATGTTTCTCTGATTTCCATCTCTGCTTCCTTATCCTTTGTGTATAGGAGGGCAACTGATTTTTTGGAGTTGATCTTGTATCCTGCAACGCTACTAAAGGTGTTTATCAGCTGAAGGAGTTCTTTGCTGGAGTTTTTGGGGTCGCTTATGTACACTATCATATCGTCTGCAAATAATGAAACTTTAACTTCTTCCTTTCCGATTTGAATCCCTTTGATCCCCTTATGTTGTCTTATTGCTATTGCTAGAATTTCAAGCACTATATTAAAGAGGTATGGAGAGAGTGGACAACCTTGTCGTGTTCCTGATTTTAGTGGAATAGCTTTGAGTTTCTCTCCATTTAATTTGATGTTAGCTGACGGCTTGCTATAAATAGCTTTTATTATAGTTAGGAACGACCCTTGTATTCCTAATCTCTCTAAGACCTTTATCATAAAGGGATGTTGAATTTTGTCAAATGCTTTTTCAGCATCTAATGAAATGATCATATGGTTTTTTATTTCAGTTTATTTATATGATGGATTACATTGATAGATTTTCGTATGTTGAACCAGCCCTGCATCTCTGGGATGAAGCCTACTTGATCATAATGGATAATTTTTCTGATGTGTTCTTGGATTCGGTTTGCCAGTATTTTATTGAGTATTTTTGCGTCGATGTTCATGAGTGAGATTGGCCTGTAGTTCTCTTTCTTGGTTGTGTCTTTGTGTGGTTTCGGTATCAGAGTAACTTCAGCTTCATAAAAGGAATTTGGCAATGACTTCTCTGTTTCAATATTGTGAAATACATTAAGGAGTATAGGTATTAGGTCTTCTTGGAAGTTCTGGTAGAATTCTGCATTGAAGCCATCTGGACCTGGGCTTTTTTTGGTGGGGAGGTTTTTTATAACAACTTCTAATTCTTCGCGACTAACAGGTCTATTTAGATTGTTCACCTGGTCCTGGTTTAACTTTGGTATATGGTACTTATCTAAAAAAGTGTCCATTTCTATAACATTTTCCAATTTTGTGGCATACAGATTTTTGTAGTAAGATCTTATGATTCTCTGAATTTCCTCTGAGTCTGTGGTTATGTCTCCCTTTTCGTTTCTGATTTTGTTAATTTGCGTATTCTCTCTCCGCCGTTTGATTAGTTTGGATAGGGGTTTATCAATCTTATTGATTTTCTCCATGAACCAGCTTTTTGTTTCATTGATTCTTTGGATTGTTTTCTGTGTTTCTATTTTGTTGATTTCAGCCCTCAATTTGATTATTTCCAGTCTTCTACTTCTCCTAGGTGAGTCTGCTTCTTTTTTTTCTAAAGCTTTCAGGTGGGCTATTAAGTCTCCAATGTGTGCTTTCTCCGTTTTCTTTAAGTGGGCACTTAATGCTATGAATTTTCCTCTTAGCACTGCTTTCATAGTGTCCCATAGGTTTGAGTATGTTGAGTCTTCGTTTTCATTGAATTCAAGAAAGACTTTAATTTCTTTCTTTATTTCTTCCTTGATCCAGGTGAGGTTCAGTAGTTGACTGTCCAGTTTCCATGAGTTCATAGGCTTTCTGGGGATAGCATTGTTGTTGAATTCTAACTTTAATCCATGGTGATCTGATAAGACACAGGTGGTTACCGATATTTTTTTGTAACTGTGTAAGTTTGCTTTGTTACCGAGTATGTGGTCTATTTTCGAGAAGGTTCCATGAGCTGCAGAGAAGAAGGTATATTCTTTCCTATTTGGGTGGAATGTTCTATAGATGTCTGTTAAGTCCATTTGATTCATTACCTCCCTTAATCCTCTTATTTCTCTGTTAGGTTTCTGTTTGATTGACCTGTCCATTGGTGAAAGAGGAGTGTTGAAATCTCCTACTATTAGTGTGTGTGGTTTGATGACTGCCTTGAGTTTTAGTAACGTTTCTTTTACATAAGTGGGTGCTTTTATATTAGGGGCATATATATTCAGGATTGAGATTTCATCCTGGTGAATTGTTCCTGTTATGAGTAAAAAATGTCCATCTCCATCTCTTTTGATTGATTTTAGTTTGAAGTCAACTTTCTTAGAAATTGGTATGGCCACACCTGCTTGTTTCTTAGGTCCGTTTGCTTGATAAACCTTTTCCCAGCCCTTTACTCTGAGTAGATGTCTGTCTTTGTGGTTGAGGTGTGTTTCTTGTAAGCAGCAGAATGTTGGATCCTGTTTTCGTATCCAATCTCTTAGCCTGTGCCTCTTTATAGGTGAGTTGAGTCCATTGATATTAAGTGATATTAATGACCAGTGGTTGTTAACTCCGGTCATTTTTCCTTTCTTTCTTTCTTTCCTTTGGTAGTAGAGTTTGTGTGTTTCCCTTCTTCAAGTTGTGCTGGTGAAGGGTCTTTAGATGTCTGAGTTATTGTGGGCATTGTTGGACTCCTTGGCTTGTGATTTTCCTTCAATTACTTTCTGAAGGGCTGGATTTGTGGCTACGTATTGTTTAAATTTGTTTTTATCCTGGAAAACTTTGTTTTCTCCATTTATAGTGAACGAAAGCTTGGCTGGGTATAGTAGTCTGGGCTTGCATCCATGGTCTCGTAGTTTCTGCAGTATATCTATCCAGGACCTTCTGGCTTTCATGGTTTCCATAGAGAAATCAGGTGTAAGTCTGATAGGTTTACCTTTATAGGTAACTTGACCTTTTTCCTTTGCAGCTCTTAATATTCTTTCTTTATTCTGTATGTTTTGTGTTTTGATTATTATATGACGAGGAGATGTTTTTTTTTGATCCAGTCGATTTGGTGTTCTGTATGCTTCTTGGACCTTCAAAGGAATATCTTTCTTAAGGCTGGGAAAGTTTTCTTCTATAATTTTATTAAATATATTTTCTGGACCATTGAGCTGTACTTCTTCTCCTTCTTCTATCCCTATTATTCTTAGGTTTGGTCTTTTTATTGTGTCCCAGATTTCCTGAATGTTTTGTGATGAGAATTTGTTGGTTATGCTGTTTTCTTTGATGAGAGTGTTTATTTTCTCTATGGTATCTTCAGTGTCTGAGATTCTTTCTTCTATCTCTTGTAATCTGTTGGTGGTACTTGTCTCTGTAGTTCCTGTTCGTTTATTCAAATTTTCCATCTCCATCCTTCCCTCGGATTGTGTTTTCTTTATTACTTCCACTTCGTTCTTCAAGTCTTGAACCGTTTCCCTTACCTGTTTGATTACTTTTTCTTGTTTCTCTTGGTTTTCTTGGGTATCTTTGAGATATTTATTCATTTCCTCTACCTTTTTGTTTGTAATCTCTAATTGGTTGTGGCAGTTTTTCACCTCCTGTTTAAGGTCCTCTATTATTTTCATAAAATTCACTTTTGAGTCGAATTCTTCTAATTCTTCTGTATTAGGGTTTAGACTTCTCATTTCGGGATTCCTGGATCCTGGTGATGTCACGTTGCCTTTCAAGTTGTTGGGGGAATTCTTGCATTGGCGCCTGCCCATCTTTTCCTTCAAATGGAGCCAGGAGAGGCCTGATGTCTTGGACCAGTCTTTGCTGTGACTAACTCTCTAGGTGTATCTCCTCAGTGTAGGGGCAGGAACCGTTCCCTTCCAGGTGAACTCCTCAACACCAAAACATGGATGCGTGGTATTCCAATGACCCGCGTAAAGAAGGCCGAATGCAAGGGGCCGGGCGGGGTCCAGTAGAACACAGGCGACACTGCAGTACAAGCTGGAGGTGCCTGCGCTCCCTTTCGGGGGTTGCTGAGGCCTGCCCGCTGCTCTGGTTGGGTAGCCTTAGTGTAGGGGCGTTTGTGCTCTCTATGGGACCGTCCGCCCCAGGATAGTACACACTCACCCTTCCCGATGAAACTTCTTGGCACCTACACAGGAACTCCTGGATGCCCCAATGAGCCAGGGACTAATGGAAGTAGGGCACAGGCAGAGCAGGTCCAGCAGATCACAGCAGAGACTGCAGCCCCAGCAGCAGGGGCCCGCTTTCCCTGGCGGGGACCTTGAGGCCTGCCCTCTGGTCAGGGACTCACTGCTCTGGGTTGGTAGCCTTAGTGAAATGGCAGGAAACTGTTCCACAGCTAAGGACCTTGCAGACAAGGCAGGTTTGGGGGTGGGGGTGGGGGCGGGTGTGTAGGAGAGCAAGCCCTGCAGCAGGAGCTGGGGGAGGGGTGTTTGTGCTCTCTACCTGGACAGTCCGCCCCAGGATAGCACACACTCACCCGTCCCGATGAAACTTCTCGGCACCTACACAGGAACTCCTGGATGCCCCAATGAGCCAGGGACTAAGGGAAGTAGGGCGCAGGCAGAGCAGGTCCAGCAGATCACAGCAGAGACTGCAGCCCCAGCAGCAAGGGCCTGCTTTCCCTGGCGGGGACCTTGAGGCTTGCCCTCTGGTCAGGGATTCACTGCTCTGGGTTGGTAGCCTTAGTCCAGACAGTTCTTATTGTTTCTAAATTTTCATAACCTCCACGTTCAGTCCCATGAATTATGACCCACGGTTTAAGACACAGCACTCTTATGCAATCAACTCCTGTTGAATCTCTTGGTTATACGTTGTTAAAAGTTCCAGGATGCCCATTTTCTATAGCGAATATAACCAACTTGTAGGGACATAGCCCCACCCATTGGGGGCGTGTTCGCCTCGGGCTAATGTTTATGGATAAATCTGCCGGGCGTGATCCCAGCAGCCCCTTTTTCTTTTGCTCCGCTTTTCCTGTTCTCCGCGGGAACCTGTGGTCCTGTAAGTCTATTTCCTTATTAAAGCTGTATATATCTATATAATCTGTCTGCATTCATTCACGCCGCCACACCAACTGGCCATTTGAAATCTTGAATACGTCTGATATTTTTCTCAAATCTATATTCCAAATGGACATATCAGTACCATTCCCCCTCAAATCAAACCTTGATAATCAAACCTTGATAATCAAACCTTGATAATCTTTCCCATCTTAGCAACTGCAGTTGCATTCTTCCAGTTGTTCACTCAGAAAAGTCATGGGTGTCTTTAGATTTTTTTCCATTTCTTTTCATTTATTTATTATTGTTTTTCAGAACAAGTCTTGACTTTTATTATTTTTTAAAAAGGCTCCATGTTTATTTCACTCTCTGACTCTGTGATTGTGCCTTCAACATTTTCGCTACCGTTTTCTGCTCCTTGATAAGGAGAGCCCCTTGATCCTTTCATGGACACACCTAGCACACATGGCGCCACTGTAGACCCTGCTGATGAGCTTCTTTGTCTTAGACGCTCTCGCCAGGACTTAAGGTCTATAGCATGAACCCCTTGAGGTCCGTCTAGGCACATGTCCGGTGCGGATTTTGGTGTTTGCCCAACCTTCTTGGTATAAAAGGAAACGATCCTATTGTCAGCGGTTTGAGACAGCCTGGCTTTGTTAGAGGCTGTATTGTAAGAAAGTCTATGATGCAGTATGCCAGTTGGGGAATCGTTCTGAGCCTGGAAGAACCTGCTTCTTTTATAACCTATATCCAACCACTTAAGAAATCTTACTGGCGTCACTTTGAACATATGACTGCAATTTCCCTCAAAATGAAGCACTATCTAATGTCTTTGCTTGGTTTCCCTTTCAACTTCATACACCTCTATCCAAACATTATTGTCAGTAGAGGGCAGGCTGTGTCTCCCATCCACAACAACACTTATCTTTCCTGTTTTGCTTTTTTCCCTTTAGCTTCCATTTGTATTTAACTCATTTTGTGTTTTACTGAGTCTTTTATATTAACCCTCCCCAAAAACCTAATTTCATGTGAACAAAATAGTTTGCTTCTTTTACTGTTGTGTACTGTTAAAAAATTTTTACTGATGGACATGTAGTTGTAACTGACTAAATGTTTGCTGACTGAGCAAATCAGCACTGCAAAAAATATCTAAAAGATGCTGTAGGACCATGTGTCTAAAGACAAGTGTCCTTGGTTGTTATTTGAGTGGTTCTGTGAGTAAAATTTCGGTTTTACGAAGCTGCAGCTTAGCGGCAACACTAACAAGCAAGCACCTGCTATATACAGAGAAGGAATGCCTCATTTGCTTCCTTCCTTAAGCTGCACGGACGGGAGAAACAAATATAGTCTTCTGTCATACAGCTGAGACTAAGCGACTTGCTTGGGATCATCATACCATCAAATGATTTCGCTGGGTTAAGAATCAGTTCCACATGACTTCAGAGCTTTTTCCTGTTTTAATACGTAGGTCACATTTGACTTTTGCTTGGTGTCTTGGCTAATGAGGCTATTAATATAAGTTAATAAACCGACCAGAAAAAAGCCCTGAATGACACACCACTAAGCTTGCTGAGTTCATCATTTCTTTTATTACATACACTTGAGCATAATGCAATTTTAATATCATTTTTATTTGTAGAGAAATCCCAGTAGCCAAAACCCAAGGCAATTTTCACTTTTAATTGAAAATTAAAGATTACATTATATCAAAAGTTGTATGCATATACCATTAGGTCTATAAAAGAAGTATTGCTTTATCTGAAAGTATTTAGTTGTTAAAAGCTCAACATTTTGATTTGAGTATTTCTCTTATAAAAAAAGAAGCAACAACAGAAAAAAAAAAAGCACTCCTGTGGCTAATTTAATAAAAGAAAATTCCCATAGATGTGTTGCAAGTATCTGCTGTGAGGCAGAACTTGTTTCATTTTGTTTTTATTTTTACTTTTTCGCTTCGGCATTCATTGCATGGATTACACTGTAATGGACTGCAGAGGCTCTAACAATGGAAAAGAAAACCAGAGAGGTGTGTGTGCTAGGAAATCAGTGGGCCGTTTGCAACTTATTCACCTTGTAACCGCAATAAGGAATATAGATCTCACCTAATGTTTGAGATGTAATTTGGAACAGTTTTCCCCCTTTGACGCATTTTTAGTTATGAGCTAAAATACATTGATGAATCAATGTTACTTAATAAATAGTTTCTAGATTCATTCAGTTTCTAGATAAAAAGCTGACCGCAAACTACTCACACTGGAGTAATGTAATGTGGCGGAGCAAATGAATGTAGACAGATTATATAGATATATACAGCTTTAATAAGGAAATAGACTTACAGGACCACAGGTTCCTGCGGCGGAGCAAAAGACAAAAAAGGGCTGCTGGGCTCACGCCCGGCAGATTTATCCGTAAACATTAGCCCGAGGCGAACACGCCCCCAATGGGTGGGGCTATGTCCCTACATCTCCCCCTTTTGTCTAAATAAGATAGAACCAAACCAAATACAACTATATACAATAATAACAAATAATAAATATAACAAACAATATTGAGAACAAAACTTTTGCTAAACATTCTATCTCAAGGAGTCTAAATAACATAGAGAGTAACTACAATTATATAATCTTCAACTCCGTCAAAGATCTGAGAAGGGAATAAAGATTACTTAACAATCGAGAGATATCCAAAATGTGCAACAATTGACAGAGACAACTGACTACCTGGGCAATCACCCAAAGTCTCGTTTGCAATGTTGAGTCAACCAACTTTGGCTAAGGCCTAACATAACTGGCATACCATTATTAAAGGCAAGGAACTTTCTTAGGACTATCCTACCCTGTCTTGGCAAGATAAGACAATCCTGTTTCATCCACTTAGGGATATTCTGTATCTTTGTCAGAAGTTGAGGTATGGGCTTTTCTTAACCCAAAGGCCAGTTCTGCCAAGAAGACAAACTCCCAGTGGAGTGTCTTTGGTGCTCAACGTTCTCTCGGGAGTAGAGTGGTGTTGCCAGGAGTAATTGTGTCTCTTTGGCATAGAAATTTTAGGTTAGATTAAAGGCCATTTTCTACAGCTCTTCGAAGAGGCTGAAGATCATACTATCTATACTAAATATAATCTCTATGTAACTAAAAGACCTGATAAGCTTAAAAATAAATATGACAAACATATAATTCTCAATACCTATCTAACTTTGAAGACTAAAAGAATAAACAACTGTGCAATATATGAAGACAATGATCTTCAACTGTAAACAATGTCATAGTATCAGAGGTAGAAATGTACAATGTAATATGGTAGAAGTATCAATACAATATAGACAAAGTTATAAGCATACTCATACAAAAATAGAGGTAGGAACACTCACATTCAATATTCAACATATCAGTATACAAGAAACAGTACCAGTACAATTTTCTATAAACAGTAATTCACAAATACCAATCATCCCAAAAAACCAGTTAATCCCCCTTCTTCTTCCTCTTCTCTCTCTTTTTTTTTTTTTTTTTCAAAAAATTATCACCCCATCCCCTCAACCCTAAACCAACCACTAAAAGATGTCCCCAACCCTGAGGGCAAACTCTGTTGGGAGAGGGGACGTCGTCCTCTAAGATTGCTTCTAGCTGACATGGGGGCGACGTTCTTCTTAGGGGGTCCTGTGAAAGCAAATGATGGTAAAATTCCCAAATTAACCTTTGACCTAAGAAAATTGTAACTAGTCTCAGAGCATTTTGAGAAGGTCCGACCAGAGTGTTGTCAAAAATGTGCACCATTCGAAATTGTCTCTTGTAGTTGGTACCAAAAAACAGGTCTAATATTAGCGCTTTTTTTTTTTAAAAAAAATCATGACGTCATAAAAACCAGATGGAGTTGATGTTGTGGGGCCCCATCTTCATCCTGGAAACTTCAAAGATTACTGTAGGAAAATTTGTTGCTTGTTATGGGAAATTTAAACATTAACAACAAGGACATATACTGACATATAAAGAAAGACACAGATATGAGGAAAAGCAAAGAAAGTTTAAGACATATATATATATATATATATATATATAAATTAATACTTACAGAACAAGTCCCTCCATCAGTAATTAAATATTAGGGGTACCTTAAATTCTTTGAAGATGGGTATTTTCCTGTGGAGATAAGAAGAGAACCCTGCCCCCAACCTATTTGTATTACTTACCATCAGTATGATTGCCATCCATGTGATTGAATTGTTATTTATCTTTCCCAACTGGCTTCTCTTCATCAAAACGAACCTTTATCAATTTTGTTGGAATCCACAATTTTTCCTCACCTGTGGAGACAAGAGCAAATCCCCTTCCCCAACGCAGCACATCTCCTGGCTTCCATTGTGAGGTCAGCACATCCTTGAAATAAACTGGTTGATTTAGTTCAGTAGACTTTTCCATTATCCAATGTCTTTCTGCAGCCGATGTTCCCTTCTCATTAGCGTTGAGGAAATTCAAGGTTAACAAAGCATTATGTAACCTATTTCTGGGGGTGTTTTCCACCCCTTTCTGTTTGTTCAACATATCCTTTATAGTTCGATTTGATCTTTCTATGACTGCTTGACCTGTAGGATTGTATGGTATACCTGTAACATGCTTGATATTGTAATAATCAAAAAACCGTTTCATTTTTCTAGAGACATAAGCAGGACCATTATCTGTCTTTATTTGTGTAGGTATACCCATAATAGCCATGACTTCTAATAAATGAGTGATAACTGAATCAGCTTTTTCTGAACTTAAAGCCGTTGCCCACTGAAAGCCTGAATACGTGTCAATGGTGTGATGAACATATTTTAATTTGCCAAATTCTGCAAAGTGGAACACATCCATCTGCCAGATTTCATTCCTTTGGGTGCCCTTTGGATTAGCCCCTGCAGGCAGTGGCGTTTGGTTATAGAAAGAGCAAGTAGGGCATTTCTTTACAATCTCCCTAGCTTGTTGCCATGTAATAGAAAACTCTTTCTTCAAACCTTTGCTATTAACATGATGTTTTTTATGAAATTCAGAGGCTTGTAGCACACTACCAATCAATAATTGATCAATTTCTGCATTACCTTGTGCTAGAGGACCTGGCAGACCCGTATGGGATCGGATGTGTGTTATGTACATAGGGCAAAGCCTGTTCCTAATCAAATCTTGCACCTGGATAAACAAAGAGGTTAGTTCTGTATCATCAGGTATAAATTCAGCAGTTTCAATATGTAAAATAACTCTTTCTGCATATTGTGAATCAGTAACTATATTAATAGGTTCTTTAAAATCCCTTAGCACCATAAGAATGGCATATAATTCTGCCTTCTGGACAGAATCATAAGGACTTTGTTCCACCTTACCCAAGTCTTCTGATTTGTAACCTGCCTTCCCTGATTTATTGGCATCAGTATAGAACGTACGGGCTCCAGTTATTGGAGTATCACGGACGATTCGAGGAAGGATCCAAGAAGTTCTCTTTATGAAGTTAAGCCTCTTGCTTTTTGGATAGTTGTTATTAATGTCTCCCAAGAAATTAGCACAAGCTCTTTGCCATGGTTCATTATCTTCCCATAATTTCTTTAGTTCATCAGCAGTGAAAGGCACTATAATTTCTGCTGGGTCTATGCCTGCTAGTTGACGAAGTCTCAACTTGCCTTTTATAATTAACTCAGAGACTTTTTCTACATAAGTTTTCAGTTTCTTACTTGGTTTATGTGGTAAAAAGATCCATTCCAAGATAATATCATCTCTCTGCATTAAAATTCCTGTAGGGGAAATTTTTGATGGTAGTATGACGAGAATACAGTCGAGCTCTGGATTTACCCTGTCCACATGCGCCTGTTGTAATTTTTCCTCAATCATTGTCAGTTCCTTTTCTGCTTCAGCTGTTAATTCTCTGGGACTGTTTAAATCTTTGTCACCATCCAAGGTTTTGTTCAAATGAATTATTAGATCAGGTGTTATCCCAATAGCTGGCCGTAGACTGGAAACGTCCCCTAATAGTCTTTGAAAGTCATTAAGAGTCCGTAGGCGATCTCTCCGAATTTGTGCCTTTTGTGTCTTAATTTTTTGTAAACCTATTTTATAACCTAAATAATTAACAGAATCTCCCTTCTGAATCTTTTCAGGAGCAATTTGCAATCCCCATTTTGGTAAAAGTATTTTTATTTCTTCAAACAGTCTGTTCAAGGTATCCATGTTTGAATCGGATAACAAAATGTCGTCCATGTAGTGATATACTATCGATTTGGGAAATTTCTTGCGTATTATTTGCAATGGTTGATTCACAAAATATTGGCACAGGGAGGGGCTATTTAACATACCCTGGGGGAGGACGGTCCAGTGGTACCTCCTCGAAGGTTGAGAATTATTATAAGTAGGCACTGTGAAGGCAAATTTTTCTCTATCTTCTTTTTGTAAAGGTATAGTGAAAAAACAATCCTTTAAATCAATAACTATGAGAGGCCATCCTTTTGGCAATAAAGAGGGCAAAGGAATTCCAGATTGCAGAGGGCCCATAGGTTGAATAACCTTGTTGATAGCCCTGAGATCTGTCACCATTCTCCATTTACCTGATTTTTTCTTAACCACAAATACAGGAGAATTCCAAGGGCTGGTAGATTCTTCTATATGTCCAGCATCTAATTGCTCTTGTACCAACTGTTCTAAAGCCTGTAACTTTTCCTCAGCTAAAGGCCATTGCTTTGTCCATATTGGTTTCTCAGTCAACCATTTTAAAGGCAAGGCTGTTGGTATCTCTGAAGGGACATCAATTGCTTGTTCTTGTACAGCCCGAATGGCCGGTTTTCTCCGTTTGTAATATCTTTTAATATTATCCCCAGAAATATAGGCTCTAGAAGTAGCAGGGATGTTAATTTGGGTATTCCATTGTTGTAATAGGTCACGACCCCATAAATTCATTGCAATATTGGCTACATATGGCCTTAATTTTCCTATTTGTCCCTCTGGACCTATACATTCAACCCATCTCGTGCTCTGCCTTACTCGAGATAGGGTTCCAATTCCCAGGAGCTGAACATTTACATTCTGAAGAGGCCAATATGGATGCCAAGATTCTGGGGTAATGATACTTACATCCGCACCTGTGTCCAGCAGGCCAGTAATAAAAATGCCATTTACACACACTCTCAGCTTTGGTCTTTGGTCATTTATAGAAGTTTGCCAAAACACACGGAACTCATCTTTCTGATCATTATTGCTTGTAACAGTAGGCATGGGGCTTTCTAATTGTCCTGACGAGTCACGTTCTCTGTAGTATACTATCATATCATGTACAAAAAGATACTTTGATTTCTTCTTGTCCTATTTATATCCCCATGATCTCCTTCAATTGTCTTTTTGCTCGAGGTAAGATTTCACATATTATATTGAAAGGTTTGGCGGGAGTGAACAACCTTGTCTTGCTACTGATTTAAGTGGAAATGCTTTGAGTTTCTCTCTATTTAAATTGATGTTGGCTGTGGACTTGCTATAGGCTGACTTTATTATGTTGTGGCATATCATTTGTATCTCTAGTTATCCAAGACTTTTATCAGAAAGTGGTATTGGAGTTAGCCAAAGGTCTTTTCTGCATCTAATGAGATATTCACATGGTATTTGTTTTTCTGTTTGTTTATTTGGTGGATTACATTTATTGATTTACGTATGTTGAACCATCCTTGCATCGCTGGGATAAAGTCTACTTGATCATGGTGAATGACCTTGATATGTTCTTGGATTCGGTTTTTGAGTGCTATCGGCGACCTTGAGTACCAGCCTCAGCACCACAACAGGGTCGAGCTAAGATTCTCTATGGCAGGCGAAAACTGATTGGGGAAAAGGATCTGAAGGATAGGACAAACTGACTAACTCATGTTTCTCCTGGCTGTTTCTTTATTCCTTGGGGGAATAAAGGGAAGAAGGGATGAAAATGGGCCATTCCCCACAAAGCTTTCAGTTTATATAGGCATACAGACAAGCTAGCAATTCCATAGGCTGTAATAACAGTATCAAGCATGCATTTTCACAGAGTCACAAAAGCTGGTGGATCTGACAGGGAGGTAGGCGCCTTACGTCTTGTCTCAGAGCGGATGTGGCTGTGAAGCTCCTTGGTGGTTAGGAACACAGCATTGGTAGCTATAAGGGTTTGGGAGGGAGGCAAGTTGCCTGTAGTTGGTTGAGTTAAAAGGAATCTCTTTTGGGGACTTTGCTTTTGACTCCAGCAGGGTGCCTGACAGTACCCAAGCAAGAATTGATTTCTCTGAGGCTGATTTAAGAACCCAAGCTTTTTTCCTGTATCTCTAGGGGTAAAGGTAAAAACAGTTTCCTGGGCTATGATCTTATGTTAATTAAAACCAAGGTGAAGGGTAAATACAGACTATTAATAACTTGTTAGGTTAGAGCAAAGGGCCAGTAGATTACACCTTCCTGAGTCTGCTGCTTGAGCAGACATGTGGGCTCCTTCCTTGTTGATAGTTGTGCGGAACTAAAGAATTTTTTTCCTTTTTTTTGCCAGGCATATTTTATTTCTTGCAGTGTCTCACACACGACAAGGTTTTATTTTTTGTTATTGATACATAGTAACCAATTGTAGATACCTACCATATTTGTCTGTTAATAAGTTGATGCACTCTTAGGTTGTTTCCAGCCAGTATAACAGTTTTTTCAACATTCTAATTTTATTGGTTGTTGACAGAGGTTTCTGTGCCGCCTGGTCCCACAGCCATTCAGTCTCCAAAAAACACACAGAGCCCTACATTAATTTTAAAGTGGTTGGCCTATTAGCTCAGGCTTCTTATTAACTAACTCTTACATCTTAAATTTAGTCATAATTCTTGTCTGTGTTAGCCATGTGGCTTGGTACCTTTTATCAGTGAGGCATTTTTTAAAAATTTTTTTATTGAACTATGTATTTTTCTTTGCTGCCCTCCCACGGGGGACTAGTTTTATGTGGATTTTGGCTATGAGAACAAAGGTTTGACTGAGTGAATGCTTTCATACCAATGCTTCACCATGTGGGGTGCTGTATCTGGTTGCCCTACAGGAAAAGTCAGGTTGCTACTGCTGGGATACTACAGAAAGAAGGGAGAAGTGTTGTGATTCTAGAAGGTTTCTACAGAATTAATAGTGAGTTAGCCAAAAGACAGGTGTTCCTGCAGCTCTGCAAAATGGGTTCTTCACAATATTATACTTTTGTGAATTTGTCTAGTGGTCTGTCAGCTGTGCACTTACTGTATAGTCTTGTGGGCTCACCATAGAGTATTTCATTGAGAATTTTTTCATCTATGTTCATAAAAGGAAATGGCCTATAATTCTATTTCTTTTTTGGGTCTTTACATGGTTTGAGGATCAGGATACTTGTGGCCTTGTAAGAAGTATTGGGCAATGTTCTTTCTGTTTTTATTTTGTGGAATAATTTGAGAAGTATTGGCATTAACTCTTCTTTGAATGTCTGGTAGAATTCTGATGTTCCTGAGCTCTTTTTGATTTTGATTATTGCTTCTATTTCATTATGGGCTTTAAATCTGTTTAAATTGCTTATCTGCTCTTGATTTAACCTTGACAAGTGGTATTTGTTGAGAAAATTATCCATTTCTTTTGAATTTCTCAATTTGGTAGAGTGCAGATTTTTAAAGTATGTCCTTATGAATTTTAGATTTCCTCAGTGTCTGCTGTGATGTTGCCCTTTTCGTCTCTAATTTTGTTACTTTGGGTTTTCTCTTTTTGTATTTTAGTTATTTTGGCTAAGGGTTTATTAATATCATTGATTTTCTCAAAACCAATTCTTTGTTTCATTGTATTTTTTGTTTCTATTTTATTGATTTCATTCCAGAGTTTATTTCTTATCATATACTCCTCTGGGGTCTGATTTGTTTTTGTTCTAGACCTGTCAGAGGTGCTGTTAAGTTGCTAGTGTAAGAGCACTAGTTCTTTTTTTAATGTAGGCACTTAGAGCTATGAACTTTCCCCCAGATACACCTATATTATGCCCCATACATTTAGGTATGTTGTGTATTCATGTTTGTTGAATTCTAGAAAGTCTTTACTTTCTGTCTTAATTTCCGTCTTGACCCAATTTTCATTTAGTAGAGAGTTTTTCAGTTTATACACTTTCTTTCATTGTTGATTTAATCTGTGTTAGCAGATAGGTTATAGGGTGTTATCTCAATTTTCTTATATCTGTTGAGACTTGCTTTGTGTCTGAGCATGTAGTCAGTTTTGGAGAGAGTTCCATGAAGATCTGAGAAGAAGGTATGTTTTTCTGTGTCTGGGTAAAATGGTAAACAAGATTTATACTGTAGTGGTGCTTCTTTTATGAACTTGGGTGCCCTTGTGCATAGATGTTAAGAACTGTAATGTACTCCTGGTGGATTTCTTTTCCTCTGATGAATATGTAGTGTCCTTCCCTATCTCCTCTGATTACTTTTGGTCGGAAGTCTATTTTGTCATTTATTAAAAAGGCTACACCAGCTTACTTCTTAAGGCTATTTTCTTGGAATATCTGTTTCTATCCTTTTACCCTGAAGTGATGTCTATCCGTAATGTTTAGGTGTGTTTCTTGGAAGGGGCAGAAGAATAGATCCCAATTTTTGAATACATTCTTTTAGTTTGTATCTTTTTCTGGGAGGGGGAGGATTGAGACCATTGATGTTGAGAGATATTACTGTCTGATATTATTCTCTCTCTCTCTCTCTCTCTCTCTCTCTCTCTCTCTCTCTCTCTCTCTGTCTGTGTGTGTGTGTGTTTGGGATGTATTTAATTTCTTCAGTGCCTTCTCTCAAGCTAGATTCTTAGATTGATACTGTTAAATTTCTTTTTTTCATTGACTGTTTTGTTTTCTCCATCTATTGTGATTGATTGTTTTGATGGGTTTGGTAGTCTTAGCTGTAATCTCTGTTTTCTTAGAGCTTGTAGAACATCTGTCCAGGCTCTTCTGGCTTTTAGAGTTTCCATCTAGAAGTCAGGCATATTCCACTAGGCCTGCCATTATTAGTTACTCTGTCTTTTCCCCTAGCAACTTTTAATATTCTTTCTTATTTCTGTGAGTTTAATATTTTGATTATCATGTGCCATGAGGACTTTCTTTTCTGGCCCAGTCTATTTGGGGTTTTCTTTGTCTATTGTGCCTTGATAGGCATCTCCTTCTTGAGGTTAGGGAAATTTTCTACACTGATTTTGTTGTAAAAGTTTTCTGTGCCTTCGACTTGGATTTCTTCTCCTTTCTCCATTCCTATTATTCTTAGATTTTGTCTTTTCATAGTGTCCCTGGTTTCCTGGATGTTTTGTGCCAGTATTTTCTTTTTTGATTTAACATGTTCTTTGATTGAAATATCAATTTCTTCTATCATGTTGTCAACAGCCAAGATTGTTCCTCCTGTCTCTTGTATTCTGTTGATGAAACTCGTCTTGGAGGTTCTTGTTGGAATTCCTAAATCTTTCATCACCAGATTCCCCTCAGTTGGATTTTCTTCATTGATTCTATTTCTACTTTCATTTGAATCATTTTATTTATTTCATCCACTGTTTGTGTTTTCATAGACTTCTTTAAGGGATTTGTTCATTTCCTCTTTAGGAACCTCTATCATATTTGTAAAGTCTACTTTAAGGTCTTTGTCCTGTGCTTCAGCTGTGTTGCAATTCTCAGGACCTACTGTTGCTGGGCTCTGGTGCAGACATATATTGTCTTGGTTGTTATTGACTGTGTTTTTATGATGGCACCTGAGGATCTGGGTTTGGGAAGATTGTAATTATAGGTGCTGATATCCGGTCTTGTCTTTGTTGGTTTTGCTGAAAGGTTCCCAGGGATGCCTGCTGGATTTGGGGATTGGGATAACAGAATGAATGGGGGGGGCATTGGAGGAAAAGATCTGTGTGATCCAATGGAGATGGAGGAAGAGAGGAGAAGAAGACAACAGCAGTTGGTCTTCTACAGAACTGAGGGTGAAATGTGGGGAGGGGGAGGGGAGAGGATGAAGAGGTGAAGATCTGCAGTTAGTCTATCTGCTTCCCTGGCCAGATTCGCTCATATGCTTTTTGTTACTCAATGAGCCACAGTATTTCTGTGGGGGTGTGCTGTCCTTCTGCCCTGTGAATGTCACAATGGCAGTTTTGCCGCAGCCATCCCTATTGTATCAGATGGTTTTCTTGTGGGTTCTCATGGATTCACTAACAGTGAGGCAAAAACCTGTCTGATTTTCAACTGTACTGTCTCTAATATTTGGATATCATTGTTTCTCGCTTCATAAAGTCTGTGGGAGAAATGAATCTGACAGGTGTTGTTTATCTTTACTCTGGGCACCTATTGTCCCTTTCAGTTTGTTTTTTTTCCAATCTTCTTTTTTTTCAGTCGGATAGATACATCTTTATGGCATAACCCTTTTCTTTTTAGCACATCTGAACGGACCCACTCTCAACTTCCTGCTGCAATGAAACTCAAAGGGAAAATAGCTAGTGTAGGGGACATGAATGACATACTGTTTTAATATTTTCAAAAGAATTATCTGCATCATGCAAACCAAAACTAACAACACACGGACTCTCCCAGTTTGGGATAAGATAGTTGCCTGATCTTACTGATGATACATGCAAAAATATTGGAACTGAATGAAACTGCAAAGGGGAGTTAGAAATTATTGAAGTTATTTAAGGGGGTGACTGGTAGCCAATGCTGAGAGAGTATGGGGTACTTAAAGGTGATGCCAGGGTTCTGTGAACTCACTCTGTGTGTCAGACGCTCGTCTTAGCCAACTTCACATAAACCTTTCATTTATGTGATTGGTTTAATTAAAATTTTTTCTTAATTTTCAAGACAGGGTTTCTCTGTGTAACCCCGACTGTCCTGTAATTAGCTCTGTAGACAAGGCTGGCCTTGAACTCAGAGATCCACCTGCCTCTGCCTCCTGAGTGCTGGGATTAAAGTGTGTACCACTACTGCCCAGATAGATTGGTTTAATTTTTAAAACCATAGAGAAGAAAGTTTCAAGTAATCTTGCCAGGGACAGTATATGGTTCACAAATCCCTACTTTAGGAATCCTAAACTTGTGTTAATATTGTGAAGTGTTTTATCGGGACTGGAGACTGACCAAGACAGTCTACAAAGGCTACACTATACCTCACTCACACAGATGCAAAGACGTTCATAGGCTGTTATGCCTGGTGAGAAAATTACCCAGTTAACTCACAACTGTACATAATTTTGTTTGATTTAAATCTTGTCAATGAACACATAGGAATAGTGATTTTTTTCCTTATTCTTCACATTTCTAGTAAAACCAAACCTGTAAGCAAGATAGAGTTTAGAAGTCACAAAGGAGCTAGCTACCAATGTACATCAGTGTTCTGGGAGAAACAAAACCTTTTTAGCAAAAGGCTTGGAAATATGATGCTATAAAAGCTTAAATTGGGCTCAGTAATCCTTGAGACTTTGATCTAAATCAAAGGCTTTTGGGTATCTTACTGATTTTTTTCTTCCCCGATCTCCCGCAAGCCATAGATTTGAAAGAAATTTCACACAGATATGATTACGACAGTCCAATAAACTATTCTCTCTCTCTCTCTCTCTCTCTCTCTCTCTCTCTCTTTCTCTCTCTCGCAGTCCATTAGTCAGTGTTTTGTGCAAACAGATTACTCAGCCTTAGGGATGCCAGAGGTGAACTTGACAAAGCCGACCTCAAAATGTATGTGTGTGTGTGTTTGTATGTGTATACAGGTATTCATGAGAAAGTCTTACCAACACAAACCTTATCAAGTTACTTAATTGTAAGTAGGATGGTTTTATATTGGTGGCTTGGAAAAGGGATTTTTGACTCCCCCTCTTTATTTTTGGCTTAAGAAGAAAACATACCTAATACCTGAAACAATTTCAAGCTAAAACATAGCTTCATATTTGAAGCTATAATCACATTTTCCCAAATGTACCTCTTATTAGTAAAGCACTAAAAATATTACCTCTAAAATTACTTAACTTTTCATTTATTTTAAATCTATATTGCGCATTATCGAACATTATAAAAATGTATGCAAAAAGAAACTGTACTGGCTAGTTTTTTTTTTTTTTTTTTTTTTTTCTATTTTAGAGATTTTTATTCATGTGTCTACATGTGTGTCTATGTCTTTTTTTTTTTTTTTTTTTTTTTTTTTTTTTTTTTTATTCTTTTTTAATTAAAATTTCCACCTGCTCCCCGTTTCCCATTTCCCTCCCCTCCTCCCAAATATTGCCCCCTCCCCCCACTCCCCTCCCCCTATCCCCACTCCTCTTCTCCTCCCCCCACACCATTCCCCCTCCCTCTCGATACTGAAGAGCAGTCCAAATTCTCTGCCCTGCGGGAAGACGAAGGTCTTCTATCTACGTCCAGGAAGGTGAGCTTCTAAACAGGCTAAGCTCCCACAAAGCCAGTTCATGTATTAGGATTGAAACCTAGTGCCATTGTCCTTGGCTTCTCATCAGTCTTCGTTGACCGCCATGCTCAGAGAGTCCGGAATCAACCCATGCTTATTCAGTCCCAGACCAGCTGGCCTTGGTGGGCTCCTAATAAATCAGTTCCACTGTCACAGTGGGTGGGTGCATCCCTCGTGGTCCTGATTTTTTGCTCTTGTTCTCCCTCCTTCTGCTCCTCATTTGGACCTTAAGAGCTCAGACCGTTGCTCCAAATTGAGACTCTGTCTCTACCTTGATCCATCGCCAGATGAAGGTTCTAAGGTGATATGCAAGATATTCATCAGTATAGGATAGGGTCATTTCAGGTTCCCTCTCCTTAGTTGCCCAAGGTACCAGCTGGGGACATATTCCTGGACACCTGCGAACCCCTCTAGAGTCAAGTCTCTTGCCAACCCTAAGATGGCTCCCTTAGATAGGATATATACTTCGCTGCTCCCGTATCCATCCTTCCTATATCCCAACCATCCCAATCCCCCGAGCTCCTCCCATCCTCCCCTTCTCATATTTCTCATCCCATTTCCCCTTTGCCCCATGCCACCTCACCCGCAAGTTCCCATTTTTTGCCCTGCAATCTTGTCTACTTCCCCCTCTCCATGCGGATGACTATATGATTTTCTTTGGGTTCACTTTCTTATTTAACTTCTATAGGATCGCACATTATATGCTTAATGTCTTTTACTTATGGCTAGAAACCGATTATGAGTGAGTACATCCCATGTTCCTCTTTTTGGGTCTGGGATACCTCACTCAGGATAGTGTTTTCTATTTCCATCCATTTGCACGCAAAATTCGAGAAGTCATTGTTTTTTACTGCTGAGTAGTACTCTAATATGTATATATTCCACACTTTCTTCATCCATTCCTCCATTGAAGGGCATCTAGGTTGTTTCCAGGTTTTGGCTATTACAAACAATGCTGCTATGAACATAGTTGAACAGATACTTTTGTCATTTGATGTGGCATCTCTTGGGTATATTCCCAATAGTGGTATTACTGGATCTTGGGGTAGGTTGATCCCTAATTTCCTGAGAAATCGCCACACTGATTTCCAAAGTGGTTGCACAAGTTTGCATTCCCACCAGCAATGAATGAGTGTGCCTCTTTCTCCACAACCTCTCCAGCAAAGGCTATCATTGGTGTTTTTGATTTTAGCCATTCTGACAGGTGTAAGATGGTATCTCAAAGTTGTTTTAATTTGCATTTCCCTTATCGCTAAGGAGGTTGAGCATGACCTTAGGTGTCTTTTGGCCATTTGAATTTCTTCTGTTGAGAATTCTCTGTTCAGATCAGTGCCCCATTTTTTTATTGGGTTCATTAGCATTTTAAAGTTTAGTTTCTTGAGTTCTTTATATATTTTGGTGATCAGACCTTTGTCTGTTGCAGGGTTGGTGAAGATCTTCTCCCAGTCAGTGGGTTGCCTTTTTGTCTTAGTGACAGTGTCCTTTGCTTTACAGAAGCTACTCAGTTTCAGGAGGTCCCATTTATTCAATGTTGCCCTTAATGTCTGTGCTGCTGGGGATAAACGTAGGAAGTGATCTCCTGTACCCATATGTTGTAGAGTACTTCCAACTTTTTCTTCTATCAGGTTCAGTGTGTTCAGACTAATATTGAGGTCTTTAATCCATTTGGACTTGAGTTTTGTGCATGGTGATAGATATGGATCTATTTTCATTCTTCTACAGGTTGACAACCAGTTCTGCCAGCACCATTTGTTGAAGATGCTCTCTTTTTTCCATTGAATACTTTTAGCTCCTTTATCAAAAATTAGGTGTTCATAAGTTTGTGGGTTAAAATCAGGGTCTTCTACTCGGTTCCATTGATCGACTTCTCTGTTTTTATGCCAATACCAAGCTGTTTTCAATACTGAGGCTCTGTAATAGAGTTTGAGGTCAGGGATGGTAATGCCTCCAGACGATCCTTTATTATATAAGATTGTTTTGGCTATCCTGGGTTTTTTGTTTCTCCATATAAAGTTGATTATTGTCCTCTCAAGATCTGTGAAGAATTTTGATGGGATTTTAATGGGGATTGCATTGAATCTATAAATTGCCCTTGGTAGAATTGCCATTTTTACTATGTTGATCCTCCCTATCCAAGAGCAAGGGAGATCCTTCCATTTTCTGGTATCCTCCTCAATTTCTTTCTTCATTGACTTAAAGTTCTTGTCAAATAGATCCTTTACTTCCTTGGTTAGGGTTACCCCAAGATATTTTATGCTATTTGTGGCTATCGTGAAGGGTGATGCTTCTCTGATTTCCATCTCTGCTTCCTTATCCTTTGTGTATAGGAGGGCAACTGATTTTTTGGAATTGATCTTGTATCCTGCAACGCTACTAAAGGTGTTTATCAGCTGAAGGAGTTCTTTGCTGGAGTTTTTGGGGTCGCTTATGTACACTATCATATCGTCTGCAAATAATGAAAGTTTAACTTCTTCCTTTCCGATTTGAATCCCTTTGATCCCCTTATGTTGTCTTATTGCTATTGCTAGAATTTCAAGCACTATATTAAAGAGGTATGGAGAGAGTGGACAACCTTGTCGTGTTCCTGATTTTAGTGGAATAGCTTTGAGTTTCTCTCCATTTAATTTGATGTTAGCTGACGGCTTGCTATAAATAGCTTTTATTATATTTAGGAACGACCCTTGTATTCCTAATCTCTCTAAGACCTTTATCATAAAGGGATGTTGAATTTTGTCAAATGCTTTTTCCGCATCTAATGAAATGATCATATGGTTTTTTTCTTTCAGATTATTTATATGATGGATTACATTGATAGATTTTCGTATGTTGAACCAGCCCTGCATCTCTGGGATGAAGCCTACTTGATCATAATGGATAATTTTTCTAATGTGTTCTTGGATTCGGTTTGCCAGTATTTTATTGAGTATTTTTGCGTCGATGTTCATGAGTGAGATTGGCCTGTAGTTCTCTTTCTTGGTTGTGTCTTTGTGTGGTTTTGGTATCAGAGTAACTTCAGCTTCATAAAAGGAATTTGGCAATGACTTCTCTGTTTCAATATTGTGAAATACATTAAGGAGTATAGGTATTAGGTCTTCTTGGAAGTTCTGGTAGAATTCTGCATTAAAGCCGTCTGGACCTGGGCTTTTTTTGGTGGGAAGGTTTTTTATAACAACTTCTAATTCTTCGCGACTAACGGGTCTATTTAGATTGTTCACCTGGTCCTGGTTTAACTTTGGTATATGGTACTTATCTAAAAAAGTGTCCATTTCTTTTACATTTTCCAATTTTGTGGCATACAGGTTTTTGTAGTAAGATCTAATGATTCTCTGAATTTCGTCTGTGTCTGTGGTTATGTCTCCCTTTTCGTTTCTGATTTTGTTAATTTGCGTATTCTCTCTCCGCCGTTTGATTAGTTTGGATAGGGGTTTATCAATCTTATTGATTTTCTCCAAGAACCAGCTTTTTGTTTCATTGATTCTTTGGATTGTTTTCTGTGTTTCTATTTTGTTGATTTCAGCCCTCAATTTGATTATTTCCAGTCTTCTACTTCTCCTAGGTGAGTCTGCTTCTTTTCTTTCTAAAGCTTTAAGGTGGGCTATTAGGTCTCCAATGTGTGCTTTCTCCGTTTTCTTTATGTGGGCACTTAATGCTATGAACTTTCCTCTTAGCACTGCTTTCATAGTGTCCCATAGGTTTGAGTATGATGAGTCTTCGTTTTCATTGAATTCAAGAAAGACTTTAATTTCTTTCTTTATTTCTTCCTTGATCCAGGTGTGGTTCAGTAGTTGACTGTCCAATTTCCATGAGTTCATAGGCTTTCTGGGGATAGCATTGTTGTTGAATTCTAACTTTAATCCATGGTGATCTGATAAGACACAGGTGGTTACCGATATTTTTTTGTAACTGTGTAAGTTTGCTTTGTTACCGAGTATGTGGTCTATTTTCGAGAAGGTTCCATGAGCTGCAGAGAAGAAGGTATATTCTTTCTTATTTGAGTGGAATGTTCTATAGATGTCTGTTAAGTCCATTTGATTCATTACCTCCCTTAATCCTCTTATTTCTCTGTTAGGTTTCTGTCTGATTGACCTGTCCATTGGTGAGAGAGGAGTGTTGAAATCTCCTACTATTAGTGTGTGTGGTTTGATGACTGCCTTGAGTTTTAGTAACGTTTCTTTTACATAAGTGGGTGCTTTTATATTAGGGGCATAGATATTCAGGATTGAGACTTCATCCTGGTGAATTGTTCCTGTTATGAGTAAAAAATGTCCATCTCCATCTCTTTTGATTGATTTTAGTTTGAAGTCAACTTTCTTAGAAATTAGTATGGCCACACCTGCTTGTTTCTTAGGTCCGTTTGCTTGATAAACCTTTTCCCAGCCCTTTACTCTGAGTAGATGTCTGTCTTTGTGGTTGAGGTGTGTTTCTTGTAAGCAGCAGAATGTTGGATCCTGTTTTCGTATCCAATCTCTTAGCCTGTGCCTCTTTATAGGTGAGTTGAGTCCATTGATATTAAGTGATATTAATGACCAGTGGTTGTTAACTCCAGTCATTTTTCCTTTCTTTCCTTCTTTCCTTTGGTAGTAGAGTTTGTGTGTTTCCCTTCTTCAAGTTGTGCTGGTGAAGGGTCATTAGATGTCTGAGTTATTGTGGGCATTGTTGGACTCCTTGGTTTGTGATTTTCCTTCAATTACTTTCTGAAGGGCTGGATTTGTGGCTACGTATTGTTTAAATTTGTTTTTATCCTGGAAAATTTTGTTTTCTCCATTTATAGTGAACGAAAGCTTGGCTGGGTATAGAAGTCTGGGCTTGCATCCATGGTCTCGTAGTTTCTGCAGTATATCTATCCAGGACCTTCTGGCTTTCATGGTTTCCATAGAGAAATCAGGTGTAAGTCTGATAGGTTTACCTTTATAGGTAACTTGACCTTTTTCCTTTGCAGCTCTTAATATTCTTTCTTTATTCTGTATGTTTTGTGTTTTGATTATTATATGACGAGGAGATGTTTTTTTTTGATCCAGTCGATTTGGTGTTCTGTATGCTTCTTGGACCTTCAAAGGAATATCTTTCTTAAGGTTGGGAAAGTTTTCTTCTATAATTTTATTAAATATATTTTCTGGACCATTGAGCTGTACTTCTTCTCCTTCTTCTATCCCTATTATTCTTAGGTTTGGTCTTTTTATTGTGTCCCAGATTTCCTGAATGTTTTGTGATGAGAATTTGTTGGTTATGCTGTTTTCTTTGATGAGAGTGTTTATTTTCTCTATGGTATCTTCAGTGTCTGAGATTCTTTCTTCTATCTCTTGTAATCTGTTGGTGGTACTTGTCTCTGTAGTTCCTGTTCGTTTATTCAAATTTTCCATCTCCATCCTTCCCTCGGTTTGTGTTTTCTTTATTACTTCCACTTCATTCTTCAAGTCTTGAACCGTTTCCCTTACCTGTTTGATTACTTTTTCTTGTTTCTCTTGGTTTTCTTGGGTATCTTTGAGAGATTTATTCATTTCCTCTACCTTTTTGTTTGTAATCTCTAATTGGTTGTGGCAGTTTTTCACCTCCTGTTTAAGGTCCTCTATTATTTTCATAAAATTCACTTTTGAGTCGAATTCTTCTAATTCTTCTGGATTAGGGTGTACACTTCTCATTTCGGGATTCCTGGATCCTGGTGATGTCACGTTGCCTTTCAAGTTGTTGGGGGAATTCTTGCATTGGCGCCTGCCCATCTTTTCCTTCAAATGGAGCCAGGAGAGGCCTGATGTCTTGGACCAGTCTTTGCTGTGACTAACTCTCTAGGTGTATCTCCTCAGTGTAGGGGCAGGAACCGTTCTCTTCCAGGTGAACTCCTCAACACCAAAACATGGATGCGTGGTATTCCAATGACCCGCGTAAAGAAGGCCGAATGCAAGGGGTCGGGCGGGGTCAAGTAGAACACAGGCGACACTGCAGTACAAGCTGGAGGTGCCTGCGCTCCCTTTCGGGGGTTGCTGAGGCCTGCCCGCTAGGCAGGCACTCACTGCTCTGGTTGGGTATCCTTAGTGTAGGGGCGTTTGTGCTCTCTACCGGGACCGTCCGCCCCAGGATAGTACACACTCACCCGTCCCGATGAAACTTCTGGCACCTACACAGGAACTCCTGGATGCCCCAATGAGCCAGGGACTAAGGGAAGTAGGGCGCAGGCAGAGCAGGTCCAGGAGATCACAGCAGAGACTGCAGCCCCAGCAGCAGGGGCCCGCTTTCCCTGGCGGGGACCTTGAGGCCTGCCCTCTAGTCAGGCACTCACTGGTCTGGGCTGGTAGCCTTAGTGAAAGGGCAGGAAACTGTTCCACAGCTAAGGACCTTGCAGACAAGGCAGGCTTGGGGGTGGGGGTGGGGGCGGGTGTGTAGGAGAGAAAGCCTTGCAGCAGGAGCTGGGGGAGGGGTGTTTGTGCTCTCTACCGGGACCGTCTGCCCCAGGATAGCACACACTCACCCGTCCCGATGAAACTTCTCGGCACCTACACAGGAACTCCTGGATGCCCCAATGAGCCAGGGACAAAGGGAAGTAGGGCGCAGGCAGAGCAGGTCCAGGAGATCACAGCAGAGACTGCAGCCCCAGCAGCGGGGGCCCGCTTTCCCTGGCGGGGACCTTGAGGCCTGCCCTCTAGTCAGGCCCTCACTACTCTGGGTTGGTAGCCTCAGTGAAAGGGCAGGAAATTGTTCCACAGTAAAGGACCTTGCAGACAAGGCAGGCTTGGGGGTGGGGGTGGGGGGCGGGTGTGTAGGAAAGAAAGCCTTGCAGCAGGAGCTGGGGGGGGGGGGCGTTTGTGCTCTCTACCGGGACAGTGCGCCCCAGGATAGCACACACTCACCCATCCAGATGGGACTTCTCAGCACCTATGCAGGGATTCCTGGTGGCCCCAATGAGCCAGGGACCAAGGGAAATAGGCGGCAGGGAGAGCAGGTCCAGGAGATCACAAGCAGAGACTGCAACCCCAGCAGCAGGGGCCTGCTTCCCCTGGCGGGGACCTTGAGGCCTGCCCTCTAGTCAGGCACTCACTGGTCTGGGCTGGTAGCCTTAGTGTGTACTGGCTAGTTTTATGTCAAGTTGATACAAGCTAGAGTCATCAGAGAGGAGGGAGCTCAACTGAGAAAATGCCTCCATCAAATCTGGCTGTAGAGCATTTTCTTCATTAGTGATTGATTGGGAAGGGCCCAGCCCATTGTGGGTGGTGCTATCCCTGGGCTGATGGTCCTGGGTTCTATAAGAAAGCAGGCTGAGAAAGCCACAAGGAACCAAGACAGTAAGCAGCACCCTTCCTCTGCATCAGCTCCTGCTTCTAGGTTCCTGTCCTACTTGAATTCTTGTTCTGACCTCCTTTGATGATGAACTATGTTGTGGAAACATAAGCTGAATTAACTCTTTCCTCTCCAGGCTTCTTTCGTCATGGTGCTTCATCACAGCAACAGTAACCCTACCTGAGGTGGAAATTTGAGGGTAGGAATAAAAATGCAATAAATATTGAAAATATTTTGCTTTCACTGAAAATGCTAGTATTATTATCAGAAGTAGAATATATTTCAGCCAATTTGAAAATTTTGTCTAATACTGTAGTGTTGTTATTTTAAAGTCTGATTCTAAGCTGAATTTATTTCAACACTTGACTTTAATAGGCTGATAGCTCACGAGGCTATCTCCTAAAGGTAACAGATGACTCCTTGGCTGTGTTTATTAATCATGAAACTCATGAAAAATTCACCTGTAAATTTCACAAGCTTTTGAATTAAAAAGCACCAAGTTTGAGCATTTTTAAAATTAGAATGCTGCCGGGCGGTGGTGGCGCACGCCTTTAATTCCAGCACTTGGGAGGCAGAGGCAGGTGGATCTCTGTGAGTTCGAGTCTAGCCTGGTCTACAAGAGCTAGTTCTAGGACAGACTCCAAAACTACAGAGAAACCCTGTCTCGAAAAACCAAAAAAAAAAAAAGAATGCTTTTTGTTTGCCTACCAAGAAATTAAAAATATTATTCTATAGCAAGATAAAAATATTTATGGAATCTTTTCAGGCTTTTTGTTTGTTGAATTTCAAAATGTGGTAGAAACTTTTAGAGTGCTTTAAATATAAAGATGTGGAACTTTTGCCACCAATTTAAAGCAAGAGATAGCATAGGGGTAGAAACGTTATCAAGCATTCAAAAAACTGTTTTATTTTGTAAACAAGTTGGCTTCTTCCTAAAATGCCTTGAAACACTAAAAGGATTTATTACATGCATTTATTCCTTCATTTTAAGTGATTTATTAAGTCTATGAATTTCCTTTATGGAAAGTACTTTTTTTTTATTTAAAAAGAATAAATTGTACCCTCTTCTCCCCTCCAACTCCTCCCATAGCCCTCCACCTTTCCTTCCGTAGTTATTATTGTTGTGAACATGCACACACACATATGCCCACACAACCTGCTAGGTCCTTTTAGTGTTGCTCATGTGTATATTGTTTAGATTGGATAGTCTATCAGGGACTCTTGCTTGGAGAAGACCGAGTCTTTCTTGGTGGCTATTGACTGCTTATACTTCCTTATCCAGGGGCGGGTCTTGTGAGAGTTCCTTCATCCACACTGGCATGTCAATTGGTTCTTTCATGGTGACCTGTTTAGGTCTTGTTTAGGTGACTGTATTGCTGAAATTTTCTGGGTGCAATTCCCTATCACACATATACCACGGCTATCTTGTAGTAGATGTTCTGTTCCTCTGACTCCTCCATTCTTTCTGCCTTCTCCTCCACGATGTTCCCTGCTTGGTCTTAGATGTTGTTGGTCTTAGATCCATAGGTTGAGGTCAGGCACCCCATAATCAGTTGCTTTCTGCATTTTGACTTGTTTTGGATTCCTGATGGTCTCTGTCTGCTGTAAAAAGAGTCATCCTAGATGAGGGGTGAGAGCCACACTTCTTTGTGGATATGAGGATAGGCATTTAGAGTGCAGGTGGGAATTATATTAGCTTAGGAAAGTGGCAATAGTCAGTTCTTCTCTGGGGTCCACGGCTTGACCAGTCAACCACAGGCACGTTTAGCTTAATAATGTCAGGCACGATTTCCTTCCTCTCAAGAAGGCCGTAAGAGGAGTAAATGGGAGGATTTGGAGGAGGAAAGGGAAGGATATATATATATATATATAATAAAAATAAAGAAAAAAAATCTACCCCATTGCTGAAGTATGTTGCTGTACATATCACACTCAAGTTTTGTGGGTTGCTTTGTGTACTTTGGGTCCTCCATATGATTAGTTAGAAATTGAATGTCACATGTTCTTATATCGTGGATCTCAACAAAAAGACTCCTATAATCATTTAGAAATTATTTTATTTATTTATTTGACATGTAGTCTTTCTAAGGTTTATTAAGAAATAATATAAATGTGCAAAATCAAGAATTGGTTCCTATAGCAACTGTGTACCCTGTAGATTAGGTAAATGATTTATGAGCAGAATCATAAGGTTTAGAAAATAAAGCTTTAAATCTACAAATTAGGTCTGATCAAGGCCCTGACAGCATATAGAAAACACATTCAGGAGACATTGCTATGACGTTACCTAATTTAATCCTGAAGTAGCTCATTTTTGAGCCAATCCTAGTATGTGTGTGTGTGTATCTCACATCTCTCTCATTCTACATTTATCACAAATTTATACAATTATAGTTTAATTATACAATTAAAATACTTACACTCCAAACTTAAATTATTACTTAAGTATAAACTGGATTTTTGCTTGCCTTATAAAACTTCAGCCTTATCAGCACTGCTAAAAAACAAAGTAAAAAAAACCACACGGCAGAGGTTAGATCTGTTGTGATGTCTACTGTTGATTTCAACGCACTAATGCTTTCTCCCGTTTTGGAGGCCGGGTGGATGAGGCAGCCCAGGCTTTCCTAAGGAAGTGTCAGAGCCTGGCTGGCACCATCCCTCCGCTTTGTTTCTCTCCTCTACCGGGAGTGAACTTTTCTGAGACTTCATGGTTAGCTGTCATATGACTGGCAAAACACCGACAGAAGTACAGGGCTGATCTGGGTTCTACACCTTATGTTTTTTTGTTTGTTTGTGTTTTAGAATGAGAGCAGGAGAGGCAAAGAGGGTGAAGGAAAAGCCAGGAGTTAGAGTCAGCGTGGAAGAGGAGATGCCAATTCAAGCCATCTTATCAATCTAAAAAGAGTTAAATTTAGAATTAACCATTCCTTTTTGACTATGATTTAGGGGAACTAGTTTGGTTTTAATAAGGGTAAAACTGGAAGATTTACTAATGTTTACTTACTGTAACACAAATAATAAAAACCCAGAGGCAGATACTGGAGTTCAAGATGAAGGTCAGAAAAGCAAAGCAGCCAACCACTGGCTCTTACCTCTATCTCAGATTGAAATGGGAGAGATCCTGTCCCCATGAATCCTCAGACTGGAGACTGAGAGTGAGACCTGTCTTATCTTACTTTCTATGCCTCTCTAGTGCTGATGGGATTAAAGGGGTGCACCACCACCAGCCGGCCTCTATGGCTAACTAGTGTGTCTGCTGGGATTGAAGGTATGTGCCACCATTGCCTGGCCTGTATGGCTGACTTGTGTGGTTGCTTTGCACTCTGATCTTCAGGCAAGCTTTATTTATTAAAGCACACAAGTAATATATCACTATAGTTAACAGACCTCTTTCAGGAGCCTTTTCTTCTGTTCAAAAACTGGACACTCCTTCCGACATTGCTGCCAGCTTTCTTCAAGACACGGCTGCCTTAGTTGAGCCTCCCTGGGTGTGCCAGCGGGCATAGCCTTGTCCACAGTGTCTGTCCTGTGTCCACCCCAAATGCAGACCTGAACTTACAAACATCTTGCGTTTGATCTTGCTAAAAAATTTCATTCCTTTCCCGCAGAAGAGGTAATAATCTTTTGTCCTAGATGGATTAGCCAAGGAACACAAAGCAAGAAACCTAACGGAAACAGATTGAGAGCGTGGTTCTCTTTCCATCCGCATATGTAACCACATTCGTTCCGGGTGGGCATGACGCTTACCTGTCGACATTCGCTTTGCAGGAGAGATCTAAGTCGTGCTGCGGTGAATGCAGTGGGCAGTCTACGCGGTGGTCTGGAGGGGAGCTTCGGGTTGTCTGGAGAGCCACCCCTGTGGCGGCAGGGGTCTAGGACCTTGTGTCTGTATAGAGGTCTGGATGTGCGTGTAGGTTCAGGTGGAGGCTGGAGGTGCCAGATTGCCTGGCTCTGGAATTGCAGACCATTGTGAGCCACTGTGTGAGTACTGGGAATGGAAATCTAGTCCTGGGCAGGGGCAATCAGTGCTCTAAGCCACTGGGCCATCTCTTTGTCTGCCATCATAGTTTTTTGTTGGTCATCAACTGGGCCAATGATAAGGATGTTTTAGATTGTGTTATTTTTAATATGTGGTTTCTTGTACTCTGCACTGGGCATGGAGAGGGCATAAAAAAGTAAGGGAAAATAGAAGAGAGGGCAAAGTTAACATTTGACTATAAATTCTGAGTCATGAATTGATGGCTGTTTACAAATCTATGTGCTCTTTTTTTCTAGTAAGTAAATTCTTTCCAAATTATTAAGCAATTATATAATACAACGTTTAAACATTCCCGGCAGATAGAGGCAAAAATATTTTCAAAGGGATTATTGGAGTTAACTTTTCCTTGTCCTTATTGTTTAATAAGAAAAATCTTGTTCATTGCTTATTAACAGATTTTTTTTTTAAAAAAATTTTCAGCTAACGGAATGATAATGACAACATGTTCCCCCTGCCTCCCTTCTTCCCTTCATCCAGCCATTTCTCTTTTTTGGTGTAGTGATGTTGTTGGTGGTAATGTATGTGTGCGTACAAGTGCCTGTGTGCGTTTATACAGAGGTCAGGGGAAGATGTGAGCTATCTTTCCCTATTGCTCTTCACCTTATTTTGAGGCAGGGTCTCTCCCTGAACCCTAAGCTCACCTTTTCAGCTAGGCCAGTAAACTTATAGAATTTGCCCATTTCTGCCCATCAGCGCAGTGCTGAGGTTAATGGCAGGCAGCCAACCCTGGCTTTTACATGGTTGCCAGGGGATTTGAATTCAGGGCTTTGGATTTCACGGTAAGTCCTTAGCCCCACAGACATGTTTCCTCATACTAGGAAATTTGAAATTCTCTCTATCAGCTCTTTTAAAAATATATTCAAGGAAGTATGCCTAATGAATGAGCATGGCTTAGCCTTTAGAGGAAAGACATTTCTCTTGCAAAGGCTGAAACACAATTTTTGATTTGAGCCCTTTCTTGCTCTGAAACCTTTCTATTCACTTGAGAAATAGGCAGATTGTTTTCTATTTCTGTGCCTAGATCTATTTTCCATTCCCTGCCTTCTGCTACATGCCTCAGGAATGTCAGCTATGTGGGCTGTATCAACGGTCTCCTTGCTGTCTGTATTTTAATTGAGCTTGGCCATTGGAAGCTGTCGGCCCAGATGGTGCAGATGGTGTTTTTTTTTCCCTTTTCCCTTTTTTCTTTCTTTCACCTTATCTCACTGTATTTTCTTCACCAGCAGAGGGGAAAGCCCAAGTTCAGGTTGTGGCTCTTTCTCTTCAGAGTATGTTGCTATAGATGAACCACAGAGTGATTGGGTTCAAATCATTTCTTTAATGGAGTCACCCATTAGGAATGGCTACCGTTCCTATTAGACTGTGATTATTTTATTACTCATTTTGCTATTTCATTTTTCTTCTCCCCCTTTCTTTCTTCTATTTGAAGATGCCAGACTGTGCTTTCAGAATGTCTGTTATGTGCTATGGCTGGTCTCATGTGCTTTCTTTCCATTGAAGAATACTGTATTGATTCCACGTATTATTTTAGTCGACTATGGGAAAGATATCTTTTCCATTTCAGTTTCTGCTGGGGTATAAATGCAGTTTCACTTGTGTATATTAACTTACACAGAAAGTGTAAGTTAGAGCTCCACGTTCATAAATTACAAAGTGAAATCAGTGGTTCTTGGAGCCTGTGGTCCAGGGAAAGATTCAGACGGAGGTCAGAGTAGGAAGAGAGATTTTGGGAGAAACCTTTTTTTTTTTTTCTTTCATACACAACTGTTAGAATTTTGTTTGCAAACGTTGAGCAGGACTGCAGTGAAGCATAAGAATCAAGGATTTCGATTGTCTCTGACCTGTCAGAGCTGGTAGAGTCGATGATGCCAAGGTGGAGAGCAGAATTTGCCCATGCTGTAATAGAATACAGGAATTGACAGAGTTCCTATGAGAAGGAAGGAGGGCCCTGAAGACAGTAAACCAGAATAGGTCAGTCTGTGGTGTGGTCCAAATCACAGGTTGAGAGGATTAGTGGTCAGAATCTATACAGAGTGCCAACTAGATGACATGGAACACGGCAGGTAGAGTGTAGTACTCACATCGTGGGACTTGACATTAGGAGGGTCCAGTGAAGGCATCCCTGATAGACTCAAGAAAGCTCCCACAGGGAGAGGAGTCTGCTCAAAACATATATCATGCATGCCATGGCCTGCAAAATAATTATTTGAAGTGGTTTATAGACATATATTTTATTTGCAGGCTATGAAATTAGGAATAGTATTTTATTGTCATTATTACTGATTTTCATTTTCTACTTTTTTATTTACTTGAAGTAATATAATTGAAAATTAAAGCATTCTTTTGAGATTATTATTTAAAGACATTTGTTTTCAGTGCTTTGGTTTTGCATCATGATTTGTGTTTTTGTGACTGTACAATGTTGCAAGTTATCCTGTCTTCATTGTAAGGACCATGAAGATACCAAAAGGTAATTGGTAAAGGACATAAAAAAATAGCACAAAAGAAGAATCCAAGCCCAAAATGAAAAAAAAATGCTAAATCTAACTAATATCTAATAACCAATCCCTGGCATATTGACATATTTAAGAATATCCACTTAACACATATATCTGTTTTGTGTCAACCATTGTGCTAGCCCATGAAATTACATTACTAATAGCAAACTTGGCTCTTGTTCTCATTACATGTGTAAATAGTAATAATAATAAAATAGCAATGATAATCTATATTTTTGAGACACTTCTGTCTTGCCATCAAATTGTCAAGTGTTTATTGTTGATATGGATGCACTGGGCAGACATCAATGCCACCTGGTGAACTGGAGATCATACTATGTAGACAACTGTTTAGCAATGAAAAGAGATATTATCCTCACAGTTTTGATTCAGTTGAAGCATTTCTAGGGATTTCTGCTAAGAATACAATTAAAAATAATAAAATAATAATCACTGAAAATAACAAAGTACACTGAAAACTTAGGTTTATATAAAAACTTATGTATTTTTAGCTTTATTTATACTGCTCGAACTTAGAATGACTATGATGTCCTTACATAGGCAAATAGAGGAATAGAGTTTGTCATACAAAATGTGGAAAAGAACGAGCTATTTGGACTTGAGTTTTGTGCATGGTGATAGATATGGGTCTATTTTCATTCTTCTACAGGTTGACATCCAATTGTGCCAGCACCATTTGTTGAAGATGCTTTCTTTCTTCCATTGTATACTTTTAGCTCCTTTATCAAAAATCAGTTGTTCATAGGTTTGTGGGTTAAAATCTGGGTCTTCTATACGATTCCATTGGTCGACTTCTCTGTTTTTATGCCAGTACCACGCTTTTTTCATTACTGTAGCTCTGTAATAGAGTTTGAAGTCAGGGATGGTAATGCCTCTAGAAGTTCCTTTATTGTATACAATGGAAGAAAAAGAGCATCTTCAACAAATTGTGATGGCATAACTGGATGTCAATCTGTAGAAGAATGAAAATAGATCCATATCTATCACCATGCACAAAACTCAAGTCCAAATGGATCAAAGACCTCAATATCAATCTGAACACACTGAACCTGATAGAAGAGAAAATGGGAAGTACCCTACAACATATGGGCACTGGAGATCGCTTCCTATGTATAACCCCAGCAGCACAGACATTAAGGGCAACATTGAATAAATGGGACCTCCTGAAACTGAGAAGCTTCTGTAAAGCAAAGGACACTGTCATTAAGACAAAAAGGCAGCCTACTGACTGGGAGAAGATCTTCACCAACCCCACAACAGACAAAGGTCTGATCTCCAAAATATATAAAGAACTCAAGAAACTAGACTTTAAAAGGATAATTAACCCAATTAAAAAATGGGGCACTGAACTGAACAGAGAATTCTCAACAGAAGAAGTTCAAATGGCCAAAAGATACTTAAGGTCATGCTCAACCTCCTTAGCGATCAGAGAAATGCAAATCAAAACAACTTTGAGATATCATCTTACACCTGTCAGAATGGCTAAAATCAAAAACACCAAGGATAGCCTTTGCTGGAGAGGTTGTGGAGAAAGGGGTACCCTCATCCATTGCTGGTGGGACTGCAAACTTGTGCAACCACTTTGGAAATCAGTGTGGCGGTTTCTCAGAAAAATTGGGATCAACCTACCCCTGGACCCAGCAATACCACTCTTGGGAATATACCCAAGAGATGCCCTATCATATGACAAAAGCATTTGTCCAACTATGTTCATAGCAGCATTATTTGTAATAGCCAGAACCTGGAAGCAACCTAGATGCCCTTCAATGGAAGAATGGATGAAGAAATTGTGGAATATATACACATTAGAGTACTACTCTGCGGTAAAAAACAATGACTTCTCGAATTTTGCATGCAAATGGATGGAAATAGAAAATACGATCCTTAGTGAGGTAACCCAGACCCAAAAAGAAGAACATGGGATGTACTCACTCATAATTGGTTTCTAGCCATGGATAGGGGCCACTGAGTCTATAATTTGTGATCCTAAAGAAGCTAAACAAGAGGGTAAACCCAAGGAAAAACATATAGATATCCTCCCAGCTATGGGAAATAGACATGACTGATGGGCAAAAAATTGGAATCTTGGGGGTGGGGTGGGATGGGGATGAGGGGTGATGGGGAGAGAAAAGTGTGAAGGAGAGGATGAGGGGAACTGGGGGAATCGGGGTGATTGGGGATAAAGGAAGGTTGGATAGGGGAGCAGGGAAACTCATACCTTAGGTAAGGGAGCCACCTAAGGGGTGGCAAGAGACTTGAACTTGGAATGGCTACCAGATGCCCAGGGCAATGTCCCCAGTTAGTTCATTGGGGCACCTGAGGATAGGGAACCTGAAATGAACCTATCCTATAATCATACTGATGAATATCTTGCATATCGCCATAGAACCTTCATCTAGCGATGGATGGAGATAGAGCCAGAGACCCACACTGGAGCACCGGACTGAGCTCCCAAGGTTATAATGAGGAGCAGAAGGAGAGAGAACATGAACAAGGAAGTCAGGACCATGAGGGGTGCACCCAACCACTGAGACAGTGGGGCCGATCTATTGGGAGCTCACCAAGGTCAGCTGGACTGCTACTGAAAAAACATGGGATAAAACCGGACTCTCGGAATGTGGCGGACAATGAGAGCTGACGAGAGGCCAAGGAGAATGGCACAGGAACTTTCAACTGGCGATAGATCGAGAGAGAGACAGAGACCCAAATTGGAGCAATGGTCTGAGCTCTTAAGGTCCAAATGAGGAGCAGAAGGAGGGAGAACATGACCAAGGAAATCAGGACCACGAGGCGTGCACCCACCCACTGTGACAGTGGAACTGATCTATTGGGAGCTCTTCAAGGCCAGCTGGACTGGGACTGAATAAGCATGGGTTGAAACTGGACTCTCTGAACATGGCGGACAATGAAGGCTGATGAGAAGCCAAGGACAATGGCACTAGGTTTCGATCCTAATACATGAACTGGCTTTGTGGGAGCTTAGCCTGTTTTGATGCTCACCTTCCTGGGCCTGGATGGAAGTGGGAGGACCTTGGTCTTCCTGTAGGGCAGGGAATTTGGACTGCTCTTCAGTATCGAGAGGGAGGGGGAATGGACTGGGGGGAGGAGAAGAGGAGTGGGGATGGGGGAGGGGAGTGGGGGGAGGGGCAATGTGTGGGAGGAGGGGAGGGAAATGGGAAACGGGGAGCAGTTGGAAATTTTAATTAAAAAAGAATAATAAAAAAAAAGAACGAGCTATTAAGTCATTAACAAATGAAAGAAACTTAGACATTATAAAAAGTCCTTATACTGAGGCTGGGGATGTGGTTTAGTTGCTGAGTGCTTGCTTGTCATGCATGAAGCCCTGGGTTCAACCTCTAGCACCATATGAGACAGGAATGGTTGATCACATCTGTAATCTCAGCAATTGGGAAGTAGAAAAGAGAGGATCAAAAGTTCAAGGTAATTATTAGCTACATATTGAGTCATAGTGAGTTTGAGACCAGTGTAGACTACTTAAGATATTTTTACCTTCTGCTCACTTTGTTGTGAACTTAAAAAAGTTAACCGTGGTGATGGAGGCGGGCTTGGTTTTCATGCTTCTTATTTATCTGTAGAATTGACTTGTTACTCTATTATTGTCTGACTTCACTAGTTGTGAGTTGTTTTTTTTTTTTTTTTTTTTTTTTTTTTTTTTTTTTTTTTTTTTTTTTGAGACAGGTTTTCTCTAGCTGTTCTGGAACTCAATGGGTAGACCAGGCAGGCCCTAAACTTTCAGAGATCCATCAGCCTCTGCCTTCTGAGTGCTGGGATTAAAGGCATGCACTACCACAGCAAGGTGGGTTGTGAGGTTCTTAATACTAGCTTATCAACAGTTTTGGAGCCAAACATTTACTTTACTTCCAAGCCAAATAAAATGTTTATTTAATATTTTTTTACATAAATTTATGGGAGACAATTATAAAAGCCATATATATATATGGTTAGGACAGATAATTTAATCCATAAATTTATTGCTGACTCAGAAAAATGCAGTGTATTTTCTTGAATTGCGAGCTGGTGTTCACTGTGAACTCTCTTACCCTTCTCTCTAGATATTTGGAATATGCTTTGAAATTGTGGGTCATAACATTATGATCAAGTTAGAGCACCATAGCCTAGTGAGCTAGGAAGTATTAGCCAAATTAATTTTGTTTTTCACTTTAAAAGTAAAGACAAATGGAAATTTTTGGCATTTTCTTCTTGTACTCTTGGGGATAATCACCCTCATTCCCTAACAAATGCAAACATGGACCGGGTGGTGGCAGTGCACAACTTTAATCTCAGCGCTTAGGAGGCAGAGGCAGGGGATCTCTGTGAGTTCGAGGCCAGCCTGGTCTGCAGAGTGAGTTCCAGGACAGGCTCCAAAGCTACACAGAGAAGCCCTGTCTCGAAAAAACCCACAAATGCACATATGGGTAGAACCAGAAGGAAATCTGTCTGGAAGGTCAAGGAATTTGGGATGCAGAGACTGATTGGAAAATTCAGCAAATGGGGAGATACAGTCATTTTAAAAGAATAGTTCAATGGAGCAGAGGTTATGAAACACATTGAACTGAGAGTGTAGAGGGAAACTGACATAAGCAGTCATTTCTGTTACGGGCATTTCCTATGAATAGAAAGTGGTAAAGTGTACCAGTAGTTTGATGAGGATATGAGAGCATCAGAGATTCCACCTTTGAAAGATGCAAGAGACACACGCATGCGTATTCATTCGTTCTTTGTAACCGAGCTGACAAACAGTCCAAGCTTCCAGCCGACTGTAGTGTGTGTGGTGGTTCCAAGAAGAGGGTGATAGCCAAAGCCTTCTAATGATCAGTTTCGATTTCAAATGCTATTGAATCAGGCTTTATCCTGTGTTCTCATTTGTCTTCATAGTTGTATAATTTACATATAAATTACTATTTTGACAAGGCTTTTAGGACTGTTTGATCCATTCTCAGGGTCAAAAGAAACTGGGCAAAAGCCTACTTTCTATGCCTGTAGCATGGTAAATAGGTCCATGGCTGGAAGCAGAGGCGCCCTTGCCAGCCAAGGAATAGCACAAAATCGTGTCCACCATGCTCAGCTGGCTTGAGTCTAGTTTTTTCCTGAGGACGGAGAGCCTGACGGGGGGCGATACTGCATAAATGCGATCGTCTGAATAGGTGGGTGCCTGTAATAACTGCTTTGATTTGTCTGGGTTAGAATAATTTTTTTTCCTGCATTCTAGACTCAGAATTTGGGCGTGTGCTTCATTTGTTCATTCCAGTAGGTCCTAAAATGTGCACAGAATCAGGGAGACTCAGTTAGCCACTGGGACGCCGTGGATTGCTCTGGAATGAATAGTTCTTACACAGTCGACAGATACACAAATATAGGGCTAGCTCGCATCATATGCTGAACTAGAAATTAGCTCTGCAATTTTAGTTATTATAGCACCGAGAAATCGCTGTGTAGATATGTCAAAAAGCAATACAGCCCTGTGAAAAATACAATTACTGTGTCATTGCAACAATTATTAGACAGGAAGAACTCCATTTATTGCTTTAAGTCAGGGAGAAAAATGAAAAAAAAAAAAAAAACCCAGCCAGTATGATCGTGGAGCTAATGCGTAAGTTGCCGGTGAGCTTCAGAAGCCAGTGAGTTACAGTTTCTTTCCTAAATACCTTTTTTCACTTATTTTAACCATTTGTTCCATTTTACTGACTAGCGAATATCATCAAAAAAAAGCAGCTGGAGCATAATAGAAAGTAAGTTGAATAAATAACAAACAGAAAAATGTATTTCTGCTTTATAGAACATGCAAATACGCTTTTATGGTTCCTATCAAAATCATTACACTTTTCAAAATTCTTAGACCTCTTATTTTAATTATGCAGTATATATCTCAATGCAATAAATTATATAAAGATGAATACCTCTGCATTCAGTTGAGTAGCCGTAAGACCCATCTGTTGGCCTACTTGAAATAAAAAAAAAATGTTGAAAACAAACAAAGTCTTAGGAGGTTAAGACAGATAGATGGCTCCTCCAGGTTTACTTTCATGAAATATAATGAAAAGCTAAAATTAAAACTCACCACAATTGCTGACTGTAACATTGAAAACTATTGCTTTAATAGAACAGCAAACATAGCAGTGACTGAAAATACAGATATACCAGTAGAAATTGTGAGGGAACACTATTAAGACTGAAATCATAGAGGATAAGACTGGTCAATTGAGGCTGTTATCTTAGTAAGCATTTCTAAACCTGTCACTTGGAGGCTTGGTTGTCAACTTGACTACATTTGGAAAGAGTTAAAGACAAACAGCTAGGCATACCTATGAGGAGTCTCTCTCTCTCTCTCTCTCTCTCTCTCTCTCTCTCTCTCTCTCTGTCTCTGTCTCTGTCTCTCTCTCTGTCTCTGTCTCTCTCTCCCTCCCTTCCTCCCTCCCTCCCTCCCTCCCTCCTTTCTTTTATTTTGCTTTTACTGAAAATAGATTTTTCATACAATGTATTGATTAGGTCACTCATCTCCCAGCTCCTCTGAGATCTACCCCATCACACCTTCTACCCTAATCTGCACCCTTCTATCTCTCCTTAGAAAACAAACAGGCACCCAAAGAATAATAATAAAATACAATGCATCTAGAGTTCATCATAACTTCCTATAGATACCCTACTGCGAATGGCGTGTGTAGGCACGAGGGTTGGTGCAACCAGAGTTTCCATGCCAGTTCTGTCACTTTCTAGCTCAAATATTTGAGCATCTTTGAAACTTGGTTGCTTTCATTCCCATCTGTAAACTGGAACAATAATAGAACATAGGGCCTATATGTATGTATAAATATCTAACTATGTATATAAAACACATCAAGCAATGTTTGGAGCATTGGAAATAGTATATCATACCTATCTACATGCTGGAGCACACATACACACTTTGACGATCTGTATTTGAATTGGTATGCTAATGCAGTGAGAATGTAAATAAATAGCCAAACCCTGACATCAGGGAATAAGACATGTGTACAGCACTTTCAGCAGAGCTGAAAGACTTACATTTTAATGATATTTTATAACAGATAGAAAAATGAGAAAGAGTGTAGGGAAAGTCACTTCAGCCTGCCATTATCAGAGCAAAGCAGCCACCATTGTATCCAGCTCATCAACCGAGTGGAAAGCTGTCAGTACAGAGCTTTCTTTTGCCAGTTCTAGGCAGAGCTTCACCATTGGAGATGGAGGAAGACATGACGGCTATAGGAGAGCAGTTCCCAGTGCGATGAGGGCTTACCTCTGTGCTCTCCCACACCTTCCCATACACCACGTGACTGAATTTGTATTACACCATTTTTTTTTTGTTGTTCTCATTGTGGTCTTTGTAAAATATTTTTTATTCGTTAAACCATCTGTGAAGGACTATTCTCAAAAAAAAAAAAAAAGAAAGAAAAAAAAGTAAACGAATTGGAATAGGAGAAAATGGACAGAAGAAAAAGCCAAAGAAAAATCGTAAGAAAAACATGTAGACTCAGAGACACATATGTTCATATACACAGGAATCTCAAATAAAAATTAAAATTAAAAATAAATGACTGAACATATGAAAGAAGGCAGGTGGCTTTGTGTTGGCCATCTACTGCTGGGCATGGGACCTGCTGTCAAGAGCGGCCTGTATCTCTTGTGAGACACCACTGGAGAAACACAGCTTTTCATTTGTGAGGGATTATCGTTTGGAGCTAGCTTCTGGGTTAGGGATGGAGGCTTGCATCCATTTCTCTCAGCTCTGGACCCCATTTGCTCACATAGTCTCTGTGAGGTCATATATTTCTCAATCATGTTGGGTTTAGAAGGCCTTGTTTCCGTGGTGTCCTCTATCCCCTCTGGCTTTTAAACCTTTCAGCCTCTTACACAAGGTTCACTGAGCCCCGAGGAGAAGGATTTGATGGAGACGTTCCATCTAGGACCGAGTGTTCCCAGGTATCTCTTTTTTTCTGGTTGTAGATCTCTGCGTTTGTCCCTACATACCACAAAAGGAAGCTTCTCTGATGATGATGGAGCAAGGCACGGATCTATGAGGATGGTAGAATCTCATCCGGAGTCACTTTATTTCTACATTCCTCTAGCAGAACAATAGCGTCTGGTATTCCCTTAGGTCCCTGGTCTATCTGGTCTTAAGTTTTTGGCCACCCAAGCAGTGTTGGGAATGGGTTCCATCTCATGGAGTAAGCCTCAATTCCAATCATATATTGGTTGGTTACCCCCACATGCTTTGTGCCACTGTAAGTTTTGTCCAAATGATGGCGTCCTTGGCCATGCGGAAATTCCTCAGTTTCATGAAGTTCCATTTATTAGTTGTTGACCCCAGTGCCTTCCCGATTTGTGTTCTACTCAGAAAGTCTTTTCCTGTGCCAGTGAGTTCAAGGCTATTCCCCACTAACTCCTCTATCAGGTGCCTTGTATTTGGTTTCATGTTGAGCTCTTTGATCTAATTGGAGTTGAGTGTTGTGCAGTGTGATAACTGTGGATATACTTGGTTTCTTCTACATGAAGCCTTCCATTTTGACCAGCACTATTTGGTAAAAATGATGTTTTTTTCTTAGTGTGTATTTCAAGCTTCTTTATCAGAAAATCATGTGTCTATAAGTGTGTGTACTTATTTCTGGGTCTTCAGCTTGATTCCATGGATCAGTGTATCTGATTGTGTGCCTGTACCAAGCTGTTTTTAATACTATAGCTCTAGGTACAATTTGAGATGGGAAATGGTGATACCTCCACCAGTTCTTTTATTATTCAGGAGTGTTTTTAGCTATCCTGTGTGTGTGTGTGTGTATGTGTGTATGCACACGTGCGTGTATATGTGTGTGTGTGCTTCTATGTGAAGTTGAAAATTAGGTGTTTTCCAACATTGGGACTGAAAGCTTCATTTTGGTGAACAAGAGATAACTGGTTTTTAATGTCTGGGTTGGGGTTTGCATCACTCAGTTAAAGAAGCCTGGTCTCTGTTTTTGTAGAGTATATAAAAATTCTTGTTCATGAATTACTCTTTTTCATTATCAAAAATGAATTCATATTGTATTTAGTCTCTTATAATGCTTAGCACAAATTCTGCCTCTCACCTTGTATTACTCCATGGGGAGCTATTTAAAAATGAGTATCTGGGAGACGTCTATGAGAAGAAGAGATACTTGTGCATAAGTTCCCAAGTGGCGTAGAGAGCAAAGACTCATCCGCATAGCAGAGTGCTACGTTCAGTGACTCATCTATTACAGTTGTTTATCCTGAAACAATATTTTCAGATTGTATCAGAAGATAAGATCCCAAATTAGGCATGTGAAGAATGAAAGGGTAGGGCTGGGTATAAATTAGGAGATAAGGGAGATGTAGGTAGAGTTCTCATCAGGACCTTCGATCAGCGCTGTCCCACCAGCCACTCCCAAATAACCACACAGAAGCTTATTATTGATGGTAAATGATCAGTTAATAGCTTAGGCTTGTTACTAACTAGCCATTTTAACTTGAATTAACCCATATTTCCTATCTATGCTCTACCATATGGCGGTACCTTTTTTTAGCACAGCATTCATCTTGATTCTCTCTGTGTTTCTTGGCAACTCCTTGGCTCCCTTGACTCCTGACTCTACCCTTCTTCTTCCCAACATCCCCTCAATTTGGCTCTTCTGCTTAATCTCTTTTTGCCTAACTATTGGCCAGTCAGCTCTTTATCAATGCAATCAGAAGGTGCCTTGGTAAACACACATATTCACAGTGTACAAAAAGATTATTCCATAACAGAGAGGTACTGATACTTTGATTTTTTTTTGCCATAAAAGCATTTATTAAAGGGGGAGAAAGGGAGGGAGGGAGAGAGAGAGAGAGAGAGAGAGAGAGAGAGAGAGAGAGAGAGAGAAGAGAGAGAGAGAAAGAGGGAAAGAGACAGAGAAAACGCGTACGCACGCAGAAGAAGCAGAAAGACTGATTTTTTTTAACACAAGAATAGAACCAATACAAACAAGTTATGGTATGCATAAGTGTATGTCTACAGAAATAAACACATATAATTAAACTATTTGTACAAGTAATCTAATTTGGTCGGTGTGCTGTTAGTGTTTTTTTTTTTTTTTTTTTTTTTTGTCAGTTTGACAAAAACTAGAGAAACCTGGAAAGAGGGAGCCCATCTGAGGAACTGCCTCCATCAGATTATCAGATTGGTCTGTGGGCAGACAAATCAGTCTGCAGGGGATTAATGAGCAGAGCTCAGTCCACTGTATGCAGTGCCATGGGTAGGTGCTCCTAGTTTTTGTAAGCAAGCAAATAAGCAAGCCAAGAACAAGTCAGCAAGGAACATTCTGTGGTTCTGCTTTGGTTTTTGTTTCCAGGTTCCTGTTTAAACTCCCGCTCAGACTTCCCTCACTGATGTACTGTGAAGTGGGAAGTGTAAGCCAAATAAATCATTTCTTCCCCAAGTCCATTTTGTTCAGTGTTCTCTCACAGCGACAGGGAGCAAACGAGGACAGTTGAACAATATGTGGTAAGCGATTTTTAGAAATAAAGGCAGGGATCTTACTTTAAAGTTTCTTTAAAATGATTTTTTTCTTAATTTCAGACTTTTAATGTTTAAATACATGTTTTATTATTTTTGTAGAATACATTAATGTTCAGTTATAAGCAGGTGAGAAGGAAAAATGTTAATTGGATATTTAACAAGCCATATTGAACTCACCTAAAATGATAAATAATAGTAAACTTCCCCTTGAAGAGAAAGTTAGCTTTAGATCATAGTAGGCTTTGAAATTCTCTATATAAGTTCAAAACATCTGGAATGAAAATTTATGAGGTATATCCTGGTTAGTTTTTCTTTTCTTTTTCTTTTTTTTCCAACTTGCCACAAGCTATAGTAATTTGAGAAGAGGTAACTTTGAGAAAATGCCCCCACTGGATTGATCTGTAGGCATGCTTGTTGGGCTTTTTTTTTTTAAATTATTATTATTAATGGTTAATGTCGGAGGGTTCAGTTTGTTGAGGACTGTGGTACTCCTGGGCAGGTGGCTACAGACGGTAAGAAAGCAAAGCAGGTTGAGAAAGCAGTGGATTAAACGCCAAGAAGCAGCCTTCTTCTATGGGTCCTGCTTCAGTTTCTGCCTCCTAGTTTCTGCCCTAACTTCCCTGGATGACGGGCTCTCAATTATAAGGTCAAATAAACCCTTTCCTCCCCATGTTGCTTTTGCTAATGCTATTTTATCACAGTAATAGAAATCCTAACTTTTAGACAAGGCATTGAAAATGATTATACCCTTTAGAGGGTGATTCACTTTTGTCGACTCTCAACTTTGAGACTAATTTTATGTTTGATTCATTTACATATGAACTCAGCATGAAAATTAAAATGCCCCACCAAACAGAGATGATTTAATTTGATAGTACATGTAATCTTCCAGAAGTCTGAGGTGTCACGTGTTGAAATTTTAAAGCTTAAGTTTTGCATTTAGGGGCATTGATAGAATTCTCATTCAAGCGCAAGCTGCTTAGAGAGACCCGCGCGCACGTCGGAAGGCTCAAGTAATTGAGCTATCCATCTGTAGTTACCCGAAAGCTGTGATTTCCAATCTTCGACTGCTGTTGCTTTAGGGCTTGAACATTTGTAACTTCCATTTCGACAACGACAGATTCCAATTCAGATTGCCCTGAGGGCAATCAAGCTGCTGGTTTGGGGTTCTGGGGTTGTGCTCCTCAGTATGTTTCCTGCTTCCTCTTTCCATTCGTGAAAGAGAGTGGAAACCAAAGTTTTTTTTTTTTTGTTTTATTTTTATTTTTTTTTGTTGCATGTTTGCATAATAGAGAAGTAGCATGATGCAGCAATGCTAAATTTATTTTCGGAAAATTATGAAATACTGCAGTAGCTGTCAGAGCTTCTGTGTTTATAATCTGCTTGCTGTTGTTCACTTGGATGATTATGGTGTCCAGAGAGGAGGTTGAGCAGGCTGGAGGTGGGGAACCTGTTAGGAACAGGAGGGCTCCGCAAAAGCTGCTGTTGGGGTCTCTCCCACGGAGGTCCTACTATGGAGCTGCGTGGTGCAGATTCTTTTGACTGTCTGGAAAGCACAGGCAGAAGTAAAAAGTTAGGTGAGGCAGTTTGTAAAGGGAAGTCAGGATTCCAAAGGGAAGGAGTAAGGATTGAAGGGAGGAGTGTAGAACCCAGCACAGCTCACACTGTGGGAACGGCTTTCTAGCTCCCTCTCGCCTATTAGTCTGCCTGGAAGACGGAGGTGCGGGGATGGAGCATTTGTCTGTGCAGTTCCAACCTCTCCTCCCTGCCTCTTCTCACTTTTGCTTTCAGGGAGGTTTCGTGGGCTTTCCCAATGATGGAGAAGCAGACACTGTTCAGCAGACACTGTCAGGTGTCAGGTGTCGAAACTCTGTCCATATTTGTTGATTAAATAGCCTATCACGTTGGGCTTAATTCAGTCTTCCATTATCGTGCTGGAGAATTCATGGGTTCCTAACTGGGCTCATTGGGTACATTTTAGATGAAGGACCGAGAGCAGAGGTTTTTAGTTTATTTTCACTGGAGGATTTTGTTTTTCTCCTGAAGTGCAGGGAAGAGAAGTAGCTTCACACTGGGGACACCACATTGTATTTCTACCAAATAGGTCTGACATAGATTTATCTACTTCTATATTTGGGGGCTTCTCAAATGAACTGAAAGACCATGAAGTGTGTCAACTAAAGTTGAGTTCGGTTTACGAGCTTATATTTTACCAAGTGAAAACTTCATCGATGTTAGGCAAGTTATTGATCCTCATTGTCACACCCCCTGACACTTGCTTGTGTCCTAGAAGGGCTATGAGTATATTCTGAGATGATGCGTGAGAAGGGCTTAGCACAAAGCCTGGCCCAGAGCTAATCCTTCAGTAATCATGATGAGATGCCCTGAAAAACAAGAGGATGAATGTGAGACCTGGGGAAATCTGGGGGCTACAGCATCAAGACAGATAAAAGGAGAACTCACAATTATGCTATTAGGAGCTACTCTTGGCCTGGGAGCTGCACTAAAAATAGATGTCTAAGTTAGATATTGACAGAATTTAGGCTTGGCAAAGTCAATGATCATAATTTATAGATATTTATAACAATTGCTTTCCATTGCCTCCTTAAATACTGGAATTGTTAAGATGGAAATCTCTGCACATTTCTCTGGGAGGTGCTTGTTTGCAGTTTTTGAAGAAAATTCCTACTGCGAGGGGTGCGCTCACCCACTGAGACAGTGGGACTGATCTAATGGGAGCTCACCAAGGCCAGCTGGACTGGCACCGATGGAGCATGTGATCAAACCGGACTCTCTGAACGTGGCTGACTGAGAAACCAAGGACAATGGCACTGGGTTTTGACCCTACTGCACATACTGGCTTTGTGGGAGCCTAGCCTGTTTGGATGCTCACCTTCCTAGACCTGGATGGAGGGGGAAGGACCTTGGACTTCCCACAGGGCAGGGAACCCTGACTGCTCTTTGGACTGGAGAGGGAGGGGAAGGGGGAGTGGGGGGAGGGGAAGGATAATGGGAGGAGGTGGACATTTTTAATAAAAAATAAATAAAAAAGAGAAAATTCCTCATGGCGTATGTTCATGGCTATACAGTCAGATTCTGTAATATTTAACAAATGTTTTGGCTTCGAGTCTGTATTTCGTATATTTGATTTCATTTCATGTCAGTTGCCATTTCTTCTTGCATATTCTATATATGCAAACTCCTTTGGATGAAATGTCTAAGAAAAGACATCTGTTTTGAATATTAAAAGGGTTTGGATGTGAATATTTAATAATGCTTTTAAAATTTTATCTTTAAGTATTCCCCTCATCTCCTAGATTTTTAGGCTGGCAGCTATAATTTGTATATCCTAGGTTTCTTGTATTAACTAGAATGTAAGTTTCTTTTATAAAGAAATAATACACTATTAAATTTAAAGGAAGCTATACATGCATCATTTTGAATTGGAGTAATGCATAAAAAGAAAACTGATTTATAAAAACATGTTTTTATTAACTGTAATAATATACATATAATATTTAATAAACCATTTATTGGTGCAACTATGGATGGCTTTATAAATTTGAAAGATCCAGATTGCATTATCAACATACAGAAAATGGGAAAACTGCTCATGTGGTATGTTTTGGTATATTTACTTATGTGTCTACTACATATATATATATCTAATTTGTACATGTAACTATGTAATATCTCATTAATATATCAACCTATGCAATTGGAATTAACTAATTCATCCATATATGGAAAAGGAAGTATGAATATGTAAAAGGAAATAATGTTATGAAAATAATTCAATGTAACATTGATAGGCTGTTGTAAAGAAAAAGTTTGAACCTTAGCATGCCTGGGCAATAATTGTGATACACATCTGTAAATAAGAAGATGATAATAAATTTGAAAACCAGCTCTAATATTTTTAGATAATGTTATTATGGACATTCAGACTAAATTAATAGTTTCTTACTTTGTTTGCTACTAATCAAGTTGATTTACCCAGTGTATGGGTATATACGTATGAAATATCTGGCAATTTTAGTATGTTAATCGGGGGAGAGGTTTTACAGTGGAACATTGTAAGTACTTATTCATTATGGAATCGTTTGTCAAGTGCTTTCTCCATTAGGGCTTGAGTGATTGCCAGGGATGTGGAGGCAGCAGATATCATCTGCCATGCAAGATTTAGAGTTTGGTGAGGATATAGCTAGGAAAAGAGCCTGACTATTGTATTGTAGAAGGCGAAATCTCTGCGAAGGGTTGTGTGATTCTCAGGTACACACAGGATGAGACAGACCCTTAACAATTACTTCCCAAGGGAAACACTAGTGTAATGTGTGTGATTCAGCATGGTCTAGTTCTGGGGACACATGACGTCCCCATGTGGTGTCATCAGGGGACAGGTAGGTTGTAAAGCTCAGAAAAAAAATGGGGCAAGTAAATCGTGCCACTTGTGGCAAATGTAAGGGCATTGCTGGGAGACCCTCACTGGGCAGCTAAGAGCAGCTAAATTGTCTCTATCATGGCCAAGTGATGGATAGTCTGTAGATCTTGTTTCTTCTTGAATAAATGTCCCTGCTTGGAAGGAGGGACAGTCTCATTCCTGACTGGCTCCCTTGGTCTACAGTCTCAGAACCCATGCAAGCTCATTTTCCCTTGTAGACAAATTAAAGGGGCTTAGCCGCTTGTGCAAATGCTTGCTTGGCTCATCGTCATACTCTTTCCAGATAGGCTTGATGGCAAAATTAAGCCAGTGCCAAGTTTGTAGTGCCTCTTCCTCAGACTCACACAAACATACATCTTACTAATCAAAAGCTAGACATTAAAAATTCTTATTTTGATGGTGGATTCATAAGTCTATTGGTGTAAGTTTCTGATAGGAACCAACCAAAGCTAGAAGGAAAGAGAAGCAGCTCTACAAATATTCCATTATTGATATCTTATGAAAGCAATTTCTGTGCATGATTCATAAGACAAAAATATTTTTATGTCTTAGGATGGAACTGTAGAAATCTTCTGTTCTCCTTCCTATTCCCAAATAGATCTCTGTAGAAGGCAGCCAGTATTTCAGCTATTTTGGTTGCTATTTACCTCTAGGTTTCAAAATACACTGCTAACTTTTCAGTTTCGCACACTGTGATAGGTGGGTTAATGGCCTCCACATACATCTATTTTCTGTTGTTTAGAACCTGTGAATACGTTTTGCTGCATGGTAAGTTAATAGATAAAATTGTAGCTCTTAGGGCTGGAGAGATGGCTCAGAGGTTAAGAGCACTGACTGCTCTTCCAGAGGTCCTGAGTTCAATTCCCAGCAACCACACGGTGGCTCACAACCATCTGTAATGAGATATGGCGCCCTCTTCTGGTGTGTGGGAAGCAGAATGTTGTACACATAATAAATAAACAAGAAAAAACAAAAAATGATAAAAAAATTGTAGCTCTTAATGAGCTGTTCTTAATATAAAGAGGTGAGCCTACGTTGTCTATCCATAGGTTGCTGAGCATTCATGAGCTGCCTTTAAACACAGAGGAATCAGAATAAAATAATAACAGAAAGACTCAAAGATGCCACTAGATAAGGACTGGTGACATCCCAAGAAATGAGAAAAAAAACTAGAGTACAGCCCTGGGGCAAACTGGAGTGATGAAGGCAAGCGTGCAGGCCTGCTTTTCATCCTGCCTGGCTCCTGCATGGTTAGCTTTACACCCAAAATAACAACACACAAATTGTATTCATTTAAACACTGCTTGGCCCATTAGCTCTAGCCTCTTACTGGCTAACTCTCACATCTTGATTAACCCATTTCTATTAATGTGTGTAGCATCACGAGGTGGTGGCTTACCAGCAAGATTCTAACTTGCATCCATCTCGGAGAGGAGAGCTATGGCGTCTGACTCACTTCCCTTCTTCCCAGCGTTCTGTTCTATTTCACCCACCTATGTTCTGACCTATCAGGCCAAGCAGTTTCTTTATTAATTGACCAATGAAAGCAACACATAGAAAGAAGACCCACCTACATCAGCAAACCATAGACTTTGTTCAGTGAGACACATTAGCTTTTCTGATCCCCAGAACTGTAAGATACTCAGTTTACATTCATACTGCCTTCATGTCTTGCAGGTATTTGTCTGGGTACAGAAATCTATACTGGAAAGTACATTTTAGGTCATTTTGAATTTATTTGCCTGGAATCTTCTGATTCATGACAAGTGAATGCGGGTAGCAAGTTATTAACTTGGTACAGGGAGCATGCCTTTTACTGTAAATTAGTTTCATTTTATGATTTATTTGATAATATATTGTCTAACTTTTGTAATCTGTGTATCTAGAAATAATTTTGTTTAAAGTCCTCAAGTGGCCCAATTTATTTCCCTATTGTCTTTAGTTTTTTTATGTTTTGTTTTGCTATCTTGGAGATTTCAGCTTTTATGTTATATCTTATTGTCAGCCATTTCTTTTAATTTTCTCTAAGTTTAATCTTAACGATCTTTTGTTTTTAAAAGACCTGAGGTTTATATTTGACATATATTATGTATGCCAAAAATGTCCCCCATTTGTGTCATATGGATATGATTCCTCTCTCCCTGAAGATACAGACCGTAGGTTTTACATTTTCCTCTGACTTTTAATTATCTTAGCTCCCTTCTCTGTGAGGCTTCTCTAGAGGAACAGAACATTATAAACTGAATATGGGTTACAATGAATGAATATGAATATGGAATATTAGAGTGTCTTACACAGTGCATGCTGGGTAGTTCAACAATGGGTGTCTGTACTTTCTGGCAAGGCTGAGAAATCAGTTCTCACTCCAGGAGGCTGAATGCTTCCGCCTTCTCAGCCTGGTTCTGAAAGGCCTGGAGGACTCCTGGAGCAAGACTGGTCTTTCATTGTCACTGGAAGGTTGAAAAAGTTGGGCTCCAGGGTCAGTAGAAGATGGAAGTCATGGCAACAACAGAAAAGACAATTCCTGTAGCCAAAGCACCGCTGTCTTCCTCTTAGATCTGCTCATCTCTGTCACTGCCAAGGGATACCGCTTTGCAGAAAGGCCTAACCTCCTCAGTTTATCCTTCCAGAATATTTCTCCACAGACCCTTGGAGAGGTATGTTTTTTACTTGATTCCAGATGGAATCAAATTGATAACCATCATGCCCTCTGAGAATTGTGAATGTGTTTATGATGTATGTGTGCAGATGTGTGTGTGTGGGTGCATGCATGTGTGTGCATTTGTGTGTGTGCACATATGTCTGCATTTATGTGCATGTGTGTTTGAGTGTGTGTATTTGTGTGAACATGTGCATGTATATGTGTGTACACATGCATGAGTGTACATGCATGTATGTGCATTTGTGTGCATGATATGTATGTGTGTGCATTTGTGTGTGTGCACATATGTCTGCATTTATATTCATGTGTGTGTATATGATATGCATATGCACATGCATGTGTGTGCACACACCTGTGGTGTGCATGCATGTATGTGCACTTGTGTGTGTTTGGTGTTAATATTTTCTGTCTCAGAAGGAATTTTTATGAAATCTCTAAAGATCTTTAGTAATTCCTAAGTATCAGTGCCTATAATGCTGACTAGAAGTTAAAGTGGAGCTTGTCTAGGGTGTTTGATAGGAAGCTGCTACTTTGTTGAGGATCCCGACTCCATGGCTCAGTATTTTCTCTCATCCTATTGATTTCCCCAAAGAACCCCCAAACCTCCTGCTTGTGTGGGAAGCTGACGTAGGAGTCTTGTGGGGGCAGAGGACAGATCAGTAGATTTCCCTTCAGTTAATGCCTTGCTGCTTGCACACGCTCCTCTTCATCAGTGACCTCTGCCCTCTGTGCTGGAGCATGTTTATTCAGCCTTTGGTCCCCTGAGAGGCAAAGCAGACTTCTGCGGTGAATGTAATGTTTAGGGTCTTGCTAGTTCTTCTACGGATGGTTACCTAATGATTTTTTAATTTCGCCCTCACTCTTATTTCCAGAAGTAGCAGATATGTTCAATATCTGAGTCAGGAGCATGTCTAAAGCTAGACTGGCATTCCAGCCCCCGTCCTCTCTGAGCGCCTCACTCAGCAGGATTTCCGCTGGCTTTGGCTGGCTGCATTTATCATCACCTGTCTGTCGCCTTTGCTTTTAGCTTTTAAATAATGATTCAGACCACAGAATGGAAAGGGACATAAAGTATCCAACATAATATAATAAATAATTATAAAGTGACAGGAGTCTAACCAGCATTCTTGTCAGTATATAGTAATACACCCCTTTATAATTTCATACTTTTCTTTTAAGGACAACTATTCTTCCAAGGTCAGTGTTAATCACATTCTTTTTGTGTTTTAGTTACTTTTAAATGCCTCTTTAAGAACATGCCTTACTTTCTCCCTTTTTACAAGCTCGGTACCAGTAGGAATAGATTATGAATACTCTTAGCTCTCTGATCAATCATTAGAATTTTACATACATATTGCGAGTGACTGAAGCCTGTTTTATCTATTTTATTGCAATTAGAGTATGGTATGGTTTGGCTAGACTATAGTTCAGAAAGTTTTGTTATGAGTGGACAATTTCCCCATACATTTCTGCTTTTTAGCTTCCAAATTTCTCTTCAGTTCTTTGTCTGCTATACCCTTTCTCATTGTCTTTAGGTGTGCACCTTAAATAAAATCCTATATAACTTTTTTCTTTTTTTTATAACCACAGGAAGCAGCTTCTGTTGACAGATTGTCTCCAGATACCAAAAAGCTATAAGTTGTCAGATATCCCACATGCTCCAAGATTGAAGTTTTAATTGTTCTACCTGAAGAGGGGATACAAATTACCTATTTGGTTTTTAAAATTGAAAATAGATTTTTTTCTACAATATATTCTGATAACGGTTTTTCTTCTCCCAACTCCTCCCAGATCCTCCACAGTTCTTGCCCACCCAAATCCACATTCTTTCTCTCTCTCATTAGAAAACAGACAGACATCTAAAAAATAAAATAAAATGAAATAAAAATAAGCCAACCAGAATAGGACTAAACAAACAGATTTTTCAAAAGAGTCAAAGAAAAAGACCAAGAAACATATACAGATGCACACACACACACACACACACACACACACACACACTGAGAGAGAGAGAGACAGAGAGACAGAGATTCCATTGTTGTAATAAGAGCGGCGGGCTGGCATTCATGGCACCCGGCCGCCTGCATGGCTAGCTTTACCCGGAATAATTACACGGAAACTGTATTCTTTTAAACACTGCTTGGCCCATTATATCTAGCCTCTTCTCGGCTAACTCTCGCACCTGGACTAGCCCATTTCTAATAATGTATGTAGCACCCCAAGGTGTGCTTACCGGGAAGATTCTAGCCTACATCCATCCTGGGTCAGAGCTTCATCGCATCTGCTCTGGAGAGGAGAGCATGGCGTCTGCCCCAGAGAGGATAGGAAATGGCGTCTGTCTCGGAGAGGAGCTGCCCTGCATCTGAGCTCACTTCCTCTTCCTCCCAGAATTCTGTTCTGTTTACTCCACCCACCTAAAGGCTGGCCAATCAAATGGGCCAAGACAGATTCTTTATTAGCCAATGACCTTCCTCCATCATTCCATAAAAGAAAAATAGGAAACCGTAATATATAAGCAAAAGATCTGTAAGAAAAAAAAATCCCCAAGAAATCATTGTGGCATGAAACTCCTCCAAAAATACTACTGAGTTCACTTGTCTTGGCCATCTACTGCTGAGCATGGGGCCTGCTTTAAAGTGTGGTTTGTATACCCAGTGAGACTTGGTTGGAGAAACCTAGCTTTTCCTTTGCAAATGTTATCATCGGAGATAGCTTCTGGGCTACAGATGGGGGCTTGTGTCTACATCCCCTCTCTGTGCCAGGACCCAATCTTGCCTAGACCTGTGTAGGCCCTGTGCTTGCTGCCACAGTCTCTGTGAGTTCAAATGTGTGTCAGTCCTGTTGTGTCTAGAAGCCCTTGATTCCTTGGTGTCCTCCATCCCCGCTTGATTTTACAATCTTTCCACCTCCTCCTTCACGGGGTTCTCTGAGCCCTGAGAGGAGGGATTTGATAGAGACATTCTGTTTAGGGCTGAGTATTCTAATACTGTCCAGTTGTGGGTCTCTGTATTTGTTCCCATTTGCTGAGGAGGAAACTTCCGATGATGGCTCAGCAAGGCTCTGACTTATAGTGGTACAGCAGAATGTCATTAGAAGTCGTTTGATGACATTTCTTTTAGAAGTACTTGGTTTTACTGTAGGTCCCTGGCCTCTCTAGTCTCAGGTTCTTGGCCACTTGATCAGTGTTGGCCATGGTTTCCTTCTCACGGAGTGGGCCTTAATTTCAGTCAAATAGTGGTTGGTTACTCCCACACTTTTGTGGCACTTTTGCACCATTGTAGATTGCAAGTTTGTAGCTGGGTTGGTGTTTGCCTTACTCTGGTAGTGTGTAGAGTATCTCCCAGTACCGTGAGCACTCGTCAGCATGGGCGAAGGCTCTCAGTGTATGTGAAGTAGGTACCACCTCCACAACTCTATTTCCGTGAGTTGTGTAGGTGCTGTCTTCAGCAATTAGACCTTACCACCATTTTTTGTGTGTGTGTTGGGGATTAGTAGGTAAGTCCTAGCTTTACATCAACCTATAATTATTAAGATATGTGACCAGCATGGTGATTGTGTTAGTTTGAATGTAATTGCCCCCAAAAGCTCGTTAGGAGTGGCCTTATTCATATGGCCCCATTTGAGAAAGTGTGTCACTGGCTTTGAGGGCTGATATATGCTCAAGCCATGCCCAGTGTCCTAGTTCACTTCCTGTTGTCTGAAAGATGCAGAACTCTCAGTTCCCTTTCTGGCACCATGTCTGCCCGCATGCCACCATGCTTCCCACCTTGATAGTGATGGACTAAACCTCTGAAATGGTAAGCCTCCAAATTAAATGTTTTCCTTTGTTAAGAGTTGCCCTGGTCATGGTGTCTCTTCACAGCAATTAAAACCCTAACTAAGACAGTGTTGCACACTTATAATTATAGTACTGTGTAGGTGGAGGCAGGAAGAGCATGAGTTCTACTCCAGCTTGAGCTTCATAGCAAGAACCTGTCTCAAAAGAAAAGGAAAGGAAAGAAAAGAAAGCAAATCTGGTACAGGTAGCAATGGAGATGACTTTATTTTCATTTAGGAGAGCCTTTAAAAAGTATTTTATTCTTTGTAAATTTCATACATACATATATAAAATGTGTCTTGATCATGCCTACCCCATATTATCTGTATTTTCCTCTTCCAACTTCCACCAGATTTACCTCAACAATCTCCTTTCTAATGTCATGTCGTGTTGTAAGAGGTACGGCGGGGCTGCATCCAGGCTCCCGGCTAGCTTAACCCCGAAATAATTACACAAAACGGTATTCATTTAAACACTGCCTGGCCCATTATATCTAGCCTTTTCATAGCTAATTCTTACATATTTGTTTAACCCATCTCCATTAATGTGTATTGCCACTTGACTGTGGCTTACTGGCATGAGTCTAACCAGCGTCCATCTCAGAGAGGAGAGCCATGGCACCTGCCACACTGCCTTCTTCCTCCCAGAATTCTGTTCTGTCTACCATGCCCATCTAAGGGCTGCCCTATCAAAAGGCCTAGGCAGTTTCTTTATTTGACCAATGAAAGCAACACATAGAAAGAAGACCCTCCTACACCAATATCGTTTGGGGTTTGAAATATGTACAGCTCAATTAGTGCTGCCTACCCATGCAGGGATGAGTCATCCATTAGGCACGAGAACATGCTAGCGCATACCCTCAAAGAAAATGCCTCTCCTAGCCGGGGGGGGGGGGTGGGCGGTGGCGCATGCCTTTAATCCCAGCACTTGGGAGGCAGAGACAGGTGAATCTCTGTGAGTTCGAGACTAGCCTGGTCTACAAGAGCTAGTTCCAGGACAGGCTCCAAAGCCACAGAGAAACCCTGTCTCGAAAATCAAAAAAAAAAAAAAAAAAAAAAAAAAGAAAATGCCTCTCCTTCCTTGAGTAGCCAATAGCTTATCAATAAGGGGTGGATCCTCAGAAACTCTTCCACCCTCCCTAGAGGAAGTTTTAGCTGCTTTGATCTTGTGTAGGTATACATAGCTGCTGTGAGTTCAAGTGTGCCACATCCATGTCATGTACCGAGAAAAGCATTTCACAGCACCCTGTTCAGTCCTTTAGTTTATATACTTTTTACCGTCCCCTCTTCTGTAATTTTCTTTGAGCTTGGGTGGCAGTGATAAAGATGTTCTATGACTGGACATTTACTGCTGATTTTTCTCAGAACTTTGAGTAATTGTAAGTCTCTTTAGTAAGTCCTACTCACTGCCTGATGAACCTTAGAGATTTTAAATATGAAGATGGAGGCTATAAAGTAATCCAACACTAGCTCGTAATTGAGTATAATAAAGGGATATTTATTTAGGGGTAGACTCACAGATCACAGTCCTATGCATGAATGGGGAACAGGAACCAAATCCAGAAGCCGGAAGAGAGAGCACACAAGCCAGCTTTATAGCTGCATTTATACTATAAGAGACCATGCCCAAGTGGACTGGTATCTTAAAGGCTATTGGCTGAAGGAGTTCCCACAGCATAAATACCAACCTTTGTATACTTGGGTATATATAATTTTTTCCTCTATCATCAAACAAAACTGGCTGACAATCTTAGTGTAGTATTGAAACCAGCTTTGTAAAAACCAATAGTATGATTTGGTTGAAAGAGATTTCACTGCATGAAGAAAATGCAAGTAGCTGCCTCCCTAAGACAGAGAATAATTAGCAGTTATTTAACATTGGCCTTCAGGATTCTTTATCCTTAATATTACCTTAAGAAATATTGCCTGGCAATATCAAAACAATATATGAGCAATGGCAGTCATAAAAACACGGGTCATATTGCAATTCTATTGGCTGTCCTATTCTCAGACCTCCAGTGTAGCTCAGTGTCTCATATTCCCAGGGACAAGCAGCTATCTGATCTTTGACTGCTAGAATAGAGCATTGCAGTGTCCAGTGAATACTCTGCGCTGTTTATTAGTAAGAACCAAGTACAGTCTAGATATCATAACACTAAAAATTATTATCTTTAATTAATTATTAAAACTATTATTATTAGAAGATGAGTTATTTCTAGGTATCAGCACATAATAAAAGGAGTACAGGTAATTGAATTCAAGTGGTATAACACTTCTTTCATTTGTTGCCATACATAATTCTATCATGTTTTATTATTGAAAGTTTCCTTTTGAAAAATATAATGCAATTATTTCTAAATATTTTAACCTTAATTATTACCCTGTGTGAACAAACTGTATTTGGAAAAAGGTATCCAGGGAAGGAATTTTTTTTTTTTACAACTTCCCTATATTGAATACACAGTGTTTCCCTCTTTTTAGGTTAAATGTGACAATGGTACATAACCCACCTTGATTGAAAGCATCAGTGGCTGATTAGAGACTAAAGTTGAACTCCAAGCAGTGTGGTGTCTTGTCATTCACCACAGTGGTTGTTTTCTAATCAGATAGCCGCATTCCACACAGATAAAGGGAGAAGCCCAAGGTCAGGAAGGAAGAGTCACAGCTGCCTATCATGTGATCTGGAAAGCAAGATGCTGTCATCTTTTACTTATAGGAAACAATAGTTATGTGAAATCATAACACTTGTGTAACAAAGACAATTATACCCTTTGACATCAAAGAATAACTTAGCACGCACACACACGCATGTGCACACACACTACACACATGTGCACACACATATACACATATGTGTGCATGCACACACACATATTTTTTTCTTTCTATAGTAGAGGCTACCTGGAATTTTGCAGGAACTCCAAGAAAATCTTTGCTGGCATCCAAGACATGGCTACTTTTTCCTTTCTTTTTTTAAAATCTCTTTTATTCCATCCCCATTCTTTCTCTTTTCTTACCTTAATTTTGGGGAAAAAAAATGCCAGCATTGCTGAAGGTGGCAATCCTCCTTCTGTCTTGTGGTATTTTCCACTGGAGTGTTTATTTGAATTCTTCTCTGTTAAGATTTAGAGTGGCATTCTGTTGGTGAGCCCGTTGCTTTTTTGTGGCTGATGGCTGCTCTTTCTCTTAAACAGAGAGGCCTGGACACATTCTATGAGGTGTGGTATTGAATGTGGGCACTGCCATTGATAATTCTCTAATGAGCAGTGGTTTAAGTTTGACAAGGTCTTTTCCAATTTACTTGTCTGCATGAGCAACTTTCACGAGTAATGTTCAACTCATTTGTTTTACAGGCATGGGGGATAAAACCCAGCAAGATATGAGATTCCTTTTTTCTTTTAACTGCTTCCATGTACTCTGAGCGTGACTGCTGATGAACTGACACACGGTGATGTAATCTCTGCTCTCTTGGTTTGTTCTGAGACATTAAGCTCGGTGTGAAACTCCTTGGTTTGCTTGGTATGTGATCTTGGCTAGTTGATGTCAGTGCAGTTCAGGCTCTCATGTTAGTTCACACTAACATCAGCTTGTTTGCTTTGCTTTAGCTACACCCTTTCCTAAGGACGTTTGAGTAGTTAGTGACAAACACTCATCCAGGAGTGTCTAAGCGTTTTTACCTCCTTAGAGCCAAGACACTCCATTTCTCTTTGGAAGGCCATCTGCTCCATTCCATGTCTTAGGTAAGGCCTCAGTGGCTTTTCATAGTCAGATCTGTGTTTTAGGCTTTATTTTTATTTTGTTAGTTTTCTATTATAATTTGCTTCTTTTTTAATATTGGCTCCAAAGTCAATTATAAACAGCAGTATGTTTTGTTAAGAACAAACTATTGGAATGTGTATATATATATATTATTTATGTAGCATATACATATATATATAATATGCATTTTATATGTAAAGACTATATACATATATATTCTTTGCTATTAAACTGGAGCCATATACCTTAGTTGTATCTTTAATATTTTTCCAGGCAACATATGAAACTCAAATCCTGTCTCTGCACAACACTTTAAAGATGGAGGCTTTGGAAAATTCCTCTGTCTAGTGATGTTCAGGTAACTGCTTCTCAGAGCTATGTGGGTATCTGGTGCAAATCTACTTTCATATCCCCGGTTACAAGCACGCTATTAAAAAATTAGCTATTGTATGTGTAGGTGTATGTGAATATGGGTGCACACATGCACGGTCCACATTTTGGGGCCAGGGAACAACTTTCAGCAGTCAGGTCTGGCCTGCCAGCTTGTTGAAGCCAAGCGTCTCTTGTTTCTGCCACTGTAATACATGTGCCAGACTGGCTGGCCCTTGAGCTTCTGGTCATTTTTCCAGTCTCTACCTCTCTATTTACCACAGATGCACTGAGATTACTGACATGAGGCAGGCATCTGTGTCTTCATGTGGGTTTAGAGCAATAGAGTCCCTTAAACAACATGTAAAAATGCCCTTATAGAAATGGATGAGAAGTATAACAAAAAGTTTGAAGAAATGACTAAATACATAAATGATACCCGGGGAAAACAAGAAAAAACGATCAAACAGGTAATGGAAACAGTTCAAGAATTGAAAACTGAAAGGGAAGCAAGGAATAAAACACAAACTGAGGACCAGCTGGATATGGAAAATCTAGGTCAATGAGCAGAGACTACAGAAACAAGCATAATCAATAAAATACAAGAGATAGAAGAAAGAATCTCAGATTCTGAAGACACCATAGAGAAAATAAACGCACTGATCAAAGAAAACAACAAAGCCAACAAATTCTCATCACAAAACATTCAGGAAATATGGGACACAATAAAAAGACCAAACCTAAGAATATTAGGGATAGAAGAAGGAGAAGAGTCACAGCTCAAAGGCCCAGAAAATATTTTTAACAAATTATGGAAGAAAACTTTCCCAACATAAAGAAAGATATTCCTCTGAATATTCAAGACATATACAGAACACGAAACAGACTGGATCAAAAAAAAATCCCCTCGCCATATAATAATCAAAACACAAAATATACAGATTAAAGAAAGAATATTAAGAGCTGCAAAGGAAAATGGGCAGTAACTTATAGGTAAACCGATCAGACTAACACCTGACTTCTCTATGGAAACCATGAAAGCCAGAAGGTCCTGGATAGAGGTACTGCAGAAACTAAGAGACCAAGGATACAAGCACAAACTACTATACCCAGCCAAGCTATCGTTCACTATCAATGGAGAAAACAAGACAATCCAGGATAAGAACAAATTTAAACAAAACGTAGCCACAAATCCAGCCATACAGAAAGTAATAGAAGGGAAATCACAACCCAAGGAATCCAACATTGCCAACACTGCCTACAATAACTCAGGCATCTAGCGACCCTTCATCAGCACAACCCAAAGAAGGGAGACATACAAACTTCCTACGAAAAACAATAAAAATAACCAGAGTAAACAACCACTGGTCATTAATATCACTTAATATTAATGGTCTCAATTCACCTATAAAAAGGCACAGGCTAAGAGATTGGATACAAAAACAGGATCCAACATTCTGCTGTTTACAAGAAACACATCTCAACAACAAAGACAGGCATCTACTCAGAGTAAAGGGTTGGGGAAAGGTTTTTCAAGCAAATGGTCCTAAGAAAAAAGCAGGTGTGGCCATACTAATTTCTAACAAAATGGACTTCAAATTAAAATCAATCAGAAGAGATCAAGATGGACACTTTAGACTCATAACAGACTCATTCATCAGGAAGGAGTCTCTATCCTGAATATCTATTCACATAATATAAAAGCAACCACTTATGTAAAAGAAATATTACTAGAACTCAAGGCAGACATCAAACCACACATACTAGTAGTAGGAGACTTCAACACACCTCTCTCACCAATGGACAGGTCAATCAGACAGAAACCTAACAGAGAATTAAGAGAATTATTGGAGGTAATAAAGCAAATGGACTTAACAGACATCTATAGAACACTCCACCCAAATAGGAAAGAATATACCTTTTTCTCTACAGCTCATGGAACCTTCTCGAAAATTGACCACATACTCGGTAACAAAGGAAACCTCCACAGATACAAAAAAATATCAGTGTCCACCTTTGTCTTATGAGATCACCATGGATTAAAGTTAGAAGGCAACAACAATGCTACCCCCAGAAAGCTGACAAACTCATGGAAACTGAACAGTCAACTACTGAACCACACCTGGGTCAAGGAAGAAATTAAGAAAGAAATTAAAGTCTTCCTTGAATTTAATGAAAATAAAGAGACAACATACTCAAACCTATGAAACACGATGAAAGCAGTGCTAAGAGGAAATTTCATAGCACTAAGTACCCACTTAAAGAAAACGGAGAAAACATACATTGGGGACTTAACAGCACACCTGAAAGCTCTAGAAAAAAAAGAAGCAGATGCACCCAGGAGGAGTAGAAGACTGGAAATATTCAAACTGAGGGCAGAAATCAACAAAATAGAAACACAGAAAACAGTCCAAAGAATCAATGAACAAAAAGTTGGTTCTTGGAGAAAATCAACAAGATTGACAAATCCCTATCTAAACTAATTAAACGACAGAGAGAGAACACACAAATAAATAAGATCAAAAATGAAAAGGGGGACATAACCACAGACAAAGAGGAAATTCAGAGAATCATTAGATCTTACTACAAAAGCCTGTATGCCACAAAACTGGAAAATGCAAAAGAAATGGACATTTTTTTAGATAAGTACCATATACCAAAGTTAAACCAAGACCAGGTGAACGATCTAAATAGACCTGTTAGTCGCGAAGAATTAGAAACGATTATCAAAAATCTCCCTTCCAAAAAAGTCCAGGACGAGATGGTTTCAATGCAGAATTCTACCAGAACTTCCAAGAAGAGCTAATACCTATACTCCTTAATGTATTTCACAATATAGAAACAGAAGAGTCATTACCAAATTCCTTTTATGAAGCTACAGTTACCCTGATACCAAAAGCACACAAAGACCCAACCAAGAAAGAGAATTACAGGCCTATCTCACTCATGAACATCGATGCAAAAATTCTCAATAAAATACTGGCAAATCGAATCCAAGAACGTATCAGAAAAATCATCCATTATGATCAAGTAGGCTTCATCCCAGAGATGCAAGGCTGGTTCAACATATGCAAATCTATCAATGTAATCCACCATATAAATAAACTGAAAGAAAAAAAATCATATATTAGGCAAGAACTTTAAGTCTTTGAAGAAAGAAATTGAAGAGGACACCATAAAATGGAAGGATCTCCCTTGCTCTTGGATTGGGAGGATCAACATAGCAAAAATGGCAATTCTACCAAAAGCAATCTATAGATTTAATGCAATCCCCATCAAAATCCCATCAAAATTCTTCACAGACCTGGAGAAGACAATAATCAACTTTATATGGAAAAACAAAAAACCCAGGATAGCTAAAACAATCTTATACAATAAAGGATCGTCTAGAGGCATTACCGTCCCTGACTTCAAACTCTATTACAGAGCTACAGTATTGAAAACAGCTTGGTATTGGCATAGAAACAGAGAAGTCGACCAATGGAATCGAATAGAAGACACGGACTTTAACCCACAAACTTATGAACACCTGATTTTCGATTAAGGAGCTAAAAGTATACAATGGAAGAAAAAGAGCATCTTCAACAAATTGTGCTGGCATAACTGGATGTCAATCTGTAGAAGAATGAAAATAGATCCATGTCTATCACCATGCACAAAACTCAAGTCCAAATGGATTAAAGACCTCAATATCAGTCCGAACACACTGAACCTGATAGAAGAGAAAATGGAAAGTACTCTACAACACATGGGCACAGGAGACCACTTCCTACGTATAACCCCAGCAGCACAGACATTAAGGGCAACATTGAATAAATGGAACTTCCTGAAACTGAGAAGCTTCTGTAAAGCAAAGGACACTGTCACTAAGACAGAAAGGCAACCCACTGACTGGTAGAAGATCTTCACCAACCCTGCAACTGACAAAGGTCTGATCTCCAAAATATATAAAGAACTCAAGAAACTAGACTGTAAAATGCTAATCAACTCAATTATAAAATGGGGCACTGAGCTGAACAGAGAATTCTCAACAGAAGTTCAAATGGCCAAAAGACACTTAGGGTCATGCTCAACTTCCTTAGTGATCAGGGAAATGCAAATCAAGACAACTTTAAGATACCATCTTACACCTGTCAGAATGGCTAAAATCAAAAACACCAATGATAGCCTTTGCTGGAGAGGTTGTGGAGTAATGGGTACCCTCATCCATTGCTGGTGGGAATGCAAACTTGTGTGGAAAGCAGTGTGGCGGTTTCTCAGGAAATTCGGGATCAACCTACCCCTGGACCCAGCAATACCACTCTTGGGAATATACCCAAGAGATGCCCTATCATTCAACAAAAGCATATGCTCAACTATGTTCATAGCAGCATTGTTTGTAATAGCCAGAACCTGGAAACAACCTATATGCCCTTCAATGGAAGAATGGATGAAGAAAGTATGGTATATATACATATTAGAGTACTACTCAGCAGTAAAAAACAATGACTTCCTGAATTTTGCATGCAAATGGACGGAAATAGAAAACACTATCCTTAGTGAAGTAAGCCAGACCCAAAAAGAGGAACATGGGATGTACTCACTCATATTTGGTTTCTAGCCATAAATAAAGGACATTGACCCTATAATTCGTGATCCTAGAGAAACTAAATAAGAAGGTGAACCCAAAGAAAAACATATAGCCATTCTCCTGGATATTAACCTTCATCAGGCGATGAAAGGAGACAGACAGAGTCCCACTAGGAGCACCGGACTGAAATCCCAAGGTCCAAATCAGGAGCGGAAGTAGAGAGAGCACGAGCAAGGAAGTCAGGAACTCACCAAGGCCAGCTGGCCTGGGTCTGAAAAAGCATGGGATAAAACCGGACTCGCTGAACATAGCGGACAATGAGGACTGCTGAGAAGTCAAGAACAATGGCACTGGGTTTTGATCCTACTGCACGTACTGGCTTTGTGGGAGCCTAGGCAGTTTGGATGCTCACCTTTCTAGACCTGGAAGGAGGTGGGAGGTCCTCGGACTTCCCACGGGGCAGGGAACCCTGACTTCTCTTCGGGCTGATGAGGGAGGGTGACTTTATTGGCGGAGGGGGAGGGAAATGGTAGATGGTGGTGGGGAGGAGGCAGAAATCTTTAATAAATAAGTAAAACAAAGGAAATGAAACCAAAATTCTCAATCAAAATAAAAAATGTTTGGACCTTTGTAGGAATTAGATAAAGATGAATGTTTCCTTTTTTATTGTGTAAAGAATTGGATTTTGAGCTATGCAGAAAGATAAAGGTAATACCTTTGAGACTTTTGAAGGCCATGGCTGGTAGAAGGAGCAATATGTTATGGCTCCAACGACCATGAGTGGAGAATACTTGGGTGTTGTGATGATTGTCCCTCTTCCTACAGTAATTTGCTAAGCTATACAAGGTTCACAGAAAACAGTTTAGTAAGATGATCGCACTATACAGACACCATCAGCATAGTCCTGAAAAAATTTTAGAGTTCTAGCAGAATCATTGAATTAGAAATTTAACAGTTACAGAGTTCAGGTGCCACAATATATATGTATGAATGTGTACACACACACACACACACATACACACACACACACACACACACATATAATTAATGTCGGCATGATTTTATCTTCTGCCAGAAGGCCAGTGATTTGCAGTGGCTTGGAGAACAGTAAGCTTACCTGTGTGAGCCGGGCACTTTGCATGGGTCTTGCTTGAGACCCTCTCATGAATAAGTTCATTAAGTCTAGGAAAGCACCCTAATAGAAACATTGATGTTTTACAGCAGGGGTCAGCATGGTGTTTTATTTATTTATTTGAAGAAATAATAAATAAGAGAAATTGCAAGTTTCTTGTTTTCTATTAAAAATGTAGAACATTCTCAAAGTTTCACCATGATTTCTGGGATCTTTTTGTTGACAGTAGGTGTCTTCCAAGAGAAGAGTCCAGCCATCTTTGCGTGAATCCATCATTCCTTCACTGACGGCTCTTCGATATTTTATATCTGCGGATGCCTTTGTTGTGTTTTTATGTTCCCAGCTATTCAGGTTCTAAAGTTAGTAGGGCATCAGGTTCAGGAAGTACATTTATTTTTTCTGTGGGATGTTTGACAAAAACAAAAGTCCCTCCTAAGCTCCCTGCTGTTAATCTTATAGGACAATCTCTGTAGGTTCGGTGACTCTAAACAGTGTGAGATGAGAAAGGCTCAGTTCACACTGAGGTAATCAGTGGACAGAGCCTATCAAGCTTGAGACAGGATTCCAGGACAGGATAGATAGGAACAAATGGTCTTCACATATAGTCTGTTATTATCAGCAACTTCTTTAATAATAATTCTGTAAAGTAAAAATTAATTAAAGGACCATATGTGTGGGTTTGTAGTATATATAAAAACTTCACATTATAAATTTTACATTACAAAATACATACAAAGGTATCCTTGTATTGTTGGCACATCTTTCTTTAAAAACATGAAAATAATAGTCCTGAAATCATGCATTAAAGCACCAGGGAGGGTTCTGCCCAGCGATAGCAATGGGATACTGGGGAAGCAGAGGACTGAGGATCCAGCACAGTGTTTTAGAAGAGGCAAGACAGTTACTGTTCCTGTTTCTCCGTGGCAGAAGGCAAAAGCAAAGACTGCAGGTGCTCTGACACCATTTACAAAGGAACCACTTAAACACACAACCGTCTTTCTTAGCTGACATAGTAAACAGACTGCAAGCCTGATTTAGTCTGCTGATCACACTTGCTCATTCCCTCCAGGGTCCAAACTTTGCATTCTACATTTCCATGAGTTTTAAATAATTCAGCAAAGGGTCCAAATATTTGTTTGGTTAGATGTATAAGCATACCAATATCAGAGCACCGAATGTTTGAATTATATGAAAGATTCCTAGCCAGTTGAACACCGTACAGTTTTGGTTCATCTGTTTTGCCTGCACTAATAAAGACAAATTCACATCTGGCAAACATAAAGGCAGGCCCTCAACAATTTAGTGGCATTTACTTACACTGTTACAGAAATGTCAAAAGTACCGCTAGAGACAGAGTCATCACAGTGCACAGTTCTTCAAGTTGTAGCTGTGCGCGGGAGATAACTGAGTTAGTTTAATAAATAAAATAAATCGGTTAGGAAGATATAAATACTATTTATCGAGATGGAAGAACACAAATGCACAATTCATGGAGAGATTTGTTTTATAGTTTCAGAGGCTGTTTAATGGCTCTTTGGTCAGTATCAAGCCTTTGAGAATTTGTTTTCTATGTTATTTGGAGCAAAACTTCTAGCATATGGGCTAAAGGACTTGTTTAGCATTCGAGAAAATTATTAGCCTGAAGAGAAACCGGGTCACCCAATCAGGGGAGCCTATTCTCTTGAGGCTTGGCACAACTGTGCCTCTGGATGGCAAACACTCATCAGGCCATACGGGGCTTTTAGTGTTTGGCTGACCTCCAGGAACACTCCAGCAAGTTTGGTCTACTACATTTAGGCTAAATCCTGCACTGTTTATAAGATTACCACTTCTAGCAAATACCATTCCTTATTGGGGAATAAAGCTTAGAGTCACCAGGATACTCCATTTATATGACAGGAAAGATAAGAATTTATTTAATGTTAGATGATAAAAAGTTTAATAAGTGCTTCATCCACAAAAGCAGACAGGACTCCTTTTCTGGAGCACAATTTTAGTTACTTTGTAAGCGTTATGAAGTTTGCTCTGATTATCATTAAATAGCAGTTAGCAACTGCTCAGTAAATATTTCAACTGTGGTAATTTGATTTAACTCTATATTCTAATTAGTACTTCATAAGTTGTCTTAGTATAAGTCTGAGATACCAACACATTACTAAAGTCCTTAAAATAACTGTCTCTGTGAATATACATTTTATTTAGGTAAGATCTGTGTAGGTCCTGGTGCTTGCTGCCTCAGTCTCTGTGAGTCCTATGTGTTTGGATCATGTTGACTTAGGGGACTTTGATTTCCTGGTGTCTTCCATCCCTTCTGCCTTTCCCATTCTTTCTACCTCCTCTTCAGTTCCCTGAGCCTTGAGGGGAGGGTTTTGATGAAGACATCCTATTTGGGGCTTACTATTCCAAGATCTGTTCCTCTCTGGGTAGTGTTTGGCTGTGGGTCTCTGTATTTGTTCCCGTCTGCTGCAGGAGACTGCTTTGCTTTCCTGACTGGAGAGCCTCACTGACATTCTTAATAGAAGTTCTATTTTGGTTGCTGGGGATCAATAAAGGTGAGACCTTATCAAGTTATTTTGATTCTTGTGCTGCCTTTGTCCTTACTGTGTCAGCTTGGCAGTAACCTGATTGATCTGGTAGGCACCATCCTGGGGAGATGGCTTTTACTAAGGTCCGTGATGATTATATGTTGAGTTTATATCTTAGAAGCATGAAAAGCACATTATGCTACTTATATTTAATTAGAGCTCCCAAATTGACATTGACGTAGGATGTCTCTGAAACCAATGGTTCCTTTCCCCCCGTCAAGTTGCTAGCATTTGAATAAAATAATTTCCCTTTAACTACTGTGGATGACAAAGAGTTTTTTCATTGCACTTTTCTTTAAGTCAAAAATTTTCTCACTAAATTTCAAAGAAGAGAAAAACAGACTCCAACGAACTTAGCAAAATAAGAAATTTATTGCCTGCATGAAATACAGTGTGCATTCAGAAGTTCAAATCATGTAAAGATTCTGCTGGCCTCTATCCCTGGGGCCAGGTTACTTGGGCCCTGTTAGTTTGTTTGGTAGTCTAGATTCATAGTATTTTCATGGTGTTAGGTCTCACTCAAACCTGGGACAAATGGCTAACTGAGGTGCCTATTTAACATTCAAGGCTGACTTTGCCATCAGGTTCTCCCACCGTCCTTCAGTCCCTTCTGGTTGCAGGGTATGGCTGCATACCCTGCCCCCTACTCAAACTTCTCCAACCCAGGCGCTGGGCTGGCCGTCCCCCAGCTGCCCTTCCTCATATAATTTAGCCAGTTTGACTATACCAGTCCTTCTTTGTTCTTTTTTACCCTTTGCCATCTTGGCTTCTTAGTCTCCTGTCTCTCTCCTTTCCCCTCTCCCCTTTCCTGGCATGGCTTGGCTCAGGGTCATGTTCACTGTAGTAGGGAGCAGTGGGCTACATCCCGCCACCTGGCTAGCTTTACACTGCTTGGCCCATTAGTTTCAGCCTCTTATTGGCTAATTCTCACATCTTGCTTTAACCCATATTTAGTAATCTGTGTAGCACCATGAGGTATGGCTTACCAGGAAAGATCTTAACCTGCGTCTGTGTTGGGTGGGAGAATCATGGCTACTTCCTGAATCTGCTTCTTTCTCCCAGCATTCTGTTCTGTCTACTCTGCCTAATTTTCTGTCATATCAAAGGCCAAGCAGTTTCCTTATTAATTAACCAATGAAAGCAACAGATAGACAAATGACCCTCCTCCATCAGTTCACTCTGGACTCTCCTAGATGTCTCTGCCTCTGATTGTACTCTCCCTCATATCTACAGTAAACCTTCTTCTCCACCACATCTAGGAGCAGCCATGTCTGTAATGGTTTAAGTAAAATGCTGCAGGTCCCCGAGTGGCGGCAGTGGGCAGCGGGCCATGAGACCATGCCACAAGTCCCTGAGCAGCAGCAGCAGGTCTTGGGAGCAGCCAGTCTCAGGCATGGATGGCACTGTTCCTCAAGTGGCTGCAGTGGGCCACGCGTCCCAGACAGGGAGCTGCGTGGTGGGTGAGAGACCTCAATGGGGCAGCCAGTCCCATGAGGTGAGACAGATGGATGGACATGCCATGATACCACACCCCAAGTCTCCAAAAGTGGCTAGTCCCGGGCAGGGACCCATGTGGCAGATGAGAGACACACAGATAGGCATGCTATGCAGAGTGAGGTTGGATATTTATTTAGTGGGTTATGGAGGGGAAAGGAGAGAAGGGGAGAAGAGCAGAGAGAGAGAGGCAGAGAGAGAGAGGCAGAGAGAGAGAGGCAGAGAGAGAGAGGCAGAGAGAGAGAGGCAGAGAGAGAGGGAGAGAGAGAGAGAGAGAAATAGAAGGGGAAAGGGAGAAGTGGGGAGAAGGGAGAGAGACCAATGCTGCCTCTTTGTGAGGATGCTGGAAAAGAAGGGACTCAGGCTGGAAGATGAAGATCAGCTTGCTTTGGTGGATGGGGGAGGGAGTGGGCATGGCTTGTCTCTTAAAGGGACAGAGCAGACCATTACAATGTCTTCCTTTTTTTTTATTCACCTGGGAGCTTGTTTAGCATTTGTATTAGACACAAATGTCTGACTTTTAATTTATAGAATCATTCTACCTGTTGGCTATTGAATTAGTCTAACGTAGTCTTACAGAGTGGTAGAGATAGCTTAAGCAATGCCAATCTTAAATTATTAGTTTGCCCTAGCGTAGGCATCAAGACAGGCTCTTCCTGTTTTGAGGGTCCTGAGATTTCCTGAATTGATTTTCTTAGTTAGGTGAGTGAAGTATACTCACAAGGAGATCTCTGCTTAGGTGAGGGTGGACAGGGCTGACCAAGACTGAGATATAGGAAAATGTGATTCTTAAAGTAGATTTTCTATCTTTTTAAAAAATTACTTCTGTTATTTTTTTGAGATTATAATCACATCATTCCTTCCTTCTCCTTTCTCTGTCCAACCTCCTCACCTACCTTTTGTTTCCTCCTGTCACATTCGTGGCCCCTTTTTTCAGTAATTGTTTCATGGATATGTGTATATTCTTAAATGCCTCAATAGTTCTGCAAAAGTACTCTTCAGAGGATTTGAGGAATAAGTGGGGTAAGCAAAAGTAATATTATTCCTTCCAAAATGAGTGGTTTTCTCTTTTGGATAGGAAATAACAAAGATATTCTTTTCTTTTCTTTTTTTTTTAATTTTTCAATTTTTTTTATTACACCTGACTCCCCTAGTTTTTAGAGGCTTTGTGTCTCCTGTGTTCTCTCTCTTCTGGTACTGCAAGGATGCACACACAATTGTTGCTGCATTGCTATACTGTCCCTTCTGTTCTAGAGATTTTCTCAGTGCTCAGCACTTTTAAGTTATTCACATGTTGAATTGGTTCACAGTAATCAGACTGCAAAGGGGCTGATTCGTAAATCAGAGCCCAGCTTATTTATACAGGAAACTCCATCTAGTGTAATATATGATTAGCACCAGCTGTCTTTCCAACACACTGCTCTCTCACATCAATGTGTGTGGGAAGCTCAATTTGCTCATGCTGGATGGCCTTGGCAAGCACACAATCAGCCAGATCAAAGAAAATTAGACGGATTTAAGGCACATCTCCTTTAAGTTTCAGGATAGCCTGAGAGAATTATGTTTCCCACGGTAAGTATAGACCTGAGCAGTAATCAGTGCCTGCTATTCTGGTGTGGCATCCTTGTTCTGCGGGTTAGCTCCTGGAGGCAGCGGTAAAGTTCCTATTCTCTCTCTTCACAAAACTCTTGTTGGCATTAATGGATCTCATTTTTCTTCTATTTTTTTTCTTTTAGAACTGATCTTAGGCAAAACTAGGACATAGACACAATTTTCTCAGCATGTCATACATATTCTTTTGTAGTCCAATGATTCTAAAATTTTAATTCAAGAAAAACATATAATGGAAACTGTCCATAAATGTGTATATGCATATATATATTTCTGAATTTTTACAAGCAACATATTTACATATAGCACTTTCAAGAAAAAATAATTTTACTTTCTTGTCACTATTATTTGGTTCCTTCATTTCTATTTTTTTAAAATTTAGAACAAGTTCATAAAACAATATCAATGCTCAATTCAGGTTGGTAAATTGCTCAAAGTATAAATGTGATGCTTACTGTAGAAAATAAAAAGTGAAGATTTGTCCACATTTTCCTTTGTATAAAATGTGTGGGGGGGGTATGCAGGAAATAAAGTATAACAAGACTGGAGAAAACGTTGTATAGACGTTGAAGCAGAATTTTCAATTGAGACTGCAATCTTCCCATTGATTGCAAGAATAGGAAGAGAGTATAAAGGAACACAAAGGCATAATAATACAATATGGTACAGATTAGGTTGTAATGACAGCTTGGGAAGAGTCACAGTAAAATTTGGGATGTGGGCCACAGAATAGTAAGAAGTAAGGCTTCAAACTGCAGAGTCTGGTGAGAGGAAGATATTGGACAAATCAGAGGGCCTGGATGGCAGTCTCAGAGTGACACCTGCTTCAGGAATATTGGTTTGGCCATTGTATGTTGAAGGTTGTTGAGATAAAAGGTAGGCCACTGGGATAAATAAACTATTCCTTTCCCCAAAGCATGAAATGATTTTCATTTGAAATACAGGAATGGAGCTAAAAAAATGTAGCCATTTTGAAATAAGAATTAATAGACTTTGATTGTGTATCATACACAAAGTATACATATGAAAGCAAAAAATTAAAGAAAATATTTCAAATTTGTGGAATTAGTTATTTAAGAAGAGCTGGTTTGCGGATAAGAAGAAAGTCTCAGGTGCAGGTAGGTTGTCGGGGACCAGCCACAACAAAAGTACCTCTTGCCAGGGTAAGGGCATGGACATTTAGAAATACAGTAAAGAATATGAAGACATGAATGAAAATAATAAAACGGAGGAACATATAGGATAGTATCAGGAGGGAATTCCAGTGAGTACTGAAAATTCGCCCACATTTAATTTTCAACTGCTTAAATGAAGCAATGGTTACTATAGCAGGAGAGACTAAATTATCACATCTCATATTGTTATACTTTTTTCATGACACGAAAGCTAAGATCTACTTATTTAATAAACATCTCCAACACAATACAGTTTTATTGACTTTATTCCTCATACTGCATATCAGTTCTCTGGACTGGTTTACCTGCTTTTTTGTGTCCCTTGACTTCCATTTCTCATTTCCTCTCCCTTTTCCTTCTGTTCCCCTGTCTTCTGTCCATGGTAGCCACTGTTATATTCCCTATTTCTGTGTATCAGTGCTTGATTTTATACATATGTACCCCACAAGTTCACAAGGTCATGAACTATTATACCTGCCTTATTTCACATAGCAAAGCTATTCCTTTTCCAGGTCCATCCACGTTGTAGCAGAAAATGGCATGATTTCTTTCTTTTGTTAAGACTGAACAATATTTCAGTCGTGTATGTTTTTTTGTTGTGAAGAGACACCATAACCATGACAACTCTTAGAAAGATAACATTTAATCGGGGTGGCTTGCTTACAGGTTTAGAGATTCAGTCCATTATCATCATGATAGGGAGCATGGCAGTATGCAGGCTGACATGGTGCTAGATCCAAGAGTGCTGTATCTTGTAGGCAACAGGAAGTTGACTGAGACACTGGGCGGTATCCTAAGCATAGGAAACCTCAAAGCCGGCCCCAACAGTGACACATTTCCTCCAACAAGGCTATACCCACTACAACAAAGCTATGCCTCCTAATAGTGCCACTCCCTATAAGATTATGAGTGTCAACTACGTTCAAACAACCACAATGTGTGTGCCATATTTTCACCATTTACTGATGAACACTTAGGTGGTCTCTATGAGTTGACTACTTTGAGTAAGGTTGCAATGAACAAAGGGCACTGTTACTTATCAAGAGATGAGATACCGCCGGGCGGTGGTGGCGCACGCCTTTAATCCCAGCACTCAGGAGGCAGAGGCAGGTGGATCTCTGGGAGTTCGAGGCCAGCCTGGTTTACAAGAGCTAGTTCTGGGACGGGCACCAAAGCTATAGAGAAACCCTGTCTCGAAAAACAAAAACAAAAACAAAAAAAAAAAACCAAACAAAAACAAAAAAAAAAAAAAAAGAGAGAGATGAGATACCTATCTAATAATACTTTAAAATTTCGAATAGCATTTTCTTTTTCATACAGATGATCAAAACCAGTGCCTCATTCATGCTGAGCATGCAAGCCTCTCCTAATCCACAGACCTGGCTTCTGGCAATGTTTTGAGTTTTCCAGTTTCCTTGCTGATTTTTTAACTCAGGCAGTTGAGTTGCTTGCTAATTATTGCAAAACATTTTCCTTACGCTATCAACATTTTTTTAATGTGTGATTCTCTGCAATCTAGTTTTTCTTTAAAGTTTTTCTGAGAATATTAAAAAAAGCATGCTTATAGAAGAAATAAAACAATTTTGATTGATAGGGTCTAAGTTGGGTTGTTGTAACTAAGAAGCCAAAAGTAATGACTCGAGGTAAGGAGACATTTGTTTTTCTCTGATGTAGCAGAGTAGAGATAGGCAAACCATTGTGAGGTGGTAGATGCATTTGATGCAGGGCAGTGTTCAAGGGCTAGGCCCACTCTCTTCCATTTTATTTTAAGGTACTCTCATTTGCATGGGTAAAGTTATCTGACTCACACTGCATCTTTACTGAAGGCTAAAGGAGAGAGGTGAGGTTTCAAAGTTACAGTCATTTCTGCTCCTTTCCTAATGAATTAAACTTAGTCTTATGATACCTGGTCTGAAGGGGCAGGCTGCGAAGTACAACCTTTGCTTTCACGCCATTAGCTACCCGAGACTCAAGATTTCTAATTTGAAAAGTAGAAGGGAAATAATATGTTGCATAATATTTAATAGTTATTTCTAAAGCACAGAAGCAAATTCTCAAGAAACGAGAATCTTGAAGAATGAGATGATGTATGATTGCTAGAGGCAAAGGAAAGAATTTCTGTAAATCAGGTAGCTTTAGCTAAACATTTCTACTATAACACAAGTCACCATAGCTTTACTGCTAAAGCTATTTGAAATGTGGAGATATGCATGTGGCATGTTAACAAGTAAAGTGGGGGACAGGGGTATGTATGCGCATGGCTTTCTGGCTTGTGGAAGAAATATCAGTGTTGAAAGAAAAAGAAAGAGATTTTACATTTTAGGCCTTGTTGTAATTAGAATTAATAATCTTATTTCAATTGTCCTGTGTCACTGTCACTTGCTTCCGCTGTTTCCAGCCCAAACGCATCCCAAGAACTTAGAAAACACCTGTTGTCCTGCTCAGTTCCAAGTAACGCAGAGTGATGATTCTGTCAGCAGAGGCTTCAAGACTCATTGAGAAGCCACCATGCAGCACTATCTACTGTTGAACCAGTTTATTTCTTTATATCGAAGAGTCAAAATCAAACCTATAATAAAGTTTGCAAGGGTCTACCTTAAAACTAATGAATAGAAAGTATGAAGGCAAAACACAAGTGTAAGTCAACAACATGCGTTGCTTTTCCTTCCTCCTTTCCTCCTCCTTCCCTCCCTCCTTCCTTCCTTCCTTCCTTCCCTCCCTCCCTCCCTCTCTCCCTCCCTCTCTCTCTTCTTTCTTTCCTTTCACACTAGTGGTACCCATACTTTATTGGCTTTTGCCATAGATTTTGGAATTGTCCAAGGTTTATTAGTCTTTCAATAATTCTCTGAACTGTTCGCATAGATGTTGCTCATGTCAACTTCTGCATTTCCTTCTTTCAAATTCTTACAGGACAGACATTTGCATACCCACATACTTTCGTATCATAATCTTTATATCAACAATCTAATAAAAAGATATTTCCTGGTTTATATTAAGTGATTCCGTTATATTCTTGGAGCATGGATTCCTATGATATTTTCTTCTCTGATAAGACTGAAGGCTGAAGGAATGAGGTATTCCATATCTCAAGCTTCCTGCTACATGCTTAAAATTCTTGACTATAATTCCTCTGATTTATCTTCATAATGACCAATGTATTTGTTATGGGAAGGTAACAGAAGGCAAACGCTCACATCAGAAGTCCTAAGCAGGCATTCCATGTTGACCGAGCCTGAACCCACTGATCTCTAACCCATTTCCTGTTTTTGAAGCACATCCTGTTTAATTACTGCAGGAGACAGACACCCAGCAGCTCACAGACAACGATGGATAGCTTGATTATGTTTTATAATTTTCTTGACTTGACAAGTGTTGGCGAAGGCAATACATTAGTCTCACAGGCTAGGGCATCAAATGTCATGATGATAATGGGGTTCGGGATGGTGTGGGTTTCCTTTTGGTGACAGGCTGCCACATGCTGTTCTGTGCTTTTAGACAGAGAGCTTGGAAGAGTTAAGAGAAAGTTGCAAGCAGGTGAGAAGTGTATGAATCAGTCCCCGGGTGTCCTGAGGTTCTGGAGAAAATGACTTGAAACAATTCCAGCTCTCAGCTTTTCCTTTCAATCAGTTCCCAGCTGGGGTGTGACAGAAGATGGATGATAGGAAAGGGGGAGGGAGCAATAAAGCGCCGGCTTGGGCCGGCTCTGTAAGAGGAGAAGAAAGAAGTTTCCCAGAGGGACGGGAGTGGAAGAGGAGAAGGGATCAGAGCTTTCTTGGAGTGGAGAGAGTACAGCAAACCCTTTAGCTGTTCTAAGCATCTGCTGGGGCAGCTGTCATGGAGCGCAACACGTGAAACACGGGCTGGTGGAAAAGGGCTCCGCTGCAAGCCACGTATTTGTGCTAGATTTTTTTTATCACTTCTGTTAATTAATAATTGCTCTGGTGAGTTGCAAATGAAGATATAGGAACAGCTGGATAGGTGTGTGTGTGTGGGTGTCTGTGTGTGTGAACTTGACAAAGCAGAGTCACTAGGGAAGCACAATTGAGAATATGTCTCGATCAAATTGTTCTGTAAGCAAGTCTATGGAGATTTTAAATATTTTTTATAATTAATGATTGATGTGGGAGGGGCCAGCTCACTGTAGGAAAGACCACCCCTGGTAGACCTGGGTTGCTGACAGCTGAGTAAGCTAGGAGGAGCAAGCCAGTAGGCAGCATCCCCCCATGGCCTTTGCTTCAGTTCCTGCTCTGACTTTCTTTTATGATGGGTTGTGACACAGAAGCATAAGTCAAATAAACCCTTTTCCTCCTCAAATTGCTTTTGGTCACAGTGTTTTAGCAACAGACAGCAAAGCAGGACAGAAATGAACTTGATATGCTTGTTAGAAAAATCTGGTGTGATTTTCCCACAAAGCAAATCGGAAAGCCATCTAGACATCACCAAATATCCCTCAGTCTTTGTTACAAATTAATAGCACAGGTTAATTTCGTTGAGTTCTTGGTATAGTGTGTAATTTTTGGGTTATGCCTTCACAGATAAAGGCGACCTTGCATAAACTAGCTTTTACTTGTTTGGAAGGGGGGCACTAGAATGCTGCTGCCTTACTAGGTAGGAACTGAGGCTTTGCTGGACAAATAGTTGAAACTGATGGAGTACTTGAAACAAGGCCAAAATGTAGAAGTTCAGGAAATTGTGAGAGTATAGATAAATCATTTGAATTTTGGTCACTTTCTATGGCTTACAAGCAAAAGCAGATTGAGCAGATATAAGATCCCCCCCCTAGAATATTGGAAAAATAGGTTCTGTTTTAAAGCTTAAATAATTATACTAACAACAACAACAACAACATCTAATTAAAGGAAACCTAACAGGAGTTAAAGAAGTATTTGGAGGGTATCTTTTCAGTGGGCTCTTAAGGGAAGTGGGAATGTTCACTTTTTAGAGAAAGTGCGTTTTTTTTTTTTAACTTAAGTTTTAAAGATTCCATTGGTGTCTATTGTACTGGGTTGTGTAAGAAAATTTTTATTGCTCTGACAATTTTATACATGTATATAAAATACTGTGATTATTTTCTGGGTGGTCATTATTGAAGAATGCAGATGCACAGGTAAGGTTTTGATGACTCTTCTCCCTCAGCAGCCTGTGTAGAAACTTCTAGAACTATGAATGGTAGCTACCAGGGAAGAAGCTCCATCTCAGTTTTAGCTTGATTTTGCTCTATACTGTATACAAAACATGTGACGATTCCAGGAATGGAGTCTTACCATCTAGTTCTAGTGAGCAACCAAGAGAAATGGCAGTAGTCAGGAGCCTTGGTGAATACCTTTAATCCTAGAAATCGGGAGGCAGAGGCAGGTGCTTCTCAGTGAGTTCAGTGCCAGGTTGATCTACATAGCAAGTTCCAGGAATTGGCACAGAAACAGAAACTGATCAGTGGAATCAAAATGAAGATTCAGACATAATCCTCATACCTATGGACATCTGATTTTTGATAACGAAGCAAGAAGTACATGCTGGAAAAGAGAAAGCATCCTGGACAAATGGTGCTGGTCTAACTGGATATCTGCATGGAGAGGAATGCAAATATTTCCTCATTTATCACCCTGCATGAAACTCAAGTCAAAGTGGATCAGAGACCTCAACACAAAAACAGATATGAGGAACCTGGTAGAAGAGTAAGCGAGGAATAGCCTTGAATTCCTTGGCACAGGAGATGCTTTTTCTGAACAGAACACCAATAGTGTAAGCACTAAGATTAACAATTAATAAACGGGACCTCATGAAACTTAAAAGCTTCTGTAAATCAAAGGACACCACTAATAAGACAAAGTGGCAGCCTATAGAATAGGAAAAGATTTTTCTTTTTAACCAACTGTACATCCAATAGAGGACTAATATTCAAAAATATGAAAATAACTCAAGAAACGAGATATTAAAAAACTAAATAGACCAATTATAAAATGGGGTACAGACCTAAACAGAGAATTCTCAAAAGAGGAAACTCAAATGACCTAAAACAAGACTTAAAGAAATGTTCAACATCTTGAGCCATCAGGGAAATGCAAATCAAAACTACTTTGAGATTCCATCTTACACCTGTCAGAATGGCCAAGATCAATAAGACAAGTGACAGCTTATGCTAGAGAGGATGTGGAGCAAGGCTGACACTTCCATTGCTGATGGGAATGTAAACTTGTACAACCACTATGGAAATCAATGTGGTAGTTCTTAAGAGAGATGGAAATCGATCTACCTAAAGATCCAGTTATGTCACTCGGGTATATACGCAAAGGATGCTCTAGCCTACCACAAGGATACTTGCTCAACTGTATTTATTGTGGCTCTATTTATAATAGCCCAAAACTGAAACAACCTAGATGTCCTGCAACAGAAGAATGGATAAAGAAAATATGCTACATGTACACAATGAAGTATTAGCTGTTAAAAACAATGACATCATGAAATTTTCAAGCAAATAGATAGAACTGAAAAAATAATTCTGAGTGAGATAACATAGACCCAGAAAGACAAATATGGTATGCATTCAATTTTAAGTGTATATTAGCAATTAAGTAAATGATAACCAAGCTACAAGCTGTAGACCCAGAGAAGTTAGGTAAAGAGGAGGTATCTAGAGGGGATGCATGAATCTCACTGGGTGGGAGAAATAGAATAGATTTTACGGGCAGACTCAGGGCAGGCGGGGATGGGAGCTGGGTGGGGGGATCAGGTAGTGGAGGAGATGAGGTGGAAGGAGATTGTGGTGAGAGAGGGCTGGAATTTGGGGAGTTTCTCTGAGGGGGCTCATATGGAAACCTAGTGTGGGGGAAACTGCTTGGAATTGATAAAGATGATCCTACGGAGGACTTCTAGTTTGGGGGGATATGGAGTACAAACTGACCATCTCTTGTTGCCAGGCAAGGCTTCCAGTGGTGGAAATGGGTTTCAATTACTTGAATTGGCAATCCCCAAACAACCCAGGCTGTTGCTAAGACAAAGGGTTGCTCTCTGCAAACTGATAGTGGGGCCCTGTTGCTAAGGACAACACCCACACAACTCATTGAACATGGAGAATCAGAGCTGGTGCCTAAACTGAGCCTTCACCCCCATGTTCTACTGTTTTGGTTCTAGAAGGAACTTTACAGGCCACTAAAAACAAAACATGGGCACCAACCCAGCCACAAAACCTTTAACCTATAATCTCGCCTGCCTTCAAAGTGTGCTAGGGCAATGGTGGCACAGAACTTGTGGTAGTAGCCAACCAATGTCTGATTTGATCTAATGCCCACTCCTTGAAAAGGAACCCATAGCTGACTCTGCTAGGGTAACCAACAACCAGACTAGATAGCCCAGAGACCTAAGGTAAAGGCAAACACTGATGCTCTAAAAACCGTATCCATAAAATGACTCCTAATGTTCAACTAATAAGTCAGTGCCTTACTCTGCGATCATCAGAGAAGCTTCCTCCTGAAGTAGTTGGGAACAGATTTAGAGACCCAAAGACGGACATTACATGGAGAGAGAGAATCTAAATCCCTCCCCATCAGAATCCTGAGATTGTAAGGACCAGGGTGGGATGGGGATACTAGGAGAGGATGCACTCGGTCTTAATGCATAAGAGAGCTCACAGAGACTCATGAAGAAGCACAGGGGCTCCTCTGGTCTGCACCAGGTCCTCTCTGTATATATTACAGTTTTTAGCTTAGTATTTTTGTGGGACTCCTGACTGTGAGAATAAGTAGGTCTCTGATTCTTGTACCTGCTCCTGGAACTCTTTTCCTCCCATGGGTTGCTGTGCCAACTTCAATATGATATTTTTGCTTTATTTTATTATATATTATTTTGTCATATTTGGTTATTTTCCCTCAAAAGTCTGTTAATTTTCTAATGAGAGACAGAAAGGGAGTGGATCTAGAGGGAGTGGGAGGAATTGGGAGAAATAGAGGGAGGGTAAACTATAATCAAGGATCAAGATGTATTTCAAGAGAGAAGAATCTATTATCAATAAAAGGAAGAATGAATAAAAATCAAATGAGAGCCAACATGGGACATTTGTATTTTGTGCCTGACTTAACTTGTGTAATATGATTATATCCTATTGTTTACATTTTCCTAAAATGACATTATTTCATTCTTTATGGTGGAGAAATATTATGCTGTGTATATAGAGCACATTTTCTTTCCTTTGTTGATAATCACAGATTAATCCTATAATTTAGTTATTGTGAATAGTGCTGCAATAAACATTGATGTGCAAGTATCTCTGGTACATATTGTCTTGGAATCTCTCAGGTAAATACCAGGACTGGCATAGCTGGGTCCTAAGGTAAATGAGTTTTAGTTTCATGAAAACCTCAATGCTGAGTTTTAGAGTGGCTGGATTCCCATCAGTCTATAAAGGTTCCCTCATGCCTACATCCATGCCAACATTTGTTGTTACCCGTTTTTAAATGACTGCCATTCTGCCTAGAGATGGAATCTCAAAGTAGTTCTAATTTACACTTTGAGAACTATCTGTTGTATATAGTAGAGGAAGGGTTCTAGTCAATGGGTAAAGAAAAGACTCAATTATATGCTATTCAGCCTTAGAAGAAAATCCTATCAGCTACAACATAGGTAGAACTGGAGTTCAGTACTTTTAGTGAAGCAAACAAGACATGGAAACAAAACAAACTTTAAAAAAATTAATTTCTAAAAACCAATGAGGTAATATTGCAGAAATGAGAAGTGGAAGGTGGTCAATAAATAGTAGGGAGGGCCTGGAGGAAGCGGAACTCAAGAAATTCTACAGGGGGCATCAAAGCACAGTGTGGAGGAGGCATTTCTGATTCTTTTTTGGCACAGTTAGGGTACTACGGGTTAGAACAACTAAGTGATGCATTTAAAAATGACAAGACCATGAAACTCCCAACACAAAAGTGACAGTACTTGAAGAGATGGAAGTGCTTGTTACCTTGACTTGGTGACTACACTGTGCATGTATAACCAAGCTAGCTGTCTGTCTATCTATCTGTCTGTCTATCTGTCTATCTATCTATCTATCTATCTATCTATCTATCTATCTATCTATCTATCTATCTATCATCTATCTATCATCTATCTATCTATCTATCTATCCATCTATCTATCATCTATCTATCTATCTATCTATCTATCTATCTATCTATCTATCCTTATGAAGTATGTATAACCAAGCTTATATCTATCTATATCTATATCTATATCTATATCTATATCTATATCTATATATCTCCTCCCAAGGATAGACACTTAAAATTAATATTTAATGTACTTCAAGGATGAAAAAGTTTTATTTTCTTAAAAGTTAAAGTGGTTTTAAGTGTGTATTCTAGGTAAGAAAGACACAGGCATTTGTGATATTTTGCAGTCTAGTCTTACAGTTCTGAAAAACTGGAAAAGTTAAATTGTCCCTTGAAAGCTAACATTTTTTTTCTACTGAAGATTTTAACTTACATCAGGAAATTATTTTGGTTTTAGGAGAAAAATTGAAATGAAACATTATCGCTGTTGATTTTCATATTTCTTTCTAGATTTTATCTTTCCATACCTTTCATTTTTATCAACCTGCATAAAGATTTTTTTTAGTGGCTTAGGCTTATGATCTATAAATATGATAGAGAGGTAGAGTTAATATATGCAAATCCCATATGACCCAATGATGATAGATAAATGTCTCTTTGTGTGAAGATATGAAACATTCTTAGTAAGACTTATGCTGGGGAATTTCTTTTCACAGAGTTGAGTTCAATTTTGTACATTACATTTCTATATAATTGTATATTGAAACATGCTTGTGGATAAAATAAGGCTTAAAAGTATTTCTTTGGTTCCACACAGAACTTTTCTTAACCTTGAATTCTCTCGTGTTTTTTTTGAAACCCCATTTACTTATTCCATTATACAAATAATTCTCTTGTGTTTTCTTTAAACTGAGATTGAATTATGACTCTATAAAATATTTCAATAAATGGTTATAAGAGAACAAAGCATAAAGAAGTTTCACATATAAATGATATTACAGAGCAGACTGCCTGATGATAGCATCTACCTCAATGTACTTTTGGGAAGAAATAAATTGCAGCACTCATAATATATCAGTACTGCAAACCATGAAGAGCCACTGGAGTGGGAAGATGCAGTGGTCATAATAAAAACATTTATTATGCATGGGTCAATTCTCTTACCCTGTATCAGGAGGATGTACTTCGCGATTAGGGACTGGTGGGAAGACAATTTTTATAGTCTTTCTTTTGTAACTTTAGAGTAAATCAGAAGCCAAATGTGCTGTTCTCATAGAGAAAATGCCCCTAATTCTTATAATACAGCACTTGAGGCCTGGCTCTTCTAAACCAATGGACAGAAAAGTTTTCCTAGAACCATTTTGACCTCTCATGAGTCAGATTTATTCTTAGGTTCCTGGAGGCTGCTTTTAGCAATGATGACAAGGTTCACTGGGAATAACTTTCTGTTATGTCTAGTTAGAAAAACCAAATGGCTATGATGGTTTATCCTAAACAAAATCTGTCTCCTATGAAAATCCAGTGGATTTTCTCAGATTCAACCATTTGTCCTATCAGGACGGCTTCCTTACCAATGTGCTCATTAGAGGTTCTTATAGCAGTCTACCTGCCTTTTCTACCCTAGCCCCACTCATAAGAATCTCCACTTAAAAATCACGTGATTTTTCTCCTTCATTTTCCTTATAATACTTACAATGACTTGTCTTACATGATGGATATTTATTCTGGATAGTGTGTTTTTTTCTTTCTCTTTTTGAGACTTAATCTTGCTGTATTTCCCAGGTTGACCTTGGACTGGAGCCTCCCTATTGCTAGGTATAGGCATTTGCCATCATATCTGTTGAAAAGCATCTTGGGCAACTCACCCCTCTTATTTCCTTTCTCCTACTTCCCTTCTCATAGTTTCCCTTTCAAGCTGTAAGGGTATGAAGTGATCTTGGTTTTCAGGAAACAGGAAGTATAACTTTGGTTTCTCAAATTAAGTCATTTGGGGGCTGTAGTGAAATTTAACAGTATAGTAGTGTTTGAATAGGGAGCAATTCCACCTTTCCACCAGTAGAACTTATTTCTTCTGGGAGACCAGAGAAGGACAAAAGAGAAAAGCAAAACAGAATGGAAGAGAATGGAGAAGGGGAATTGCTGTCCCTGGAGGCAGAAAGGGAAGTATTTACTGTGGGGTTTGCTGTCATCGCATGGAAAGTTCATGGCAGGCCAGAAGGTAAATAACCTTTTCTGATATTCTCAATTAGTTGTAAGTAGTTGTTGATATGTAATTCTTCCCATTACCTTACCATAGACAAGAGGTTGAGATACTTCCCATGGTTTAAGAATCCTGGGGACCAGAGGCAGGGACATCGGTTTATTATGTTTTTAGACTAGAGGCTGAAAGAAGAGATAATGGATAATTCAGGAGAGGATGGAGAACAGAGGAAAATCATGTGGTAACTCCTCAATCTTTGCCCAGGTGACTTGGAATTCTGTAACTCTTAACTTAGACACAAATTCCAATCAAAGCTTAGCCAGATCAAAGACTTCAAGTAAATTTGTCATCATTGTCCCCTCTGGCTGATGAAAGAAAAGTTCCTTCTAATTTTAATCAAACTGAGAGGAACATTTTGGGCTTTTACTAAACTTAAGTTTGTAGGCTAAGCTTCACTTCTCCCATGCATTCACAAATTACCACTGGCTTATGATGGATGAGAGTCTTTCCTAGGAGTTCCTCAGGTGTCCTGACCTTCATTTAGGAAAATATTCTTTCTTTGCATTACCACCTAGACATGATTATGGAACTGGTATAGATCAAATGAGGCAAAGAAGAGAAACAAACTCAGAATCCTTGGTGTTGGAAGTCTTTCTCTCTCTTTTTAAAATTCTTTTTATTGAAAGAAATTGTTTTCATACAATATATTTTATTTACATTTTTCCCTTTCCCAGCTCCTTCCAGATCTTCCCCACTTCCCTACCCATCCAACTCCACACTCTTTCTTTCTCTCTTTTTAAAAAAGTCCAAAAACAAATCCCAAACAACAAGAAACACACACAAGCACAAAACCAGAAACTAAAATATACAAACAACAGGCCAAAAAGATAAAAAAGTCTACAAAAACATCATTGTGTTTGTGTTGCCTTGGCCAACTACTCCTGGACATTGGGCCTGCCCTGAAGTGTGGTTAAGATACCTGGTGAGACTCCATTGGAGAAGAGCAATGTTTTCTTTTGCAACCAGGCACCAATTGGTTAGGGATGGAAACCCGAGTCCCCTCCCCACTTTCAGCACTGTTTATCTTGAACCCGTGCATGCCCTGTGCTTGCTGTCAGTGTCTGAGTTCATAAGCCATCAGTCCTGCTGTGGCCTCCAGGCACTGTTTCTTGTAGTCATCCATCCCCTCTGTCTCTCATGTTTCTGCCTCTTCCTCCCTGAGCTCCGAGGGGAGGGTCTGATGAAGACATCCCCTTTGGAATGGAGAGGAAGCTGCTTGTGACTGCTCTATTCTGTTAACTTTCCTCCTTAGTGGCAGTTCTCTGGAAGGTAAGGCTGTGTGAATCTAGGCTTTGCTTAGATTCTATGCCACCCTATGTTAAATCACTGTTAGCTTTAGAGATAGTCCAAGTAGCCAAAAGATACTTAATAAACATGTAAGAACTGAAATAGAAAAAAAAATGACATCAGAAACTTGAAAGAATGCTGAAGCCCATGGAAGAAGAATTATCTTATTATCCTGATTTCTTCTTTATGAATCAGCTCCACATGGGTGCTGCATCAAAATCTGCCGCAGAGTTTAAACCCACTAAGCACACAGCAAATAACATTTTTACTGTGAGACTTTTCATCGGGCAAAGCCTTTGCTGTATTTTGTCACGAATCTGTACCCAGGCTGCCGGTAGATTTGGTCAAGGGGTGCAAGTGCTCGTGACCAAAACCATGAGTCTCACCGTGGAGCCACGTTTAGTAAAGGTGATAAATATTTCTCACACAACCTTCTGATGTGCTGACACTCTCACCTGCTTGGTCGTTGACCTTACTTTCACTTTTGGTTAATTCAGATAGTTGGAGAGCCGCAGTCATTAAGCTATCACAGCACCTCACCGAGTTGTTCCAAGCTGCTTGTAGTGAGATAACATGGTGAATCATCTGTCATTCCCGCAGGCAATCAAATCAAATAATTAGCTTGGCCTGTCAAGGTGCAGAGCCGGAAATAATTAGGACTTGGGTCGACGTTGATTGGAAGGACATGTTTAAAGCTGACTGGAGTCAGCTGTTCTTCATCTCCTCCGAGAATGGAGCAAGATGTTGGGATTGTGCGGTTAGACCGAGATATGAAGTAGAAGCTTTAGAACATTAGGGGAACTTCTTCCATGAGGCTTAGGGAAGAGTGGGGCTACGGTTACCCTGCACTAGTATTTTGTGACACTCTATTTCTCTAAGTTACTGTGCCCAGTTGGATTCTTCCATGCGCTCTATTTTACTTGAAAGAATGTACAAGTTTTGTCAGAAATGGTGGCACACACCATGCCTATAGTCCCAGCATGAGAAACACTAATGCGGGAAGATGATGAGTTTCAGGTCAGCCTTGGTCACCTAAAAATAAATAAGTATAAAAGAAACAAAATCAGACAACACAGTCAGAATTTGCTACAAACAGCAATGATTGACCGCTTATATTTTTAGCACTCTGCTATCAGAAAATTATAAGAGAAAACATTTGGTGAGGATATTGAGAAAAGAGAAGCCTTGAATATTATTGGTCAAATGTAAATTAGTGTAGCTATCTTGAAAAAAAATCATGAAATTTCATCAAAAGAATTAAAAGTACAATTTCCATATGACCCAGTGATCTCACTTCTGGAGATCTTTCTCTCCTCTCTCTCTTTCTCTCTCATGTATATACATATATAAATATATATGTATACACACATATATGTATATATCCATATGTATCCCAAGGAAATGAAATAAATTTGCTATTTGCATTACTATCTTTGTTGCAACATTGTTTACAGTTTGTAAACTTGTAAACAGTTTGTAAAGTTGCAGGAAATTGCCCTAAATGTCTAAAGATTGAAAAATAGATGAAAATGTTCTGTGTATACAATGTATGTAGCATATATACATTGTTATATATACTTAAATCTCAAATGGGATACCATTCAGCAAAGATAAGGAACATATGTGGATGTCTCCAGAAATTTATGCTAAATAAAATAAGCCAGACACGGAATACTAATACTATATATTTGATATGTGGAATCTAAAACTTTTGACATAATAAAAATAGAATTGAATGGTGCTGCCAAGTACCAGGGTGTGGGGATAGCTGGGGAGACTTTGGTTAAAAGAACCCAATTTCTGTCAGAAAAGATAGGCTCAAAATATTAATTGTGAAACATAATGGCTGTTCTAGTTACTTTTCTGTTGATATGATAAAAAGGATCTGGGAGGAATTGGGAGAGGGAAAAACATGATACATTGTAAGAAAGTTTTTTTTTTTCAATGAAAAAGGCAAAAAAAAAAGGCAACTTAGAGAGCAGGTCTATTTCATCACATAATTCCAGGTTACAGTTCATTGTTGTGTGACAGTCAAGGCAGAGATCACAACGTGGTCCTTGAATCCTGGCTTGGGGCAGTGAGAAAATGAAGAAAAAACACTAAAAGAAATGACAGACATGTGGGTTGTAGGTTGGATGTGCACACTCTGATGGAGCTACGCCTACTACCTTTCAACCACAACCTCAGCATCTTTATTATTTACAGCATGGGAAGAGGTTAGCTAGTCCTGGTAGGAGCTCTCTGTAGACCACAGTCTCGAGCTCTATGCCTTCAGGAGGAGGAAGCTACAGTTGGTAGATTTTGCACACACTGATCAATTATTTCTGAACACTTGCTCTTGGATCAGGGGAAGAAGGCTTTGCCAAGGCTGAGCCTGACCTATATGGGGAAAGACTGCCAATTTTTTCATGGCTCTGAGGCCTTTATCCTTGTCATGACTGTGCCCATTACACATTCACTCAGGGCTTCACTCACTCAGGACTTCCTCCGCTACATGTGCAGCTAGGGACATGCTCTCAGGCCAACAAGGTGTAGACATCCCTGATGAGATGCTTTTCTCTGGTAATTCTGCTGCTGCTGCTCTCTCTCTCTCTCTCTCTCTCTCTCTCTCTCTCTCTCTCTCTCTCCTCTCTTTTAAATATATAAATACAATTTTCTAAGTCTGTATAATGTTGCTTATGTGTATGGTTTCTAGATGACTACTTGGTACTGGGAAACTGACTTGGGATTATTTCCTCTGGCCAAGGCTATTTCTCCCTTGCTCGGCATCCATTAGTTGCCCATGGTACTTTTTCTAGGGTTGCGCCCATGACCCATGAGACTTTTCCCTTCCATGTTAGCATGTCTAATGGTGTCATCTTTTTCAGGTCTTCTTTAGGTAGCCATGTTGATAAGATTTCACGAGTGTAGTGTCTCTGATGTTTCTAGGAGACAAAACCTCACATCAGACTTCCTATTACTGTGTTATTCTGTTCACAATAGCAATGAAATAAAAACAACCTAAATGTCCTCCAACCAATAAGCGACTAGATAATACAGATGTGGTACATATGCATCATGCAATACTATTTGACTCTAAAGAAAAATGAAGTTATGAACTTTGTAGGTAAATGGATGAATCTAGAAAAGATCTTATTGAGTGAGGTAACCCAGATGCAGAAAGACAAATGTTTTATGTTCTCTTTCGTTTGCTGTTTGTGGTGGTTTGAATGTAATTGCTCCCATAAACTCACAGGGAACAGCACTATTAGGAGGTGTGGCTTTATTAGAGTAGGTGTGGCCTTGTTGGAGGAACTATGCCACTGTGGAGGTGGGCTTTGAGGTCTCATATATAATCAAGCCACAGTCACTTCCCGTTGTGTGCAGGTCAAGATGTATGACTCTCAGCTCCTTCTCCAGCACCATGTCTGCCTGCACACCACCATGTTGCACCGTGATGATAATGGACTAAACCTCTGAAACTGTAAGCCAGCCCCAATGAAATGTCTTTCCTTTATAAGAGTTGCCATGGTCATGGTTTCTTTACTGCAATAGAAACCCTAATGAATACAATGTTCCTGTCTCCAAATCTTCAGATGCTTGTATATAACCTGGAGAAACTAAAGAAATCAGGATAGTAAAAAGGGAAAGGCTAACATAGACAAGAATAATGGGCTAATATAAGTGATAAGAGTTAATAAGAAGCCTGAGCTAATGAGACAATCAGTTTATAGTTAATGTAGACCTCTGTGTAATTTCTTTGGGACTTAACGACTGAAGGAAACAGGTAGGACAGAAAACTCAGTCAACAAGGGAACATGGGAAGTATGGATGAATAGAGAGGGAAATAACAGGTTCCAAGTGATCTAAAAGAAAAAAAAATAGGCCTGAGGTTCTATTAGGGAGGGAGGTAAATACAGAAAAAGAAGGGGGAAAATAACAGCGAGGATCCCGAAAAAGTCATAAGGAACTATATTAATTATCTAAAATTCTTTCTCTCTCTCAGTGTGTGTGTGTGTGTGTGTGTGTGTGTGTGTTTGTGTATGTATACATAAATAGTTCAAATCTCAATTTCCCATTTCCTATCTTGGTTGACAATAATACAAGAGTCATAGATTATATAATAGTCCCAATGATTTTTGGGTTGTTGATCAGTTGTGCAAGAGAACCCCCCTTCCCAAACGTAGGCTACTGCTGTTGCCCTTGGGTCCCTCCTAGACACTGAAGGTAAGTCCTTATTGCTGAAGTGTATCATATGCCTCAGACATAGAACCTGGAAGATCTGGGCCTGGTTCTGACCTGAAATTGTCTTCCTTGAGGACTAGCTTTCAGGGTACCAGAAGGCAACACACAAGCTTCCAAGGGAGGTAAACTACCAATAGTCAACTCAGCTCTGATGCCTATGAACTAAAACAATGACCAGTGTGACATGGTAGTGTCATGCACCCTTTGGCAGTAAGCAAAAGCGCTCTCATTGGATTTAAGGCCTGCTCCACAAGAGTAAAATCATGCCTGGTACTTGAATTCTTGCCGGCGTCCCAGGACTAGTGAAGCCATGACTCCGAGGAGAACTTACAGCTGCCATTTTACTAGGCCAATATCGTTCCTAGTTTAGTGCTTTAGAATCACGTGGATTTGTTCACAGACAAGCGATGGGGCCCTTACCTTCGTAATTTCTGTTGTTTTTAGGAATGGGAAATAAAGTTTTCAAATAAGCCTTATCCATCTGGTCTGGAACACTGTTGTCAGTTCTAATGCATTAACAACTGGTGTTAGTTCTAAGGAACTCGTTACAAATGGTGGAAGCAGCACTGTGGATCAGAGGTAGTGAATGTACTGACTTAGGGGCTTCAGGAAAGTTGTTTAGTCATTTGGGGACATGAAGGATAAAAATCAGATAATGCAGGTAACAAAGCTAACTCAGGGCCCTGGCACATAGTAGGTTCTCTATATGCATTACCTAGTCATGCTTTTCTCTTTGGATTCCATTGCATTTGATGCTACTGTTCTTGTTTTCCATTTCCTGTAGTCTTTAGCTACAGTCATTGCACCGTATCCTATAGCCCAGCAGTAAGACTGTCGGAGGATTTCCCGTGTGCATTCCATATTTGTCTTGTTAGTAGCCTGGGCACAAGAGCAGCTTTATTCTATCTTGGTTCTCTTTGTTAACCTTTTAGTCAAACCATTCTGCAGTGATTGGTCCCACAGTTTCCTCTTACTTCCCACTCTCTTTGTAAATTTAATATTTCTTCCTCTCCAATAAGTACTGTATTGCTGAACTTACAGCATTGCTTTTTATTAATTACTTAATTTATTTAGTTATCATCTAGTCATTTACCTTTCCCTTAGAGTGTGCTCCTCATTTTATTGTTAAAATAGCACAGTCATACCTTAATTATTTTTACATTCTGAACACATTCCACACTGGATGGACCACATTGCATATCCCAGAAACTGACAGGAACAGAAGTAGCCTATAGAGTATTGTAACATTTTTGTTTGGGATTCTCCATCAGTAACTGAAAGGCAGGGTAAGTCCCAGGTAGAGATTGTAATGCATTTATGGAAATGCGTTTGTGTGCCTTTCCAGTGAGCTAGGTCACTGTCTTCAAAGAGTTCTGTATATGAGTAGGATTTTGACCATCATAATCAAAGAATACATAATAGTTGAAAGAAAGTCATTGAGCCATCAAACTTAAAATTTATTGATCAAACCATGCAAAGACTCTCTAAAAGAGCAATGTGTGGAATTATTTTTGAGATGCTTATTGTAAATTCACAATGATTCATACACTCCTATATTGAGTTTTTCAACATGGGACACATCACTGACCTGTGGATGAGATGAGGCTACAGAGATTTTGATGACATTTTCAGTGTTGAAAGGGAATGCAAAATATTAACAGACTCCCTGAACTCTCAAATCTCCGGACTTAAAAGATGATGTAAATTTGGGAAACATCCGCATAGAAATGGCAGAATAAGCACTTTTTACACTGCACGAGTTATGGTGGCCATAAAACGCCTTGACAGAAACAGCTGCAAAATGGCATTGCACATTTTAGTAGTGGTCTGTCAGATTCAAGGCCAATTAAAAGACATTCTTTTAAACAAGTTGATAAAATTGCCTAGGATTCTTGACTTGAAAGGGAGAGTAACTAAAAGAATTGCCTCGGGAAGAAATAATTCTCTTTTTTTATTTTCTGTGAACTTGGTAAGCTTCATATTTCTATAAGTACTTATCTAACTGATAAAACCTTGATTATCTTTTATTAAGAAATACACTGAAGTTTCAGATTAATATTTTGTCATAGGTATTTCTTTAGAAAGATGTATGTATCATCAAAGTATTAAACAACATTGTTTTCTTACTGATTTTTCTCTTTTGAAGTTATATTTTAGTCTATCTTCTTGCTTGCTTGCCGTTTTGTGTTTGTTTTTGAAGACTGACAAAGAAAGGCCTATGCTAATTCTTTTTTAAACCTGGAACTTGAAATAAGTTGTAGGAAAAACAAAGTTTCCAGTAAGCTGAAGTGACAATTCTTCACAGTAAGGTAGTAGACTGATGTCCAAATTTATGAGTTAATGAGTATAGTAGCCTTTTTAGCACTTGTATATATCTGAGGTAATTTCTTCCTTGCCTTGCTGTTGCCCAGCACTCTAAACTCTCCAAGAGAATCATCTGTTTTGTTGTGTTTGAAAGAAACTGCTCTTTTTGCTTGAATTGTACACCCGAAATTTCATATGATGTGTCAGGAATGTTCACCCTTGAGAGATACCAAGTTAAGGTTCACTGCACCAAGGAACAATACTTTACTGTCTACCTACTACAGAACACCAGAGTAACATGGTGGTTCTAAAGAATCAACACTTCTTATTATACCATAAAGTGTGTTTAAATTTAGCCCAGACTAGAAATAGATACAAATCTCTTAAGCTGGTGCAATTACTGACATTTTGTAACTACAATTATAGCAACATTTAGTGCTTAGAGTTGAAAATGAGGGTCATTTTCTTGAATAATGGGTTGCAGTGTAAGGTCTTATGGGTGCATGTACGTTAGTACACTCTTTTCATCTTATTTTTCCAACAACCTTTGCACTTTCTAGATCGCTGCCTGTGACCTTTGCACACTACTTTGGAAATGACATTTCCACCTTTTGCCCTCCCCAAATTGATGGTATTGCATTTTAAATTAGGGATCACGACACCCCCTGCCAGAGAAGTGGCGCCCAGTATGAACGCTTAAGGAGAAAGAACTTTCTTTCAGAATGAATGGTTTTCATATGGTAATCAGTCCAGTTCTAAACAATCAAAAAGCAGTGGTTATGCTTGTAATTACCTGATTTCATGAATATGTATGTCCAGCCATTATATTCATTTACTGCTTTGTCTGTAGGTGATCTAGAATAACATTTACCACGGCCCTCTGGTAAGAGAAATACTTTGTTAATCAGGGACAACTTGATATTCAGGATAGAAAGTCAGCAAGCAATAGCTTCTTCCTGTTTTCCAAGCTTTCTGTAAATCCCTTTCTTCAAAGAGAAGATTGTATAGACTTGCTGTGCAATCAGCCCCTAGCCTTGCTTCCTTTTCTTTTCTCTTGAAAAAGCTCATTACAATCTCATATGTTTTAACCTGACTCTCCCACTCTTCTAGTGAGAGACAGATGGAAAACACAGTTAGGCAAGAGTGGGTATGGCCGGGGAACTGATGATCACCCTCTAGTTCTTTTTTTTTTTTTAATTTTATTTATTTATTTATTTATATATTTTTTAATTTTTTTTTTTTGGATTTTTCGAGACAGGGTTTCTCCGTAGCTTTTTGGTTCCTGTCCTGGCACTAGCTCTTGTAGACCAGGCTGGCCTCGAACTCACAGAGATCCGCCTGCCTCTGCCTCCCGAGTGCTGGGATTAAAGGCATGCGCCACCACCCCCTGGCCACCCTCTAGTTCTTTCATCCCATCATAAGAGGTCCTTTTACGCTTCCTGGGGGAGATACTCAACATTTTGAACACAAATTAAAGGTTCTTTTCCTCTACTCCCCCTTTCAAGACATAAAAGAAAATGCTTTTGAAATTATAGAAGCAAAAAGTTCAAACATCAAGCTTATAAATGCTAAGTGTTGATGAAATATGCCTCAATTATGTAACTTTATTTCAGTTTCAAAGTAAAGACAAATATGTCCATTACATTGGCAGTCTAAAAATTATTGTGTATGGCAAAAGAGCAAGTAAAAGATTTATCACAAGTAAATGTCAGACATTATGTGCATACACGTCCCGCAGTGCTTCTGCTCACATAACAAATATTCAGTGTGTTTTTTCTACATGTGGATGTTTGTGATGTTCTTCCTCTGTAGGATCAATAATTTGTAGGCATTTTAAAGTTAATAAAATTTCAACAATATTGTAAACCGATTCTAAATTTATTTTGTAATAGTGGTACTACCATAGTTGGATTTAACTGTCAATTTGACCCAAACTAGAGCCCATTAAGAGAAGAGCACAAATGAGGAATTGCCTAGGTCAGACTGACCTGTGAACATTTCTATGGGGATTGTCTTGATTATTAATTGATGTGGGCAGACCCATTTCATAGTGGATAGCACCATCCCTAGTAAGGTGATTCTGGACTATAAAAGAAAGCTAGCTAGGACTGAACCTTTGATCTAGTCAGTAAGCAGTGTTCCTTCAAGATCATGATCATGCTTGAGTTCTTCCCCTGCCTTCCTTCAATGATGGGCTGTGACCTGGAAATGCAAGTCAAATAAATCCTTTCCATCCCTAGGTTTCTTTTGGTCAGAGTATTTTATAATAACAGCAGAAGTCAAACTATAACAGATATTTTTAATATCTGTGAGCTAAAGGACAGCATATAAGTGTGAAAAATTATGCCATTTATTTGATGTCAACTAAATAGAAGGTCTATGTAACATTTGCATAGCCTGAATCTATATAATTGTTAGCTCAGTTTTAGAATCATAGTCATTTTTTATATGGTAATAATGAGGCATAGACAGGTTTGTAATTTTTTCCAAACCATTAAAAAAAATGATGAAGTTGGAATTCAAACCCTGGTGGTTAAAAATTTACCTCCATATCATACTATACCATAATGAACTTGTATTTTACTCATTATAATATATATGTTCCTAAAATTTAAATTTATTTATTATTTGTGTGTGTTGGTGTATGTATGCCCTGTCACAGGTTTGGGGGTGAGAGGACAAATTTGGGAATTGGTCCTCTTTCCTTCCCTGTGGATACTAGGGATCAAGTTCAGGACATCAGACTTGTTCAACAAGAATGTTTACCCACTGAGGAATCTCACCAGTCCACAAAATACATAGACATATTTTAAAAATTCTACACATGAGTGAGAAGTGATATGTGTACTTCATTTGCTAATAATATTTAATTTTAATGTATCTTACTTTTTTTTTTTTACTGTGTTTTTATGTTTCAACGGATGCTGACTGAACTTGGAGTCTTTCAGAGGGCAAAACATATTCCAAACCTTACGTTAAACATGAATTTAATACCGATTACTAAAACATCTTCCTGGGGGAGAAGTAAGCATCATCCGTTCATCTAAGGTCCCAACAACAAACAGATGTGATTCTACCACTGTTCACTCTAGAGAATCAACGAGTTTATTTGGCTTCCTTATAGAGCATAGGTGAGGAGTTACTGGAGAGTGGGTGCTCACGGCCCTAAGACCACACCAGAAAGTCTTTACCCCACAGGAATAAGGGCTTTTCCACAGAAGGATTCCCACTTCTCTAGCCCTTCCTGGCCTGTCTTGCCATACTGTAGTTTGTAGGGCTCATATCTGAGTAAGACTGTTGATGTTTTTTTGTCTCTAGCAACCCAGATAGCATTTTCCAGAAATATGAAAGCTAGTCAATAGTCAGGAAGCTTCCTGGGTCGGCACCAACTTGATTTCTCTATGTTCTGTGACCAAAATGTATGGTGTCCTCAGCAGTGGGGTCCTATCCACAAATTCTTGTGGGAAACAAGAGCAATGTCAATAGTCTGGATTGTACTGGATATCTCCAGAACACCACTGAGCAAATAACTCAAGGAGGAGGTATGCCGCACCTGACAGTGGGCTTTCCTGTAAGGAACATTATCCCCCGTGTAGGGCAACTCCAGGTAAACTCTTTTGTATGAATATGTATATATATGCATATTTATAAAGCATATTATGCAATTTATGCTGTCCAATTTGTGCTTGAGTCTGTGACCATCCACTGGGGCATGGGTGACCTCCCAGGGACCATACACCTAAATAAAACTAACTCCCCATCTCCTAGCAGCTACGGTCTTCCAATCACTCTGTTGCTAGGAATGGGACTTTATTGGACTTCCCTGTCATACAGGTATTTTCTCTAGCTTTTATTTCTGTAGGACTAGAGCATGCTTTCACAGCCCTAGTCAGCTCATATGTATAACTTCCCTGCTGTTGAAGGAACTCAGGACCGCGAGGGGTGCACCCACACACTGAGACAATGGGGATCTTCTATCAGGAACTCACCAAGGCCAGCTGGCCTGGGTCTGAAAAAGCATGGGATAAAACCGGACTCGCTGAACATAGCGGACAATGAGGACTACTGAGAACTCAAGAACAATGGCAATGGGTTTTTGATCCTACTGCACGTACTGGCTTTGTGGGAGCCTAGGCAGTTTGGATGCTCACCTTACTAGACCTGGATGGAGCTGGGTGGTCCTTGGACTTCCCACAGGGCAGGGAACCCTGATTGCTCTTAGGGCTGATGAGGGAGGGGGACTTGTTCGGGGGAGGGGGAGGGAAATGGGAGACAGTGGCGGGGAGGAGGCAGAAATCTTAAATAAATAAATAAATAAATAAATAAATAAATAAAATCATTTCAGTTTAAAGGAAAAAAAAAACAAACTTCCCTGCTGTGTCCTGAAAACACTGTTTTCTTGTCATGCTTCACTGCGTCTGGATCTTACTATACACTCACCCCTCTCCCACAAGGATCCCTGAACCCTGGAGGAGGGGTATAATATAGATGTCCCAAGTTGTTTTTTCCCCCAAAGAAGATTTGTACAGTCTCTTACTCTGTGCACTTTGACCAGCTATGGGTCTCTGTATTAATCTCTGTCTACTGCACAAAAGAGGCTTCTCTGGTGAGGGTTGGTAGAGACACTAATCTAAGGGTGTAATGATAAGTAAGTAGAAGTCAGTTTAGTAATTAGTCCATTTAGCAGAATAACAGTAGGGTAAAAAAAATCTGCCCTTCAACCTTTCCCCCTTCCCCTTTCTTCACTCTATTGCTTTTATCACAAGAAACCAAGTCTCTCAATTTTAATTCACTTCTAAAATGTTATTATATTAAAAAATTTCATCCAAGTGTGTTATTGTACATTAAACAGATATTTTCACAGATTCCATCTGTCTCTGGTGATTTTTTAGTTGGCAGATTTTAAGTTTCTACCTCATTAGTTGTTATGGGTCCATTTTTTAAATTATTTATTTCATTTTGATTTGGCTTTACTAGGATATATACACCTAGAGAAGCACTGCTTCTTTTTTTTTTCTATTGATCTTTATTGAACTCTACATTTTTCTCTGCTCCCTTCCCTCCCTCTCCCCTTCAACCCTCTCCCAAGGTCCCCATGCTCCCAATTTACTCAGGAGATCTTGTCTTTCTATTTCCCATGCAGGTTAGATACGTGTATGTCTCTCTTAGAGTCCTCATTGTTGTCTAGGTTCTCTGGGATTGGAAGTGCCATTTCTTTTAGTGTTTAAGTATAATATAACATTTGAAAGTATATTCTTATGATTTATGCATTTCTGCAGTATCTTTTGTAATATCTCCCTTTTGTTTCTAATTTTGTTAATTTAGATCTTTCTACTTGGCTAATTTGACTAATGGTTTATATATCATTTCATTTTTTCAAAGAACCAATTTCTACTTTGGTTGTTACTTGGTAGTGTTTAAATTTCTATTTCATTAATTTCAGCTTTGATTTCTTTATCTCTTCCTATCTATTTTTTTAGTTTAGGATTTTTTATTTTTCTGAGACTTCCATATGTGAGTATAGCATTTACATCACTTCTCCCTCTTTGTCTTCTCTGTTCAAGCCCTCTGTATCTCACTCTCTCAAACTCATGGCCTTGTCTTTTCATTACTGTTATACATAGATACACATGCATGCAGAGATACATAAATATGTATATAAAAGACCCACTGAGTGAGTTTTGTTCATATGTTCACATGTTTAGGGCTGACCACTTGGAATCGGATAACCTATTAGGGCACTCATTGTGGGATGAAACTGATTGGTTCTTTCTCAGTAACCATTTCTGTTTGTTCTGTTTCAGCCCTGTTTTCATCTCTCAGTTCTGTAATTCATAGATCTGTTGTTTTTTATAGTAATCCAGAGTTTCTGTGATTCATTTATGTTTTTCTTTTTATAAATTTTAAAAAATTACCACTTTCTTTGCTTGAATGACCCATTCTCTGCCTTGTCTTCAAGCTCTAACACCCCACTTGTTCCTTCCAATTGGCATAGGTTCCCAATTAGATTTTGATCTGATGTTCTGAATTTTCCATTTCAAATTTTATTTCATTTTTGTTTTCTTACAAATGTTATCTTTTTATTTAATTCTATTTTCATTTGTTGAATTATTTTCTTTATCTTATTAACTGTGTTTCTGTGGCCATCACTCATATTATTGAGTTCCCTGAACATATTTATAATTGCTCTTTAAAGTCATTGTTTTGTGTGTCACCCAACTTTTCTCAGGGAACATTACTATGGGAGCATGAATATTGCCTTGTTTGTGTTTTTGTTATGGAAGGTAGGCATTTAAAGCTTTTTTTTTTTGGTATGGATATCTGTCCCACCTTTCTTGAGTTGCACTTGGATTTCTGTTTGCTATAACACCAACTTTTTATGTTATAGACTAGCTGAGTAGTGCTGGGGTTAACGATTGTGGAACTCAGGGTTGATGTGTGAATGGAGTATCTGATGTGGTCTCAGGTGAGCTAGGCTGGCTAGTTTTTCACTTCTGATCACAGGGACAAACCTTCCATAAGGTTAGGAGGTTGTCAGCGAATGCCCACAGAAGTCTATGCAAGACTCACAGGCTGTACAAGAGTCCTTAGGAGGCAGAGGATGGGTTTGCCTGAGGAGTGATTGGTGCTTCCTGTGGGAATTGCATAGACTTGAGGTCCTCATGCCGTGGGGGTGGGGTCACATCAGAGGTGGGTGTTCTTTCCTGGGGGAGATGCTCAGGACATGTTATTCTCAGATGGCAAGGGTGGGGGTGTGACTGGGGTAGTAGACTCTACTTTGTGAAGTTATTCAGGATACAAAATTCTTAGGCTGCGGTAGCTTATTGATTTATAAATCAACCTTATTCTTTAACTGGAAGTGTTCATAATGCTAAACCAAGGTCTAGATTTCAGTAAGGTTGAAGTGTTGTTTCCCTTGGTGAGACTCTGTAAAAAACTTACACTACTTAAGTGTAAATTTAGAACGAAAACACGGTGATAGCCAAACAAAAAATAACCATTGTTTAATTCCAGTTGCTTGCAACTTCAGTTCATTTATATTGCACAGACTATTCTTTGAGCACAACACAAAGAATTGATCCATTTTAGGCAGGATATAAGTGGGGGAACTATGAAGGGAGCACTCCTTAGGTAGGGAGAAGAGAGTAAATACAGAAGAGGAGAGGAAAGTAAAGGGGATAACAGGATACAAGTGATCTGATAGGGGAGATGGGAAAAGGGGGCCTCCCTAGGGAAGGAAGAGTGAGGTAAATCCAGAAGGAGGGGGAAGGCATATAAAATAACAATAAGATGGCCAAAAAAGCCATGATGAGTTATATTATTAATTACTAATTAAAAAACCCTTTATAACTGTCCATGATAGCTCTGTGGGTACAGTGGTGATATGGCAGTAACAAACAACTCTCTAACTGGACTTACGATCAGCTCAACAAGAGGTATGCATTGCCTGGTACAGGAAACCTCTTACCACTCAGTGTTAATGAAGTCATGACTTTTGGAGGAGAATCTACAACCACTAATTTCTTAAACAAACATAATCCCTAACAAAAACTAAAAATACTTGTCTTTATATCCACAGATACATGTAGTCTTTGCCCTTCATTGAAGGACTTTTGCTTTTCAACAGATGGAGACCACTACAGAAAACCACAACCAATTAATACGGACAGCCCAATTGCAATGGATACACCTACAAAACACTCCTGAACCCGGGGCACAGGGAACAGTTTGGAATAGGTGGTGGAAAGATTGCAAGATCCAGAAGGTCAGGGGCTCTGTTGTGAGACTGTGTCTCCTAGCAACATCAGAAGCTACACTGGTAAAATCTCACCCACATGCCCACCCAAATGTGAGCTGAGCTGTCGAACTGCTTGTGGAAAAACCCATGAGGCCTCCAAACTATACAAAGAATTACAGGCAACTGGATAAAGCTGGGATCAGGAGAGGTAGCTCTTCTCACAGAAGAGTACAGCAATTAGACGTCCAATGCCAAATGGTCAGCCCTAAAAGCATACATACGAGTGACATTATATGGACTCAACAGGTTATATTTAGGAGTATATTCCAATATGCAAGTACATTTGAAGATACAGTAACAAATAATTTTAAAAGAGGCCACAGATTTGAGGAGAGAAGGAAGGCATGTATGTGAGGCCTTAGAGAGAAGAAAGGGAAGGGAGAAATGTAATTCTATAATAATTTCAAAATTAAAACAAAAAGAATATTAATAATTTAAGTTTAAAAAGTACTTCAAATTTTAGTAATGTTTGTGAATCTGTTTTAGAAGCTTTATTCTTCATATTTATCTTAGTAGATAAGCTATTGCACTGTAACCCTGTTCTAAATGGACAACTTCCAGAAAATTCTATTAAATGGAAAAAGAATAAATGTTTAGAATAAACTGAGTGTCTAATTTCTTGAGTATTTATATTTCTAAGTTAAAGATATGAAGAGACTATAAATTTTCATTTCTATATTTCAAATGCAAAAATAGTATCTCTATCATATCTTTAGTTTCTATTTGCTTATAAAATCTCCCCAAATAGTTGATTCTTTCACCCGTTGGTTCACACAGACCCACTTTGTTTATCTTTCCTTGGTATTTACGTAGAAGCTCAGGTTATATACACAAGACTTTTGCTGTCATTTCACACGTGTCTACTGTATCTTCTCAGGGACTTTTCATTCATTTCAAGAAAATTGATAAACTTACTAAGCATGCCCTTTGTTTAGTGAAAAAAAAAAGTATTGATCCCTTTTAGTTTTTCGCAACATTTGGGTCATTTTCTATTCAAGGTTAATATTTTTAAGGGTGTCATGTTAATGTGTGTCTTTTAGGTATATATCAAGTAATTAAACTCATTTATCAAAATAATTTTTTTAAGCCATGATCAGGTGTTTATTTCTAGGTTTTTAGAGATCACAAGTACTTTTTTCCTCACAACTTGGGAAATTCTGATGTGGGAGACAGATTCCTGTGTTTTCATGCTTCAGTTACATAAATCTTTTCTGCTTTGCCTAACAATAATATGCCATGGCAGATGGAGATCTGCTCTTTGTGCCTGGACACAAGTGGGGAATCATACAGAGAAGGAGCACCAGTTCCCATGGGGCAGAGCGCATTCTGCTCTATTCTTCAGGAGGTAAACACAGAGCACTGTGGGTTTCAGAGGAAGCAGAGTCTCACATGAGTTGACTTGTAATGACTAGTAAAGAAGGACCAAAAGAGAGCTTCATGGGAGAGCATTCCAATTGGCTGGAACTTCTGGTTGCTATTGGAAAAGGGTAGCAAATTCTTCTTGACATGCCCCTTCAGGGGCATGCTCTCAAATGTCACATGTGCATAAGAAGAACAGTGGTCCTTTGGAGGAAAGGGTTATTTCCAGCAGAACAATAATGTGACCAAAGCCAGAGTCCAGAACCTAAATGAATGTATTTTAAGACTGGTTAGAGTGGGAAAGTCAATTGATGTTTGGGAGCTGTTAACTTCCTATGATAATAATGAGAGGGTGGTGGCCATGTATTCTGGAATGTGTTATCAAAATAATTTTAAGGAAGTTTATTGCTTGTAAGAGTTTTGTTTTCTTTACTGTTTTATCTCATATTTATGAGTATATATTTTTAATAGATATAACAAAATGAATGTAAATATAGAGATGAGGAGAGAGGGAGAGAAAGTTCACAATACACAAATTGTATAATTGAGATACAGAAACATAAGCAAAAACATGTGAAAAGTAGAATACAGCTCTAAGGTGTTATTAACATTATCTTAAGATACAGTTGTCAAGGAGCATATTTGTGAAGTAGTGATTTCATGTAGGCTCAGAATGACTTAGAACTGCTTCTGTAATTCTAGTTCAAGTACACTCTCTTTTAGTTGCACAAATCACTGACTCTAAACTGTTTAGACTTTTGATTTTTACATATGCTCTTTTAATTAAATTTTTTGCTCTTCCTTGAAAAAGCATTCTTTAAGAACTAATCATTTTAGGAAATAGAGGAACCCTGATGGTAAAGAAATACAACCAGACAGCATCAACAGTCCTTGCTCTAAGCAGGACTTAGATCATGCAAATCATGCCGCCCTGTGTCCTTTGGGAGAGCCTAGTAAAAGGAAGATGAAGAAGAAAAGAACAAGGCAAAAGAAAAAGACAGAAGGAAAAGAAAGACATGTAGGGAGGGACAAGACCAGTGCAGGGCCACCCTGCAAAAATTCACGTTGGGTATTAAGTAAGTAAAGAATGAATGATAAAGATAAATAAGAGATTGCTGGATGATGTGAAAAGTAAGGTGTAAATACAGGATGCCCTCCTTGCTGGCTTCAGTCTCAAGTCTTTTAGCTTCTTCTTTCCAGCTGCTAGATATATGTGACACCCCTGGAGACTTCTCTCTGATGTCAAGTCACAGATACAGGTCACATCTTTAGGGTTAGGGTTTTTCTTGGGAAACTGGTTCATAGATGCTGATTCAGTGAATGGTTAGTTTTTCACAGATCAAGTCATAGATATTGACCACCCATTCATTTCTTTTTGAATTATGGCATCTCCTGTGGTCATTTTTTCCCTAAGGTCCCATCTTCATGGGTTAATTTTTTGATTTCATACTTCCAAAGATCATGATTTACCTAGAGATTACAGAAATATGTCTACCTGTGATTAACCTAATCTAGAATTTGACCTGCTGAAATGCAGAAATCAATGCAAAAAATGAGACTTCATTTTGTTTTTTGAGGTGACTATGTTGATTATGCTGGTCCTAAACTAAAGTGTTTGGGGTCAAGTGTTCTCTTGCCTCAGCCTCTAGAGAAGCTGGACTGTAAGTGTCTACTTCTGTTCCCAGACTGAAGGGCACATGCTTCGTCGATTCACCATTCATGTAGGCATCCAAAATATGCTTGCCAACAAGGTGACAGCCATTTTCCAGATTTTGACAATGTGTCGAGTGGTAACTGCTAAGGCTCTAGAGAGATGAGATTCTGACTGGAGAGGGTGATATATAAGCTACCCTGACTTTCTTTTCTGTCTAGGATAGTTTGTAGGTGCCAAAGAAGACGTGAATGATAGCAACATAAATGAGCTCACACAGGGAAAGTGTCAAATGTATACATTTGGCTAATGATGATGTTTAATGAAATCTGACTAACTGTAACAATGAAACAAAATATGACTGCTAGGTGGTAATTGAAGCTCCACGAAGGTTTTAAATATCTAGAAAAATGTATCATAAGATGAGTTAATAAAATAGTGCTCACAAGCAAACTCTAACATTCATGTGCATAACTTTGAAAGGTGAAGAAACTTATTCTTGACAAAATATTGTCTTTCTGTTGTAGGGATTAGAGTGCTCTAAATATTTCATATAGGTCAGTTAATCATCTCTGCTGGCAAGGTTACACTATTTTAGGAATGATAGCTGCCAACAGGAATATAGCAGCATGCTTCAAGTCATATCAGCATTCCATTGCAAAGAGAAGAACAAACACAAGTCTTGAAAAGTTAATTTTCAGCAGATAAATATGAATTGTAGTATCTTATTTTGTCTGTTTCCTACTAATACTTGCTTTAAATACCCCCCCCCCCAACACGGAGTATAAAATGACTCCTTTTGTTGTTATTTTCAGTTAGGGTTTTATGCCGTCAAAGATGGTCTGAACTTGTGGCAATTCTACTTTTGTTGCTTAAGTGCTGGAGTTACAGACATCTACCACCATGATATGCTTAAAATTACTTTAAGGCAGGTGCATGATGGTTAATTTTATGTGTCAATATAGGTAGGTTACAGTGTTCATTAAGCATTCCTCTATGTGCTTCTATGGATGGCAGTAACGTGGGGGTATAAGTGCTTTAAGTGAAGCAGATTGCTCTGGGTGATATGGGTGACACTCATTCAATTAAGATGAAAGATATATATAATGAAAAAACCTATCATATGAAAGCTGAGAGCTACTACATCCTTATTTTAGGCAGAAAGAGAAAGATTGGTCATGGGATGGGCTTTTTGGAACTTTAAAGCCCACCTCAGTGACATATTTCCTCCAAGGCCACACCTCATAATCTTTCTAAACCTATCAAAAATTTCTACTGCCTGGTGACCAAGCATTCAACTATATAAACCTATTAGGGCCATTCTTACTCAAATCACCATAGCTTCCTAAGTGCTGAGACTCACTGAAGTACTTAGTTTCAAAATGATTATTGTAAAAATATAATTTACGGTTCTAATTATAGCAGTTTTCTTTGGTGTGTGTGTGTACGCGTGTGTGTGTGTGTGAGAGAGAGAGAGAGCGAGCGAGCGAGCGAGCATGTTCTTTTCCCTATTTAAATGGCATATATTATCTTACATAACAATTTAGCTTTTGTCTCCGTTTATGAGTTTAGATTTTTCTTTTTTCTTCATATGTGTTTATATATTTTAGATGCCTCCATTGTATTATCTTCTCTTAAAGCCCTTCAAATGTTCCCTAGTTTTAGCTGTCCCTCCCCATATTTTCTCCCTCAGCCCTCTAATCTTGCCCTCTCTCAGTTTGATCTTCCCCAGCCCCACATATCCATCCATATCTATTCTATTTCCCTTTCCTAGGGTGATCCAATATTGCCCCCCTCAGTTTCTTACTTTATATGCAACCTCTGTGATTATATGGATTGTAGCCTGTTTACTGAAGACTTAACACCTAACACCCACATATAAATGGATACACACTGTATTTGTCTTTTTGAGTCTCACTCACTTTTTGAGAATGAGTTCTTTCTTTCTTTAAACACCATCCATTTACTGTGAATTTCATGATTTCATTTTTAAACCACTGACTAATATTTTATTGTGTAAATGTACCACATTTTTTTCTATCCATTCATCCATTGACAGGCATCTAGTCGATTTCTAATTTCTGACTATTATGAATAGAGCAATAATGAGCCTGGTGGAGCAAGTGTCTCTGTAATAGGATGTAGTGTCCTTTGTGCAGATGCCTGAGAAGTATGACTGAATTTTGAGGTAGATCTTATTCCCAGTTTCCCAAGGAACTATCACACTGATTTCCATAGTGGCTCTACAAGTCTGCACTTCTACCACAATGTAAGAGTATCCCCCTTACTTCATATCCTTGCCAGCATGACTTGCCATTTGCTTAATTGATATTGGTCATTCTAACTGTTGCAAAATGAAAGCTCATCTTTTGATTTGCATTTTCCTGATGACTAAAAATGTTGAGCATTTCTTTAAGAACTTCTCAGCTACTTGTGTTTCCTCTTTTGAGAATACTGTTTAGATCTATACACCATTTTAAATAAGGTTATTTGTTTTCCTGATGCCCTTTCTTTGAGTTCTTTATCTAATTTGGATGTTAGCTGTCTATAAGATGTGTAGCTGGTAAAAATCTTTTCCTGTTCTGTAGTCTGCTGCTCTGTCTGAATGAGTGTGTCCTTTGTCATCCAGAAGTTCTTCAGTTTCTTGGGGTTCTATTTATTAATTGTTCTTAGTTCCTGTGCAATCTATGTTCTGTTCACAAGGTCTTTCCCTGTGCCAATGAGTTCAAGACTGTTCTCCACCTCAGATTCAACTCAATGTATCTGACCTTACATTGAGATCATCAGTCCAATTGAAGTTGAGTTTTGTGCAGAGTGACGAGTATGGATCTATCTGGATTCTTTTACATGCAGCTATCCAGTTTAATCAGAACCATCTGCTGAATATGTTGTTTTTGTCCAGTGTATATTCTGAGCTTATAAAAAATCAGGTCTGTAGACTGACTCCTTGGGTCCCTTTGCTTAGAATACCTTTTCTTATGCTTTTACTCTTAGCTGATCCCTATCCTTGATGTTAAGGTGTGTTTCTTGCATGCAGCAGAAGGATGGATCCTGTTTTCATAGCCAATCTGTTAGTCTGTGTCTTTTTACTGGGGGAATTGAGACATTGATGTTGAGAATTATCAGTGCAGTGTTTGTTTATTCATGTCAATTTGTTGTAGGGGTGTGGGTCCCCTTTTGATTTGCTTCTTGAGATTATTTATTCCTTATGTTTTCTTGGGTGTAATTATTCCTTTCAGATTAAATTTTTCTTTCTATTGCCTTTCTGTAGAGCAGAGTATAAAGACAGAAACTGCTTAAATCTGGTTTTGTTGTGAGACCCCCCCATCTATTATGATTGAAATTTTGCTGAATATAGTAGTGTGGGTTGGCTTCTGTGGTTTCTCAGAATTTGTAAAATGTCTATCCAGGCCCTTCTGGATTTTAGAGTCTCCATTGAGACTCTAAGTCAGGTGTTATTCCTATAGGTCTGCCTTTAGATGTTACTTGTTCTTTTTCCTTTGCAGCCTTTAATATTCTTTCTTTGTTCTGTGAGGTTAGCATATTGATTATTATGTGTTGTGGGAATTTGTTTTCTGTTTCCATCTATTTGGTGTTTTGTATGCTTCTTATAACTTGAAAGCATCTCCTTCATTAGGTTAGAGAAATTTCCTTTTATAATATTGTTGAAAATATTTTCCATGCCTTAAACCTGAGTTTCTTTTACTCCTTGTATTCCTATTGCTCATATATTTTGTCTTTTCATAGTATCCCAGACTTCCTGTATATTTTGTGCCTAGATTTTTTTAGATTTAACATTTTCTTTGACTGATGTATCCATTTCTTCTATTTTGTCTTCAATGCCTGAAGTTTTCTTTTCCATCTCTTTTCCATCTCTTGGTGAGACTTGCCTCTGAGATTTCTGTTTAACTTCCTAAATCTTTCATTTTCAGTTTTAACTCAGTTTGATTCCATTTCACTTTCATGTCCTGAATAGCTTTCTTCATTTAATTCAATTGTTTGTGTTTTTATAGATTTAATTAATGGATTTATTTATATATTCTTTAAGGATCTTGATCATATTCATAATAACTGGTTTGAACTCTTGTCTTTTGCTTCAGCTATATTGTATATCTTAGGGTTTACTCTAGCAAGGTTGGTGGGCTCTAATGGAGACATACTGTTCTAGCTCTAATTGGTTGTGTTTTTATGCTGACATCTAGGTATCTGGGTTTGGGATGATTGTAATTCTAGTTGCTGATATCTCGTCTTGTCTTTGTTGGGTGGGTTTTTTGTTCCTTGGTTTCTGCTGCCCTATCTGATCTTTGGAGTGTGCCACTGTGTATGACCATTGAGGGTCCTGGGTAGAATTGACAAACAGGAATGGGGAAGGGCTAGAAGGGTGGGTGGTGAGATGGCCCACAGGACTGAAGAAAGCTGGCTCTGCTCCTAGTATCTGATTCTGACAGGCATTGTCAGCAGGTTTCCAGGGAGAGACGAACTTAGTTGATGGTGGGTGTGACAAAGAGATGAGGTGGGGAGAGGATCTTAGTTCAGTAGGTGTGGGGGGTGTCAGGTAAAGAGGGAGGAGAGGCCACAGTAGGTGGTCTACTACAAAGCTGGGGGTTAGGCTGAGGAATTGGAATTTGAAGGTGGGAGGGAATTTGAAGGTGGGAGGACAGGTGAAAATTGCTTACCTGATTGCCTGGCCACTGTGGCCAGTGGGTTTCCAGGGAAAGGCATTGTGTATTGAGACCTTGTGTGGTGAGACAAAGGATTGAGGTAGGTTTTATATTTTTAGTTCTTAGTAATACTTAACAATTACCTTTCCTCCTATATTTATTTATTTGTTTGTTTATCTATTCATTTATTATTTTCAACCTTAGGAATAAAAGTTAGAGCTTCACAAATGAGGGCAAGTACTCTACCACTGATTCATACTCTAACCTTTCTGGTTTTCTTTTTCATAATTAGGAAGGTCAATTTTATTATAATATAAACATACATATTTCCTTGCCATGCTAAATTTATTGATAATAGCAACTGACACACAATAAATATAATAGTCACTTTTCCATTACTCTTAGAAAACAGCATGCCCAAGGCAACTTCATTCTAGAAGTTGCCTCAGAGACTTCAACAACATGGTGGAGAATTTGGGCGTCAGGCATGTTAGGAATATTTCTTAATATAAGCTCCCTGCTGATGCAAAAATTCCCAATCAAGCCAAATCAAAACAAGCTGAATTAAGAAATATCCAGGTTTAATGGGAGATCTACGGTCTCAGGTAGCCCCGAGGGGGAAACTGGGAAGCCGAAGGAACGTGACCCCTGGGAGGAAGAAAGAGAGACCATGTGTTCCTCTTTTGGGGAATCACTTAAATACACTGGGGAGTGGTCCTGACCCCACCCCCAGGGAGGGGTCAAGATCTGGCCTGCTGGGATTTGGAGTCCAGACCAGGCCTGGGGCTGGGATAGATGCGAGGGGCTGGGGCCTATGCTCCCAACTTGACAAAGCAAAGGACATGACAGCAGGATTGGCTCAGAGTTTACTACTTGAATAGTACTCAGGGAAAACACACACACACACACACACACACACAGAATTGCACACTTGAAATGGTGTAATTCCTTAAGCTTTTAAAACCTCCCCCAGTGGCACACTTTCTTCAAAAAGGCCTTCTTCCTTAGAACCAACCCCCCACTGCACCCTGGCCCCAAACAAGGCCACTAACTGAAGACCAAGCATTCAAATGTCAGAGACAATGGGAGGCATTTATCATTCAAAATTCCATAGCAGGTAAGGCTGCTTTCAGCTTTTTTTCCCCCAATGTATTACCTGAAAATGAAAACATGCAATGCTGCTGTTTTTCCAATGCAATTCCTTTCATCTTTGGCATTTCCTTATGTTGTGACTCAACTCCAGTAGGACCTTAATGCAGTGAGACTAACCATTCCCTTTGTGTGAGGAGACTGCCAACAGGGTTACACTTGCCCTAAAAGGGATTACAAAGCCCTGGAAGGACATACTCTTCAGAAAAGAGCATCTCCTTGTAGCACACTCCTTTCATCTGTGATTTTCTTTGTTTCCGAACCTTATCCTAAACCTGTCAAAGAACTTTCTATCCAAAATACCAGATAGATTTTTGAAAATTAATTCAATAAATGATGTGTAGTGATGTACTGCAATAAACTTACATAAAAACATTCTAAATTTTCTTTTAGGAAGATATGAAATACAGTCTCCATATAAGCTAGGAAGATAGCTAGTGAATGACAGTGGCCTTGTCTATAGCTTGATTTTAGATGTACAGAGTCAGACAGGTTTTAGAAATACCCAAAATTTTTGGGTCACAAAATAATGTTTGTTATGGTTTAGGTAAAATGCTGCAGGTCCCCTAGTGGCAGCAGTAGGCAGTGGGCCATGAGACCATGTCAGGCCATGAAGGTAGCCAGTCCCAGGCAGGGAGCCACATGGCGGTGAGAGACAGAGACCTATTAGGTACACCATGCAGAGAAAGTAGATATTTATTTAGTGAGTTATGGAGGGAAAAGGGAAAGGGGGAGGGGGGAAGAGGAGAAAGGGAAAGAGCAGAGAGAGGCAGAGAGAGAGAGAGAGAGAGAGAGAGAGAGAGAGAGAGAGAGAGAGAGAGAGAGAGAGAAACAGAAAGAGAGAGGAGGGGGAAGGGAAGAAGAGGGGAGAAGGGAGCAAGGCAGAAGCTGCCTCTTCTGGAGAGTCAGAAAGGAAGGAGGTCTCAGGCTTGAAGCAAAAGGAAGATCTGCCTGCCTCACAGGATGGGGGAAGAAGTGGGTGGGGCTTGTCTCTTAAAGAGAAAGGATAGACCATTACATTCCCATCTCTCTTTTTATAATAAAAAGGTGGAGGTTAGGCACAACAGGCTAAAGGAATTGGGGTGGCAGATTCTCAAGACTTCTTCTTGCTTATTTGTGGGTATTGTTTTGGGGGGAACTTGAGAAAGCTGGGTGCTGGTCACATCCTGGGGAAGCTGGTCTCTTTGTTCCTGTCTGGTGTTTTGTGGTACGGAAATGTCTGGTGTCTCTTATACCTGTTTAAGGTATTGGCAGAACAGAGGACAAAGTTAACCTTAGGAAAAAAATAATTTTTAGGACCAGGGAATTGAAAGGCATGTATCTGAGCTGTTTAAGGTGGATCCTTTAATTCAGCTGCTCCCTAGAACTTACAAGAATTCTTTGGGTTTGTGAAAACCTAAGTTTTAGACATATGCATTATATAAACAGTAGCATATTTATGTCAGAATGACTGTGACAGATGTTTTTGCACAATGAAAAGTATTTTTTAAGATTATGGAAGGCAGTGTGAGAGAGAAATCTGATTAACTTGTATTTGTACTCACACCTTTATAACTTACAGGTACACACCTTAATAACTTGTATTTGTGTTTTACTGAAATCTGTTTGGTGAGGTTGTCCTTTTAAACTGACAAAGTCTCTCAGGTGTCAAACTGAATCAGAGATCTTGGAGAAGGGACACAATTTTACTTGAGTTATTGATTAAAAAATGACAGAGAATTTACTTGGTTGGCACCTAGAGCTACTAATAAAATGGCACAGGTCCCCGAGTAGCTGCAGTGGTTAGTGGGCCATGAGGAGCTATGGTGGTAAACTGCTGCAGTTTTCTGAGTGGCCTGTGGGCTATGAGGGCCAGCAGGTCCCAGGCAGGCATGTGCTGGATGAGAGACAGAGACATGCCGTGCAGAAAAAGTGAGTATTTATTTAGTGGGCTATGGAGGGGAAAGAGGGGAAGGGGAGAAGGGAGAAGAGCAGAGAGAGAGGCAGAGAGAGAGAGAGAGAGAGAGAGAGAGAGAGAGAGAGAGAGAGAGAGAGGAGGGGGGAGAAGTGGGAGAAGGGAGAGAGACAGAAAGGAAGGAGGTTCAGGTTGGAAGTAGGTTATTAGGTAGGATCATATAAATATCATAAAAGGTGAGATCATAAGACTGGGTAATGTATTGGAATTGCTTTATGAAAGAGGTAGAATTAGAAATATAGGACCCTAGCTTTTGTTCTATATAGGAGAGTTCTGAAAGGGAGAAGGGGACATGTACCCTAACCAATCCATTTATGCCGGCCACCTCTTACAACAGGAGAATAGCAGCTGGCTTGGCTTGCCATGGGTTCCATGGCAGCACGTGAGCACATGAGAGGAGGGGTAAAAGTGGGTGCTAGAGCCAGGCAGCTGCTGTGGCCTGGCACCAGAGAGGAGAAATGATCCAGCAGGGCTGATGGAGTAGTTAGTGCTTGGGGGCGGGGAGCTGAAGAGGCCAGTGGAGCCTGCATGGTGTGGGTGCAAGTGGAGAAAGGAGGCAAGGCAGGTAGAGAGCTGGCGGGAGGTGAAGACATGGAAGTATCTGTCTGCTGATGTTGGAAAGGTGTGGGTTCCTTAGAGGGGTACCAAGTTGGAGCTGAAGAAGCAGAAGTAGCTGCCTGCTGAAGTCAGAAAGGTGGGGGGTTCATTAGCTGGGTCCAGAGCAGAAGTGGGGTGTTCTTCTGGCTCAGATGGCATGGCCAGGAACATGTGAGCAGGTGAACAACTTGCAAGACAGAGGGCTTAGACTTAGAGATTAGATAGTAAAAGGCTTGGACGTAAGGAAATGCCTTCCATCTACCTGTGCGCTGACAGTAGTTAAAAAGTTCCCGTAGAATATTGGGATTAAAGTGCTGTTAGGCAGCCACTTTAAATTTTTATCTAGCAATTTAATGTAACAAGGCCATTTTTTTTCTAGCTAAGATAGACAAGTGTGGGAATCTATAAGTAGGGCATTAAGGCCTTGGGTTTCAGGGCCTCTAAAAGGCATCCTGCAGGGGGGGGGGTGGTCTTTGATGGCTTATTACCCGTAGCTGAAACTGTGAAAATCTGTGAGAACAGTGACACCTCAAGGCTTATAGGAGGATGTCTCCTCTTTATAGGCGGGGTGTGAAATGGTAACTCCACTAACCCTATAGGAGGACGTCTCTTCTCTATAGGTAGGGTGTTGAAGTCTGACTGGCTCTGGTCCAGGCGACTTGGAAGCCAGAGAGGCTAGAGGCCACTCTGAGTGGTCTCTCATGGTAGGGACCGCTTACGAGTGGCCCACAAGAAAAGAAAAGAAAAGAAAAAGAAAAAGAAAAATCCAAGGGACCCTGGGCCCCAAGGCAAATGCACTGCTCAGTGTGTGCAGTGCTAGCACAGGAGGACTAACCCTGGGTTGTCCGATCACGTTTTTAGCTATGGGAAGCAACCAGAGATGAATGTCAGCAAAGGGCTCAACAGTATCTGTGAAGGCCGTGGTTGGGGGCTTCTCCCCAACCCATTTCTAGGAACACCATAAGATTTCCAGGAGCTCAATGGTCAATTCCTCAGGTTCGGAAAAATGATGAAGCTGACCAGAATGGGGAAACTCATCAATTGAAGCCAGTGGTGTACGTAGAGGTCACGCTCAGACAGATGGAACATGTGGTTGTTGTGGAAAAAATACCTGGTTTCAGATCCTGACCCTGGAAGAGGGGCAGGAGAGCCTACTGAGTCACAGCACCAATGTTATGGTAAAAATAATACACCGCAGTTCCCCGAGTGGAAGCAGAGAGCAACAGGCACAAGACCACGGATGGCCACGAAAGCAGCCAGTCCCAGGCAGGCAGCCATGTGGTGGGTGAGAGACAGATACCTATTAGGCAAGCCATGCAGAGAAAATAGGTATTTATTTAGTAGGTTTTGGAAGGGGAAAAGGGGAGAAGGTGGAAGAGCAGAGAGAGGCAGAGAGAAAGAGAGAGAAAAAGAGAGAGAGAGAGAAAGGAACAGAGGGGGGAAGGAGAGAAGTGGAAAGAAGGGAGAGAGTCAGAAGCTGCCTCTTTGGAAGAGACAAAAAGAAAACAGGTCTCAGGCTGGAAGCAGAAGGAAGATCTGCCTGCTTCTGGGGATGGGGAAGAGGTAGGTGGGGCCTGTATCTTAAAGGGACAGGACAGACCATTACACTGTTGCCTTTAAAAATAACATTGTTTGACATTCAACCATTGTTTTCATCCTATACATTAATTTTCACCCAAATTAGAATTCAGCATACTTCTTTGAAATCAAATTAGTAACAATGAAGTCCCTTTTGGTAAGGCTTATCAGAAAACTCATCCAAGAATCCTAGAAATTTGTTTCTTGGATCCTTACCAACTCAACTGTACCGACAGAAGACAGTACAGGCAGAAGGTCTTCAGTGGATTTAACCTGTAAAATGCTCCTAGAAGTTAACAGTGACAGGGTGGCTTGACCTAGAACATGGTTGAGGCCACAGTGGGATTTTCAGGAACCCTGAAGGCCTGAGGTACAGAATGAGTGACACCAAACTGACGTGAGTGTTGAGATCAGGCCTGATTGCCTTTGGTTCCTCATTTCTCTCAAGGACTGAGAAGGAGCCATGGCTCTTAACCTGTGGAAGCTGATGGTGTAGCAGTCAAGGCTGCGTTGTTCCTTTTGCTATGTGCCCACAGGCTTCATTTTTGCTTTAAGTAGGGGAAGAATTAAGCAACACTTTCTTATATGCTCTGTCCTGGGCTTGTGCTCATAGCCACATTCTACTTCAGTTGCTTCTGTTGTACGAGAGTTTTATAGGAATTTGTGGTTATTATTAGATTTTGATTTATTCACCTTGAATGCTAATAAAATTTGTATGTATAATTTTACTTACACAGAAATTGTAGTTAAGGGGTTTTAAAAAGAAACTCATGACAGGTCCTGTGAATGAATTCTTACACACATCTCCATTCAGGGGGCTGTTTAAGGAATGATGGATGTTATAGAGCCCTGGGTACTGCAGACTTGAAAAATAGGAAGAAAGGAAAGGTCTTTATATCTACAGGGAGGTACACAATCCTCTAGTATCAACTGAATGACCTGTCAGCTGGATCATTGTTACTGAGTCTTTGTTCTTGGACAAGTATGATAAATTCTTTATGCATCAATTGTGCATTTGTGAAAAGGACAGAGATATTAGTGTCAACTTCTTATTATGATTAAAACCTGTAACTAAGAGAATAAAGCAATGCTCATCATGTATTAAGTAATGAACTCTTTGCTGGTCTTCAAATGCTGTGGTAGATTTGGAAAGAACACATGAAAATACAGAAAGAGAGACAGAGAGTGAGACAGACACATAGAGAGACAGAGATACAGAGAAATACACAGAAACAGAGAGAATGAATTTGAGCAATATGACTCAAAATTTGTCATGATTAATTGATTAACAGTAAAATATGTGTTAGTTTTTTTTTGTATGATTAAAGGCAACTTTGTTTCAGGGACTCTGAAACCTCATGGTCCATAAATATTTTGTAGTTTAGCAAGTTTTCTTTTCCATATTCTTTTAGCTCAAGATTTTTATCTAAACCATTTCATATATTCACACGTTCTCCAGAAGTATTTTTTCTTCTGTTACATATGGCCCCACATTCATGGGAGTAATTATGAGGGCAGGTGTCTGGCCTTCACTGAGCGCAGGACCATTTAGTCTTAATTCCTGTCCCTATAGTGACTGTTATTGTCTGGACCTGTTGTTTACACAGATAAGAGCTAGTTGTATGTGTTTGCACCTATAGTATAAGTTTTAGTGGTAAAAAGAAGTCCCTGTTTCTGAACACTCAACACCACAATCCATCATCCTCAGCTATGATTCTTAGGCATCTACATAGCCATTGTCAACAAACTCCAAAATAGCTTTTGTTGCCATTTGATTTGTACTCCACTATAGCTCATACTGTTTGGCCTCGATGTCAGCCTTTCTTTCCCAGTAAGGTTCCAAGAAACAACACATTCTTTTCTCTGGCTTCTTAGTTTGAGAGAAGAGAAACTTCTTTAAGGACACTTACCTTTTCCTTTTGTGACAATAAACAACCCAATTAGTTTTAGAATAAATATCTTCTTTTTCTTTACTGTACAACTTGGTTTAGGGAAGAAATTAAAAAAACATTTATTTTTATTGTGTGTATAGATGCGTGTGCTTGCATGTGTATGTGTGTATGTGGTGTGTGTGTGTGTGTGTGTGTGTGTGTGTGTGTGTGAGAGAGAGAGAGAGAGAGAGAGAGAGAGAGAGAGAGAGAGAGAGAGAGAGAGAATGCCTCTCTCAGGTGCCTAGAGAGGTCACAAGAGGGTACTAAATGCGTTTCGAACTGGAGCTACAGTTCTGAGCTGCTGGGCTTGGACTCTAACTGTTGAGTCATCTCTCTAACCCCTTAGAGAAACATTTTAATATCCTTTGGGGTAGGAAATTGCTGTTACATTATATCTTTCATTTATTCTGTGATCAATATTTATAGTTCAACCTTTAAACCAAGGGTTGGGCAAACAACATTTTGTGGGTAAATCTGGCCCACTCCTTTGTTTTATAAAGTTTTATTGGAATGCAGCCATGTTCATTCATTTGCGCTTATTAGTTATTTATGGCTCTTTTTGAGCTATGGTGAGTAGTTATAGATTATACTCATGTCACAGAATCTCTTTAAATATTCAGTAGCTAGCAACTCATTTCAAGACCTCCAGGTTGTGATGTCATCTTTCAGTATAAGATACTTTAAAGCTGATAACAAATATATCCTTACAACAAATGCTTTAGTTTTGCAAATTTAAAACACCAACTTGTCTTTTTAGCCTTTTATGCTATTGCATGATTTAAAGACTCTTTTAACATTTTTGTTGCTTTCTTTGTCTTAGACCATTTAGGTTTCCTTTTAAGGCAAATGAATTTGCCACAAATTCAGTGGGTGTACAACAATAAGCTACAAAGAATACTTCTTTTTTCATTGTAAGATCAAAGATTTGAATCTTAAAATAGTGTTTTATCCTTACTTATTTTGTCACAGATATCTTGTGGCCTAGAGTACAAGTATAAACATTGCTTATAGCTTTTCCTGGCATTAAGGGATAAGGAATAATGGAACTCAAGGATTATGAAAGTATACAAGGGGCAGAGGTGGCAGATAAGTTCCTATCGCTGAGGGCACCATTTACTTCAGAAACAGGGTCCAGAGGCCCCTGAACTGGAACTGTCCTGAAAGCTCCCTCCATGAGCACTGGCTTCCGTTGTACCACAGGGTGCTATGCAGGCTTCCATAGAAGAAAAGCAACCAGCAGTCTTATCCAGCTATGGTGCCTGTGACCCACATCTATGACCAGCATGACACAGTAACCCCATTGGTGCAGTAGTGGCACACATTCCTTGGTGGCAAACAACAGCTCTTTAATTAGACTTAGGACCCACTCAACAGGAGGGTTACATTGCTTGGTACTAGAATCCGCAAATCTAGTCAGCTACTAAGTGCTAGTGAAATCATGGTTTATGGAGCAGAATCTACAATCACTAATTACTAAGCCAAAATAGTCCCTAACAAAAATATAAACATCCGTCCTTATACTTTTCACCCCTCATCAAGGAAGCCTTTCTTTGCAACAAACAGAGATCATTATAGAAAACAATAACCAATCAATATGCAGAGTTGTAGAGCTCAATCCCAATGGATACATTTTTGCTGTGAGTTTGTGTCTCCTAGTAACATTGTAAGCTATACCTGTAAAGTCTCACCAGCATGACTGCCCAAATGGAAACAAGGAGGACATCACTGAACATGCCAAGCTCCATGAGCCAAAGCCCACAAGGCCCCAATTCTACATAAAGAACTATAGGCAACTGAAAAAAGCCGAAGGCTGGCAGAGGTGATCTTCCCCAGAGAAAAAGCACACCAATTGCTTGTCCAGTACCGAATGATCAGTCCTGAAAATACACAAACAAACAACATTTTAAGGACTCAACAGGCCATATTTGGGAATATATATATATATATATATATATATATATATATATATTTGTTATATACATACAAATAAGTTATACATGCAGTAACAATTGATGAAAATAGAGCCCCAAATTGGGAGGAGAGTAACTAGGTGTATATGAGAATGTTTGAAAGGAGGAAAGGGAAGGGAGAAATGGAATAAAAACACAAACTCCAAAACGAACAAGCAGGAACACAGAGTGGGGGATATCAGATGTGGAAAGGTTTAAACAGGAAGGAGGTGGAGGAATAGGAAAGACCTGTGTGAAGGAATGGGGAGTATTAACAGCAACAACAAAATAAAAAAAAACTTTCCTAAAGAATATGGCAGGGTTTAAATTTATATTAATTTTATAAATTGTTTTTTTTCTAATTTTCATGGAGATAACTGAAGTCTTCTGTATTGGCACACATTCAAGGAAGGAAACCATCTACTTTAAAGCTAATAATGTTATTAATATCTTAAAAAATTACAAGTTATTTGGAACAATAGTACACTATAGTAATGTTATGCTTGATGAACATTGATAGAAAAATCCTCAGCAGAGCTTTTCAAAGCTGAATTCAGCAGCGTGTTAAGATATCACATGCCTATATGTTTTTCTTTGGGTTCACCTTCTTATTTAGCTTCTCTAGGATCACAAATTCTAGGCTCAATGTCCTTTATTTATGGCTAGAAACCAAATATGAGTGAGTACATCCCATGTTCCTCATAGGCATCCTCCTGAACAGTAACCTTCATCAGGCGATGAAAGGAGGCAGATACAAAGACCCACATTGGAGCACCGGACTGAAATCTCAAGGTCCAAATCAGGAGCAGAAGGAGAGAGAGCACGAACAAGGCACTCAGGACCGCGAGGGGGACACCCACACACTGAGACAATGGGGATGTTCTTTCGGGAACTCACCAAGGCCAGCTGGCCTGGGTCAGAAAAAGCATGGGATAAAACCGGACTTGCTGAACATAGCGGACAATGAGGACTGCTGAGAAGTCAAGAACAATGGCAATGGGTTTTTGATCCTACTGCACGTACTGGCTTTGTGGGAGCCTAGGCAGTTTGGATACTCCTCTTACTAGACCGGGATGGAGGTGGATGGTCTTTGGACTTCCCACAGGGCAGGGAACCCTGATTACTCTTAGGGCTGACGAGGGAGGGGGACTTGATTGGGGAAGGGAAATTGGAGGTGGGGGTGGGGAGGAGGCAGAATTCTTTAATAAATAAATAAATATAAAAAGGAAAGACTATGTGATCAAATTATATTGTATGTCTAAATAAAATTTATAATTAAGCTCAAAAAAATATCACATGCCGTGATCACATGGGACTTAATGCAAGAGTGGTTCTATCCATGTGGTATGCTGCCGTAACTGAAGGAAGGATTAAAAACCACGGTTATTTCAACAGATGCAGAAAAGCATCTGACAAAATTCAACATCCCTTCATATGTAAGAAAAATCCATCTAACTATGTATAGATGGAATTTACAAGTAGATTATAAATATCATATGTGAAAAGTGCACAGCTAAAACACATGTTTAATGTGGCAAAACGGAAAGCAGCTCCTAAAATCAGTAACAAGGTATGAAAGTCTGCTCTCACCATGTCTGCTCCAGAGAATAGTAGCGTTCCTACATAGAATTAAAAAAAAAAGTATTTAAGGAGAAAAGGAAGAAGTAAAAGAAAATGTAGACACTATGATTTCATATGTGGAAGATCCTGATGACTCTGTCTCCCACTTTCTGGAACTCATGAAGAAATTCAGCAACAAACAACACATACGTCACTTGATTTTTCTATACGCTAGTAGTAAATTACCAGAAAGTGAATTTATGTAGACATTCCTATCTCCAATAGTGTGAAAACAGTGCAGAATCTGCCACTGATTTCCACTGCAGCAACAGCAGTTTGCGTTCCCACCAGCGGTCTGTAATTGCTCCTTTTGTCCACTCTTTGCCCGCGTTTGTTTTCATGGCTGCCATTCTGACTGGGGTGAGGTAGAGTTTCATTGTAATTTTTATTTGCATTTTTTTAATGACTTGAGAATTTGAACTCAATTTTTATTTTTTGAACTTAATTTTTAAAAATTGCTTATTAGCCATTTGTGTTCTATCTTTTGAGAACTTCCTGTTTATTTCATTAGTCTTTTTTTTTCTTTTTCCCATAACTGACTTTTTTATTGATTTTTATTGAGCTCTACATTTTTCTGTGCTCCCCTCCTTGCCTCTCCCCCTCTTCAACCCTCTCCCAAGGTCCCCATGCTCCCAATTTACTTAGGAGATCTTGTCTTTTTCCACTTCCCCTGTAGATTAGTCTATTTGTTGCTGAGTTGATTGGTTTCTTGCTGTTTACATTTTTGACTTCTTTGTACACTCTGGATATTATTCCTCTGCCAAATGAATAGCTGGCAAGACAGTCTCCTTCTCTTTAGGCTGTCTCTTCAAGGAAGTTCTTTCAAGAAATAAAAATAGGGTCACAGTGAAAAGCTTTCATATATGTATATGCATGTGCTTTAGGTAGCCTGCAGTTGCATGTTTCCCTAAGGTAGTTTGCAATGTCTTTAGTGCTAATTATCCCTCCTCAAGCTCCCTCTACCCATTGCCACATTTCTCACGAATGTATCCTTCTCTATTCTAATATTCCTCCTCTCTTTTCATACTACCTGTGTTAATTCTCCTCCCTTGAAATATCCTCCCATGGCACCTCGGTAGTTTCCTATTTCTATATGTACTCCAGTTTAAACACACATACGAAAAGGTTTTAATAGAACATTCATATCAGAGAGAGAAGATGTAGTACTTTTGTTTCTGGGTCTGGGCTATACCACTTTAAATAATTATTTCCAGCCCACCCATTTACATGCAAATTTCATTTTTTTAGTCTTATTTGCAGTTGAATAATACTCCATTGTACATATGAAACACATTAGTATTATCTTTTGGTGGATATTTAGCCGTTGTCATTTCTTGGCTCTTACAAACAGAACAGTGACAGAAAGAGATGAGTAAGTAGCTCTGTAGTAGGATATTGAATCCTTTGGCAATATGCCCAGAAGTGGTATAGCTGGGTGGACTTCTACTTTTTCAATAACCTCCATGCTGATTTCCATAGTGACTGTGCCACTTGAACTCGTTGGTAAGTTTTCACTACCTCCAAACCAGCAGTAGTTGTCATTTCAATTATTTCATTAATTGTTACATGAGCACACACCCACACATATGTATGTGTATACACACATATATTCCCCAATATATCCTGCTCGGTCTGTATCATGTTACTCATATGTATATTTTCAGGGTGACCATTTGGTGTTGAATAATCAGTTAGTGTGATCTTCCCAGGGGAAGATATTTCTCTCACTCTTACCAAGCTTGGATCAACCTATAAGCTTCATCACTATTGGCTAGCTTTCTGAGTGCAGAAAGGTGCTATGCAGACCACAAGGGGAGAAAAGCAGTCATTAGTTTGCTCCAGTTGTGAATCTAGTGACTCACAGTAATGATAAGCCTGGCAAGATATGCTCACTACAGTAATAGTGGCACCAATATTGTGTCAGCAACCAACCAACCAACCAACCAACCAACCAACCAACCAACCAACCAACCAACCAACCACCTTTTCATTGGGTTTTAAAACAGGCTCCACAGACAGAACTCATGCCTGGTATCATTAACTGGGACAGAAGCCCATGTCTGGCTAGGTCAAAGGCCCTAGTGGAGAATCTAGTACTATTACTCTGCTAAACAGACATAGTAATAAATTGCCTCACTAATTCTTATCTTTTACCTGGATATTAATGCATCTATCAGCTCTTATCATAAAGTCTTCTATTTGTAGTATACGGTGATTATATGTGACCCACAATTGGGCGACGTATAGAGAATAAGAGATTGCAGAGTGCTCAGCTTTATGTGGAACTTCTACATCGTACCTCCCTCCCCTCCCCCCCTCCCCCCCCCAGGCTCAGGGATTATCACGGAAGAGGACGCAGAAAGATTGTAAGAGCTGGAGGGAGTAGATGACTTCAGTAAAATAGTATTTGCTGTACATGGCAATACTATAGAACAGTTGAACTTACAGCAGCTGAGACTGCTTAAGACCTGTACAAGATCGAGCCAGTAAAAATCTTAGCATAGGTCATGGTGAGGATAATGAGATCCCATCCCTATATAAGGGATTCCTAGGTACTGGTGGCTACTTGAGGAACAACAATCACTTTCCTCCAAGAATGTGGGCCCTGAAAGGCTTCAGTAGATGGTTCCAGTGTCATTCACATGCAACTAGAACTAAATGAACTCAATGGAAAAAGGGTGGTGGGAGTAGGGAAGGAATTGGAGGTGTGGGACTTGATAAACAATACATTATACACATGTTTGGAATTTTTAAACAATAAAAACTGTGATGTGATCTAGGTATATTACTTTTGGGCACATATCCAAAGGAACTAATTTAAATCAGATCTTATAGAGATACTGGCATTCTTGTCAGTTTATAATATATAATAGACAATACATGTTTATAATAGACAATACATGCAAGCAACCTAGATGTTTTCTGGCGGATAAATACATATAGAAAATGTGATATGGGTTGCAGAGATATCTTAGCAGTTAAGAGCGCTGGCTCCTCTTACATAGGACCTCGGTTTAAAATTCCCAGAGGGTGGGTGGATCACAAATGTTGTCTGTAACAGGGCATGTGAGGGATCCACAGACACCAGACACACACGTGGTACACAGAGGCACACACAGGTGAAACACTCATACATGTGAAATAAAAAAATATATGTATATATGGGATTACATTCTATGTTATAATGCATGATTACAAGGCATTTTTTTAAGTCAAGTAAATTAGCCACAGGGATCAAAGATAAGCTGCTGCATGATTACACTAACATGGGATATAAAGAATACTGATAAAATTCAGGGAAATGGAGGAGTTTGGGGGAGGAGAAAATGTGGAGTAGATATTTAGTGAGTTTAAGCTCTAGAAATCTGCTGAACAACACCGTTCTTGCAGCTAACAGCATTGTTCTGTGTCTTTAAACGTACTTATACCTCATGCTAAATGTTTCCGAGAGGTTTGAATAAAATCTGTCTTGGGAGGGAAGGGGAAAAAAAGAAGCATGTTTAAATGTAGAGAAAAAAAATCCACAATGGTCAAATGTAAGTGGATGGGTCTATGGTCATGGGTTCTAGAATCTCAGGGAACCTGAAAGCCATCTGTGGTGGTGTTTTCCAAAAGCGGCCCCGTGGTAAGGGACTTATCTGTGTGGCTGTACATTATAGAAAAATGCAGATATCAATTTCCCAACTTAACAGATGACTTAATTTCCTGACATCCTAGATACTTAGAGTCTCCTACTTCTTTCAAGTGGTAGAAGCTTGAGAAATGAGAGTAAGAAGACATGCACACAGCGGTGATTAAAGGCCTTCCCCCTCTTGTTTTTCTAGCATCGCTCATGCTGCCAGGAGTTTGTTGTGATCCTACAGGGGCACAAGGAGGTAACCGCCATGCTGAATTTCTTTCTACTCTAGCTGTGTGGAGGCTAAGATTCGGATTTAGTTTTGTTGATCGAGAGGGAAAAATGATTAATTTTAAGACATCTGACCTATGGTCTAGGATTTATACTCAGTTGAAAAAGAATTCCATCCCTTTATTTATAATCCTGTTATATCTGACACTTTATAGAATGTAGTTGGTTTAGATCAAGAAGTTATGGATGTAACCAGCGCCACGTAGTGAATAAATGAGAAGGCTGACTGTAAATTCAAGCCTGGGTGTTCGTAAGGCTTGGAGTTTTCTTCCATGATCTCCTGAAGCCTCCCGGTCCTGGGGCTGAGCAGGTAAGTAGAAGGAATTTCATTGAGGAGAATGACTAAATCGCAGCAACTACCGACATTAAAGATTGCATGCTGAATTGGACGATGATCGCTCCTCCCTGGAGTGCCCCAGTCCTTCCTTCTATCTTTAAATCCACGCACTGCTGAGTCTCTTAATATCTGCTGTGGAAGAAGACAATGAGAGAAGACACTAAGAGGAGAAAACCGTATCTCCTCAGGATATCTGAAGAGCTGGAGTTCTGACCTCCAAATCTGTGGGTGAACAGATGACAGAAAGCAATAACCTGTGCCTCCATTGCTGACTGAATGATGTGGCTGAGGGAAGGGTTATAATTAGATCCGCTCAATCATGTCTGGGTTTGTACAGCTCTGGGCCATGTTAACAAACAGTTTCATGAATTTTGCCGTAATTTATGATTATGAATGTATACAGTGAAAGAGTGTTTCCAGATGGCTACAGCCTGGCGTTACCAGCTGAGCTAGTGACATTTTGCCTGAGAGCAATATTGCCAAGAGCACCGGGGGTGCCATTTTGGATGTCTATTACCTTTTTTTCCCTTTAAATGAGTGTTTCCTTAGGAAAAAAAAATAACTACCAAGTCTATGTACTTTATCATATACCATAGCAACTCTTCATTTACTTTCATGGTTGAGACAGTTTATGGTGGTGTGAGTAAGAATAACCACATCGGTTCATATAGTTGAATGCTAAGTCCTCAGGGAGTGGCCTCCTTGAGAGGATTGAAAGCATTAAGAGGTATGACCTTGTTGGAAGAAGTGTATCACTGGGGGTGTGGTGGACTTTGAGGCTTCAAAAGCCAAAGCCAGGCTCAGTCTTTCTCTTTCTGCCTGAACATCAGTATATAATTCTCAGCTATTGTTCTAACATCTGCCTGTTTGCCACTATGTTTCCTGCTATGATTATGATGGATTAAACCTCTGAAACTGTATACAAGTTCCCAATCAAATGCTTTCTCTTGCAATGGTTGCCTTGGTCATGGTGTCTCTTCACAGCAATAGAACAGTGACTAAGACAACATTTGGTTTTGTAAGTTTAATCGGCTGATCCAGGTATACCAAGTGAAGGTGCTCTCGATCAAAGGAAAGTTCTGCCTTTGAGATGACATCTTTTTTGGAGGACTAGGTTTTAAGGTATTTTATATAATGAACTTACCATGTCTGGTGACATGCGTCTGCACAAATAGTAGAGAAAAGCAGATGAGCATTCAATATGGAAAAGCGAAGGCAGAAATGACCGAGGAGGAAAAAAATCCTATGTAAGCGTTAGGTACAATATATCGTCCATACTGATGGCTTGCTAATGTTTCTCAAGTGAAAAGAGATTCCAGAGAGTTAATACATTTTGCCTTGCAAGAACGAGAACACCGGGATGAACTAGAATTGGGGGCTGAGAGGGTCCACAGAGAGGAGGAAAGCTAGGTCCTCTGCAAGGTTTGGTGGAGTACCAGGGAAAAGAGGCAGGGTAGGAGGACAGGTCCCTGCAATTGGCTTACCACAGGGATAGGGACAGGACCAGGGAAAGGGTAGTGGAGGACAGGAAGAGGAGTGAAGATGGTCCACCAGCATCCCAGGCCAGTGTGGCCAACCGGTGTTTAGGGGCAGAGAATTCCAGGTATTGGAGGCTGATACGAAGGATGTGGGGATAAAGGAAACTGGGCCTGCGGCAAGAGAGAATTCTTCTGTGGTCCAGAGGATGGAGGCAGAGAGGCAGAACTAGCCCTGAACGTGATCTGCTATAGGCCTGGGCTCAGATATTGCTTTTAAAAAGGTGGAAACTTCGAAGAAAAGTGGATTTGGTTACGGGACTATGTTCAGATTTGCATATATTAATACTTTCTAAAGGCTCCAATTACTTGTATGTTCCTAAAAGTCTTATTCCCATAGATTAAAAATATATTGATGTAAACATTTTACTATTCATTGGTGTCATGGCATTCTATCTGCAGGGTGAATGCCAACCAGATGGTCTATGGCAACCTGGCAGAGAGGCAGTTGGCCTCTTCTTGCATTGTGTATATGAGTTAGCACCCAGGCAAAAGACATTTGTTTTCTTTGCACTTTGAAACATGGCAACAAATATATCTAAGGTGTAACTCACACACTGTAAGTGAACACCGTGAGCTGAGAAATTAATTATATAAACAGTGCCAAAAAAAATCTTAACAGACATGTTTATGTGTTTGCTCATGTTGTGTTTCAGCTAGATTACATTCACAATAACTGAAATTAGAAAACCCCTTGGGAATGCGTAACGTGTTTCAGTTTACAAATATTTCACACACGGTATTATTGCATTTCATAAGAAAGCCATTAGGACTTCACTTAAGGCATACTTTTTTTTTTGTAGTTTTGATTTTCTTTTATTTCACTAATGCTTGGTGTGGCTGGTTATCTTTTTATATTCTTATTGGCCATTATTACATCTTATTTAGGAAAAAATAAACCTCTTCAAGAGTCTCATTATGTAGCCTTGGCTGACTTACAACTTCTTGTGTAGACCAGGCTCGACCTAATTTCCCACCTATCTATGTCCCTCACCCGTTACTGAGATTAAAGGCATATGTCATCACACCTGGCAATCCTGCCCTTTTCTTTTTCTTTTTTTTTCAGTTTTTTTATTGTTTATTTATTTATTAAAGATTTCTGCCTTCTCCCCGCCACTACCTCCCATTTCCCTCTCCCTCCCCCACCAAGTCCCTCTCCCCCATCAAGTCCCCCTCCTTCATCATCCCTAAGAGTAATCCGGGTTCCCTGCCCTGTGGGAAGTCCAAGGACCACCCACCTCCATCCAGGTCTAGTAAGGTGAGCATCCAAACTGCCTAGGCTCCCACAAAGCCAGTACATGCAGTAGGATCAAAAACCCATTGCCATTGTTCTTGAGTTCTCAGTAGTCCTCATTGTCCATTATGTTCAGCAAGTCCGGTTTTATCCCATGCTTTTTCAGACCCAGGCCAGCTGGTCTTGGTGAGTTCCTGATAGAACATCCCCATTGTCTCAGTGTGTGGGTGCACCCCTCACGGTCCTGAGTTCCTTGTTCGTGCTCTGTCTCCTGCTCATGATTTGGACCTTGAGATTTCAGTCCGGTGCTCCAATGTGGGTCTTTGTCTCTGTCTCCTTTCATCACCTAAATGTTTTTCTTTGGGTTCACCTTCTTAATTAGCTTCTCTAGGACCACGCATAATAGGCTCAACGTCCCCTATTCATGGCTAGAAACCAAATATGAATGAGTACATCCCATGTTCCTCTTTTTGGGTCTGGCTCACCTCACTCAGGATAGTGTTTTCTATTTCCGTCCATTTAAGGCATACTTCTATATGTTGACATATTTATTCCATGTTGGTTATTAGCAATCATACAAAAGTTAAGAAGCTAAAAGGTAGTGAAGAAATGCTACTTTAGAAAATGAACTCAATTACAGTGCATGAATTATTTTTCCACATAATTCAGATCTCCATCACCTTTCATATTTCATGAAACACAGTTTAAAGACTAATATCAAAAATTTCTTGTAGAATCTTAGAGTTGGTTTTTAGTTTTATTTTTAGACAAAGGAATAGAATTTAGCACTGGATATTCATGAAGAAGTTTTATTTTTTAAATTTACTTGAGTCAAAGTCATCCCATTTTGCTTAAGCAAGTATCCGTAGGTGGGGCATGAGATGTCTTCCCGATGCTAAGGATTCTTTGTCCTGATGTCCATTGCTCCTAAACAAGCTGATGTCATTCTTCATGAGGTCTCAGTGATTCATTTCTATGCTGAGGACCAGAAAACGCCTCTGTCTGACCCACGAGACCCACTGAGCACTGTCTTGCTTACAACCATGAAGACTTCGATTCCTATGTGCTACTCTTAAGCACACCCTTCTCTTTCCTCTTTTTTTTGTAAATGGTAGGCCTTTCAAGATAAATATAAATTATATCACTATAAATATATTATCTCATCAAATATATAAATATATTTATAGTGATAGATTAAGAAAAGGCAGTATTCGGGAAATGAAGAAAGTATTCCTGGAGTAAGAAGGTATAGGGTCAACAGTTCTAGTTGAGAAGATAATTAATTCTACAAGGGAAAAGAACACTGCATTAAAGAGATGAAGAAAAGTTGAGAAGCTAAATAACGGCAAAGAGTGAAACTGGTATTGTTAGATGGTCTCATATATGTGCTGAAGAACTAAGATTTGTAGTGGTTGCCAAGATTTGTTTTGAAAGTTTGAAAGAAGTGTCCTAGAAGTTTGAAAGAGGTTCCTAGAAAACAATTTTGCCAGTTAGTGTCTTCTTTGACTCCCGATGCAGATGGTCATACTGGAAATTATGGTTCAAATGCCCAAATATATTGTCAGTCTGCTTAGCTGTCTTCCAGAACTAGTGAGTAAGATCATTCTCTGGTTGTAAGAAGCAGACTAGAGCTGGGATTGGAACCTTCCTCCCTCTGTTAGCCTTCACACCAAGGAAGTGTTGAGCAGGCTGCCGAGGGAAAAGGCATTGTGCATCTCCCCAAGCTATAAACCCTCTGAAACAGAAGGTCCATCTGTGAGGCAAGATAAGAAAGGATCAGAATTTTGAGGAGGAAGTAAAGGCTGAAAATGCAGGCCAAGTCATAACATACAGTGTCATGGGCCATGGACAAGTCATAACATACAGTGTCATGGGCCATGGACAAGTCATAACATACAGTGTCATGGGCCACGGACAAGTCATAACATACTGTGTCATGGGCCATGGACAAGTCATAACATACAGTGTCATGGGCCATGTTTACTATGGTTCTCTTCTAGGCTTCTTTGCCATCCAGGAAGGGCGGCTGTGGGGAATGAATCCTTGGTAAGAGACAGGGTGCCACTAACGTGTGCTTTTGAGTCTCTGAGAGGCTGTTTTATGAAAAGAACAGAACAATTCATTCTAATGATGCAAAAATTTTAATTTCCTTATCAGTTGCAGATTCCCAACAGAAGACATGTATCCTTTGGATAAGTTTTGTAATGTATAGGGTTTTGTTACATAAAATTAACTTGACTGTAAATATATATATATATTCACATATATAATATATATAAAACAAATATATATACATATATTTTCTAGTCATATGCATACATATCCACATATATATTGCTAAGAAAAATATAACTTTTTATTACTTCTAGTTTTCAGTATTATTCCTTCACATTTATTTTATACATTTCAAGATTAAAATTTAAGGAATTTGGTCATAGCTCAAAAAATTTTAGAGAAAGTGTACAGTTTTCACAGAAAAACTGTAGTGATATCTCTAGAGATTCTGCAGTATGTAGGTATTATGTAATTTTAGTGAGTTGTTGGAAATATTGTACCCTGTCATATTTTAATAGAATTATCACGTTGTAATTTCTTTTATATAGTAAATTCATTGACTTATCTATATTTTATGTTTTTCTGTTGTTACTGAGAATTATTAAAATCTAATTTGAAAAGTAGTAATTGTTCTACCTTGCCCACTACTACTTATTTTTGTTCTCTTAATAAAAACCAGATTTATCTCTGCTGTGTAATTAGCCTAGCCATAAAGTAGTTTCTGTGAATGTTATGGAAAATGCAGAGCTCGAGGCTCAATGATAGGAAGAGTCCTGGGCATGCACCTGGTAGCACAGTTAGGACCCAGAAGTATTTTTTTTTAGATATAGTTGTAGTAAACACATTTCAGAGTTGAAAGCAAGGACTGCAATTTGGTAAGAGGTCAAGAGTTTCAGCCTGTTCAGTTTCAGGATACAGTTTCATCCCTTCTCATTTATGGCTGATGCCTCCACCACAGAGTTTGTTTCTCAGGAAAAAAAAACTTAGTGAAAACAAGACATTTGAATGAATTAGATTTAAGAATGAAACATGTCTTACAAACCTTATGCAGTAACAATCTCACTAATATGTTCTGGTAAAACATGCTTTTGTTCTTTCTCTTCTATACTTTATATTTATCCTAAACCCCAAGGCATCTAGAAGGAAAAGGATCTAGTAGTCCAGTGCTATGAGACCATTATGAAGTAGGCAAACAAGCGCATAATAAAACGTCAGTGAATTTAAGTGAGAGAGTCATCTGAGAACACCTAGTGCTTTATGAACTGGAAATCCCAAGTGGCCTTTTGCTTGGGAACTTCTCTCTCCATTTGTGTCTCTGTCTTTTATTTTTCTTTGTTGAGACAGGAAAGTTACAGGCCTGAAGGAGAAAACTTGTTTCTTTTTTATCAAAGGAATGACTTTGACCTGTCTCTTCTCATTTCTGCCTTTGATCTTTTGCAGAATTTGTGAAAGCTGTCTAAATCACTGCTGGCTTTTACTGCTAATTGGTAACTCTTTGGCTGCTTTAGTATCAAGGGCAAAGATTAAATGACTGTAGGGACTACATTTTGTTACTTTGTTTTGTCCTGAGCATGGCTCTTTAGGTTTAGATTGAATTGACAGCATAAAGTAGATGTAGCTCAAATTTCCACACTCTGTCAACAAAATCACAGCGGTATGACAGAGCCTTACAGTAAGGTGGCCAATGGTGAACAAAAACGAAAATTCTGATAATGGAATTTTTGAAAACGTGCTCTGGGAAATTTTCAATAGTGATTTTGATCTGTATATGCAAAACAGGAGGGTTCCTTGAGCAAGTCAAGACAGGATGGTGGCATTGAAGGGAGAAATGCTTCCAGTGTATGGTTTGTTTTTTTGGAGACCGGAGGATAGAAATCATTCAGTGAGCCTTCAGAGGCAGGCGTAAGCCTTGAAGGAAAGGTACTGCATCATAAAGATAAGCTTGACATCAGATGAAGATGAGATACTAGCGCACAGCTATTCTGAATGAAAATATTCTCTTTGAGGTTGAAGAGATAGTTCAGTGGTTAAAAGTACGAGCCGCTCCTGCAGAGGACCTACCTGCATTCCCAGCACCCTTGTCAGGTGACTCACAATCACCAGTTACTCTCAGTCTAAAGTGATCTGGCTTGGGCATCTGTACTCATATGCTTCCTCTCACTCATATACATGTAATTAAAAATAAATCATAAAAATCCATCTTAGAGGAGGGGCTCATAAGATCCAGGAAGAGCATAAAACTTAAAATACTCAGAAAACTCAGAAAATGGGAAGACTCCCAAAGCTCCTCCCCAAGGTTACATAAGCAGTGAACAACCGCTAAGGGAACGGTGACCCTTCAGTTTAGCAGCCTGCAAGCCAGGCAAGGAACCCAGGTATGATGCTTCCAAAAGCTGACATTCATTCTGGAATGAGCTTTCCAGTTACACAGTTGGCCATCAAGTCGCCATGCTCCTTTTAGTCACAGCTCACCGATATTCCTGTAGTAACCTCAATACGATCACTGGTTCTTCAAGCTATATTTGGTTAGAGTATCTTCTTTGGTCTGATTTCAGTGCCTTACCTAGGATGAATAAACATCAGAAGAGGCCCACAATACAATTGGAATACAAACAGGAACTGACGGAACCAAGCATGAGGTGGACTTGAGTGATTGTATAGCTCCTGAGGTTGAGGCAATACCCACAGAGGCAGCCTTGGGTGTCTGCCTATCCCTGTGTGATACGGAACGCTGTGCCTCTGTGCTCTGTACTGTATTGGCAGCTTAATAGTCTTTGTTAAGGTGATAAGACGTGCAACCCAAGGTTGTTGCAGGTTATTTGATTACATTGTGTCAAGACTTGTCTCTGTCCTTCCTTGCCTGCCTAAGGCACCTTCTAATTGGTTTAATAAAAGAGCCGAACCGCCAATAGCCAAGCAGGAAAAATGATAGGCGGGACTTCCGGGCAAGGTATCTGAGGAACAGGAAATTCTCCAGCCAGAAGTGGAGGAAGTCAGACATAGGGTACTGAGGAAAGGTAATGAGTCATCAGGCAAAACATAGATTAATATAAATAGGTTAGTTTAAGTTTTAAGAGCTAGTTGGAAAAAGCCTAAGCTAAGACCAGGCTTTCATATTTAACAAGAAGCCTCTGTGTCATTATTCAAGGGCTGGTGGTCCAAAGAAAGCCTGTTACACAAGGTAAGTCATGTGATGTTGAGCGAGTCTTTGAGGGGTATATCAGGATAACCCTCTTCCTCTGTGTGTGTGATAGAGGACCTTGATTGCTACCTTGATGCAATTTGGTATTTCATGGGAATAGATCTCTAGTTTGTGAGGAAGTTTCTAGATGATGTTAATTGAGACAGGCAGACTCACCTTCAATGTGAGTGGCACCATGGTGTGGGGTTGTGTACCAGACTGAATATAAAAGACAAAGGGAGCCAAGCATCTTGGTCAACTTTCTCTTCTTCCTGACTACAAGTATATTGTGACCACCTGCTTTAAGCTCCTGCCATCGTGACTTTCCCATCATGACGGACTGTACCCTCAAACTGTGAGGCAGAGCAAACCTTTACTTCGTTAAGCTACTTTTGCCAGATATTTGGTCCCAGAGTAAAAAAATAACTAGAAAATGTGGGATGGAGTAGTATCTTAGTTAAGGTTTCATTTTGCTGCAATGAAACATGGTGACCACAAGGATCCTGAGAAGGAAAGGGTTTATTTCATCTGGCCTCTTGTTGGGAGCAGTGAGACCCAGATCCTGAATTTCTTGTAATCCCTGATCTGAGTGCCTACAGCTGCTCTGAGCACGAGACCTTCAGGAGTTCCTGATGGCAGGAGAGTGGTTTCTAGTGGGTTTGGCTGGGGCGTGGCTATCTCTATATAAGCTGCCCCTGAACACAATAAAGGGGGCATTTTTGGGGAATTCAAGGATGACCCGTGTCGCTGTCTCTCTGTCTGTGTGTGTCTGTGTATTTTAACCTCCAGCCCCTTGCCCGAAGCTCGGGAACTGGGTGCCAGCACACAGAGCTGGGGGCGCGGTGTGTGGCAGTCTCTCATTCAGTGAAGTCAGGATAGGAACCTGAAATGGGGAGCTGATGCAGAAGCTATAGAGGTGCTGCTTACTGGTTTGCTCCTCCTGGCATTCTTAGCCTGCTCTCTTATAGCACCCAGAAACATCAACTCAGGTTGGCACCCAACCTACAGTGAGTTGTGCCCCCCGCATCAATCATCAACCAAGAAAATGTACCATAAACTTGCCTGAAAGCCAATCTGTTGGGACATTTTCTCAATTGAGGTTCCCCCTTCCAAATGACCCATAAAACTAGCCAGCACTTGAGTGTACCTCCTTGTTGAGTAGAGTCTACCATGTGAGTACTGGGATGCCTTTCAAATGGGTAGTGGAGTAGAGAACATGCTGCTATCCCAGAAAGCAGTACAGTTACTATAGCACTCTTATCAGGCTGCAGGTACATAGAGTTGTAGCTAAGACTCAGTTATCTCTTCAGAACAAACTTGCCTATGAAAAGTCCTAGGGGAAGATGAATGGAAAACCAAATGATGACGCTGTGTCTTTGGGAGGTCTTCAAGCTGGAACAGAAAGTCACTTAAAGGGTAAGTGATGGAGAGGAGGACAGGGAAGTGCAGGGACCCCACTATACTCATTGTTATAGAAGGTCATTTCCTAACTAGCAACCAACCTTGATACTCCTTGGATATGATGACTGAGGTTACCTGTGCACGAAGAGCATCCATGTGATTGGAGGCTCCATAAAGAATTACAGCTTTATTGTTGCTTTCTAATGTGCAAAACACTGGGGCTTAGGTGGATTCTACAGTTGAATGCACCTCAGTTCACTGCAATTCCCCTAAACATTGGGGGGCAATGGGCAGCAGAAGATGGATATGGGAATATAAAAATCCAGGATCTGTATAAAGATTAAAGAAAAGAGTTTATTCTAGTAAGTCAATTATCTCCCTACCACCCTCCCCAAATTGCACTGTCTGCATTTCTGCCCTGAAAGAGAGCATACTGGTGGTGCAGGTACCCTGAAAACCTCTAGTGGAAAGTTTTGGCTGAAAGTGTGAACTATAAAGGAAATAATATGTGGTTGGGTGATATGGGAGGCTATAAAGTTGTATACACTAAGTAGAGCTGTAAGTACAAACAGTATAGATTGTCTGGGGGCTATGACAAAATTACATATACTAAAATATCAAAAAGATTATTTATTCAGGCCAAAGCCCTTTCATTGATCTAGCATGGCCTATGAGGAAGCCAGATGGCTTCTGGAGCATTAGGAATAGAGAGTCAAATAAATATATGCTCTATTTGTGTCTCTGTACCTAACAATGATGTTTTGAAAAATTAGCTGTGCAAGTGATGGGCTTCTTACATGCTGTATTTTACCCCATTAAACATCATTTTTTTATGGTATACCCTTAGCTAATATATCCCAGACCAATTTTTATTCACCTGGAACTGCCATCAGTGGACCTATAGAATACATTTTCAAAGTTACCTTCGTTCCTTGTGCTATTTGTCATGGAATGATGGCCTTGGACTTTGCTTTGTTACCCTGCCTACCCTCTGTTAAAAAGTTTGATTACATAGATGATATAATGCTAACCTCTAAGTGTTTTACAGATTTAGAAAAAAATACCTAAAAGATTTAGACATACAGGCCCACTTAAAGCACTAAGGATGAAAAATCAATGCTGACAAGGAGAAAGGGCCAGGCATAACTATAAATTTTCTGGAAGTATTATGGTTGCATAGGATGAATACAATATCTGAAAAGTTTATTGAGAAAATCCTAGAACAGCCTATGCTTGGGAGTGTAAAAGAAGTAGCTTTTTTTTTCTTTCAGTTTCTGGAGCATGAGAATTTTCATACCCGTTTTGCCAAATCGCTTGTCCTTTGTATAAGTTGTATAAGTAAAAATGGGTGCCATGCAGAATTGATGATTAGAACAAAATGTGTCAAGAATTTTTTGATCAGGTTAAGGTACTTATAGGATAGCTGTGTCTTTCAATAGCTCACTGTCCCTTCTCATGTGAAGTGATTACAAGCTTACAGGACCATAGTTGGTGACTATAATGAAATTTATCATCAGAGTAAACAGTTCCGGTATTGTTTTGGTCCCAGTCATAGAAGTGGGAAGAAGCTTGAATGATATACAGTGTTAGAACAGTAACTGTTTATACAACATTGAAACAGATGGAATCCAACACCATGAACAGTGAAGACAGCTTATCTGATAAAGGACTGGATGAAGTGCCCTTGGCTTAGGCTTTTTCTGGGGTAGTATGGAATCAACTCTGCAAGGGTTATGCCTATTCACAGAAATGAGGTGTGGTGCCTGCAGCCTTGCCACCAATGTCATAAGACTGTTCTGAGTCTCCTTTCAAGCCATCAAATCTCATCCATCAACTGAACCAACACCATTCTTTGACTTTAGGAGTTGGAGAAATAGAACACTGAAAGCTAGAGTTTCTATTGTGATAGCTGACTTTTACTAAGCAAGAAGGTGCTCTTAAGGCTGTTAGAGAGGACATTTTTGCCAATAGTTGTGGTTGCTTATAGACCCTTTGTACTGCACTACCAACACGCCAGGTAAGATGTGCCCACTGGTATCCCAGTGGCTCAATTATTATGAGTACTTTGTTATGGAACTACTTTCTGATAGGATTTAAGACCTAGTCCACAGGAAAGGACTCATTTGTGATCCTGAAAGCCAGGAACAAGCTTGGGAGGTCATAGGCTTTTATCTGTTTACTTTTGTTAAACAGATATAATGTGACAATCACATTGCTTTCTTTTTTAATTTTTAAATTTTTATTGATTTTTATTGATCTCTACATTTTTCTCTGCTCCCCTCCTTGCTTCTCCCCTCCCCTTCAACCCTCTTCCAAGGTCCCCATGCTTCCAATTTACTCAGGAGATCTTGTCTTTTTCTACTTCCCATGTAGATTAGATCTATGTCTGTCTCTCTTAGGGTCCTCATTGTTGTCTAAGTTCTCTGGGATTGTTATTTGTGGATAAGGAAAATCTGGTATATTTACACAATGGAGTACTACACAGCAGAAAAAAAGACATCTTGAATTTTGCAGGCAAATGGATGGAATCACATTGCTTTCTAGACATTTATGCCTGTGCCCATATAGTTTTTTCAGCCTTTGTCAGGGAAGAAAGCTAAGTGAGCAGTGTTTACCACAGAGACTTATAAATAGCCAAACTGTGGAGACTGAGACTAAGTGATGATTGTCGTAATTATTTCCTGTTGGGGAGGGGAGGGTGGCTTTTAAGCCTCAGGAAGTGAGCAAACATACAAAGTTAAGGATTTGTTTATAAATTTACAAGACTCAGGAAACTTATAAAGTTGCAAAATTCATGAGGCCCCTCTCCACATTTATGTAAGCAGTGAACAACTGCTGAGGGAGAGGAGTCCTTTCTGTATAGCTGCCTTCAAGATGGGTAGGGAGCGTCAGAGTTGTAGTGTTTATAGGTTGTTACCCAGGCAGAGGTAGACTTTTCTGTAACATTCCTGCCTTTGAAAGACCATCTTCCTATACTATGAATAATTCCTCATCCAGGTTTTTATACTTACATAATCCCAATAAATTTACTGACTTATCAAGCTAGATTTGATTGGAATAATTTCTTTGATCACTCTCAGTGCTCAATCAGTGGCAAATAGATATCTGTTCACAGACCCCTCAGGAAAGTTACACAATTGGCATAAAGGGGCTTAAAATGTATGGCTGATAGAAGGTTAGAAAGTAGGCATACATATTTTAGGAAACATTGGTGTGGGTGCTCTGAAGTTGAATTGGAAATAAAATACCATAAGCAGAGATTTACTGAGGTTGGTGGTGATGCTATTGTACCTTGAGTTGAGAAATATGACAACCAAATGCTTAATACCATGTTGCATGGAAGAGGAGAGAAGGCGTGGAGATGAAGGAGAGGGAAAGAGGTGATGCTGCAACATAAAATGTTCTGAGCATAGACTTGGAATTGCAATGCTTGTGTCATCAAGTTTGATGAGATACATGAATTCAGGCAAATCATTTTACTGTGTTACAGCTTTCTCACAGTCCATGGTGCTTAACATGGCATGATGGAACCAACATTTGCTTGATTTCGAGGAATAACTAATATTTCAACGGATATATCTTGTTATATATATTTATATAGTTTTTGTTGGTATACAAAAGAGTTCCACAGTAGCTCAGAATGGAGTATAACAAAGGTTTATTTATATGGGAATAAAATCACAGAAAGAGTAGCGATCCACAGTCCTCTGTGAGCGCTGGGAACTGTAACCGAATCCAGCAGTCATGAGGCCTGTATATGCTTTTCATCTGCAATTATAGTACATGAGACCATGCCCAAAGTGGGCCTGTATCTTTAAGACTATTGGCTGAAGGAGTTACCACACACAGTACCTCCCGCTTTTGTCTTCCGGCTCTGCTTCTGGCTACTACACTCCTTTCCTGATTGTGTAGAAGGCTGTTGTCTGGGACAATGATCTGTAAGTTCCCTTTAAATAAATGACCATTCTATTAATCATAATTCCAAACTGGTGTGGGATTGTTTGTAACTTACACCTTCAATCCACAGTCCTCTTTGAGTGCTAGGAACAGGAACCAAATCAAGCAGCCAAGAGGCCTACACATACTTTTCATCTGCATTTATAGCACATAAGACCATGCCCAAAGTGGGCTGGTGTCTTAAAGGCTATTGGCTGAAGGAGTTCCCACAGCATATTTTTCTTCTTTACAGTTTATCAAAATGGATTATATATTCAATGCATTTGTTTTTAGATTTCAGTAGATAGTATCAAATTGCCTACTATTTTATCAGTTTCTTTAAAAAATTTCTTTTGCTTTTCAAATTTAATATATGAGTACTGTATTAACTTTGTCTGCTCCTTCTCTCCCTCCAACTCTCTCCACATTCCCCTCTACTATTCTTTCTCAAATTAATGTTCTCTTTTTCCTTAATTATTATGTGTGTGTGCAAGTGTGTGTGTGTGTGTGTGTGTATAAACTGATGATTCCATTTAGTTTGCTTGTATGCATGTTATTTTAGGGCTGACCATTTGGTATTGGATAACCAAATAAAGGCATCCTAGGTTAGATTGATTCTCTGTTCTTCAGTAGTCATTAATTGCCACTTTTCATTTAAGAGTGGGACCTTGTAAAATTTACCATGTCCACATTGGCATGTCATCTGGTTTTGTCATTATACATGTCATGTTTACTCAATAATACTGTTGATATTTCATGGGGGCAGCTTCCCTGTTGTCATGTCTAGAAGACATTATTTCACAGCCAGTGCCTTGGCCTCTGGCCCTTAATGATCATTCTATTCCCTCCCTTACTATTGGGGGTGGACACTCCACGATTATTTATTCTCTGTATTTTGACTAGTTGTAGTTCTCTGTAATAGGCTCCATCTGTACAAAAAGAAGCTTCTTTGATGAGGAGCGAGAGCTCAGTTATCTGTGGGTATAAGAATAAGTACTTAAAATACACATAAGAGTTATAGTAGATAAATGTCAGTAATAGACTCTTCTCTATAGGTTATGACCTGTTCAATCATGTGTAGTTGGCTAAGTTTACAACACCAGGCATGAGTTCCCTCTTTTGGAGTAAGCCTTAAGTTTGATTAGACAGCTGTTAGTTACCCCCAAGCTTGAAGAGCCACTATGGCACCATTTTGGAAATCATCATTGTGGTAACAACTGAGTGAGACTAGTGTTTCTTTTCTACTTTGGAAGTTTGCATAGAATCTTCCTTAAATGTTGGAATGACTTTAGATTTTTAGAAGAATTGTAAACAAAATTTAGAGTATTCTCCTGAACTCTACTTCAGTCTCCCTTAGTATTAACATTTTCTACTATTATGGTTTTGAAACTAAGAAAACAATGTAGGTGTAAAATTACCAACTGAGCTCCAGATATCCCACTTTCTTTAGTTTCCCACTAACATATGTTTTTCTGCTCAGAAGTCCCATCCAGATCACCAAATTGCATGTACATGTCACTCCTCTCCATTTATTTTGGTCTTTACCAATTTCCTGGTCTATATTTCTTGTCCATGACCCCAAGTCCTTTGGTGGTTCAGTCTAGCATTAGTTTGTCTAGGTGTGCCTGATGTTCATTGGGGTTGTAGATTTGGGGAACACATTATAAAAGAGTGTTTTCCATTCACATCATATTAAACTGGTGTAGATAGCATTATATGTCAGGTCACTGGTAATAGTTGTCTTGGTAAATTTTCAGACAGAGTGATATTTTTAATTTTGCATAGAGTCTCACGGAAGCCAGGCTGACTTCAGTGTATAGCCACGGATGACTTTCTGACTCTACTATTTCCATTTCCCGAGTACTGAGATTACAGGTGTACACTACGGTGCCTGGTTTATGTGGTACTGGAGATTTGAACCCACATCTTTATGCACTGTAGCTAGTCACTCTAATCACTGGTGTATGTCCCTAGCTCAAACAAAGCAGAATTTAAAAATATTTCTTTTCTTTTTCAGGTTTAAGATTTTTATACTATCTTGCTGAGTCTTTTCCTGTGAGGTTTTTTTTTTACATATAAAGGAGTAAGATAAATATGGCTAGGCTATTGTTCAATATGTGACATGTTAATTTGAATATTAGAAAAAGCATTTCTTAGATTTTTATATCTAAATTATTGTGTTAATAACTGAATTTGGGTAATTCATGTAATTTGCTATTCTCATAGGTATGAAAAAGAATCTTTTTATATTTTTGAGGGTTAGCTGGAGTCAGAAAGGCATTATGCAGGGACTCAGTCAGAGTTGAGCTTTCCTGTTCCTGGAGAGCAACAGGACAAAAAGAAACAGAAGATCAGAGCGTGTAATAGTTACTCCCTGTGACAAAATGCCCAGCAGAAATGACTTCAAGGAGGACACATATTTTGTTTTACAGTTTCAGAGGGTACCATCCATGATTGGATAGAAGACAGGTGGCTGGAGAGAGCAAGCACAAGCTGACAATTTTCACAGGGTGCTAACCAGGAAGCCAAGATCCTGAGCCCGAACCAGAAGTAGTTATTTTCATCAACAGCCATCCATAGCAGCCTACTTCTTGTAGGTAGGACACATGTGTCAAAGGTTCCACAAACTGTCCATCAACACGACCAGCTGCGGGCCAGGTGTTGCTATCCATGAGCTCTTGGGAGACATTTTAGATTCAAACTAGAAGGCAATGATTTCATCTTGGTTTTAGATGCTGGATTTGCAGTGTGCTGTTGCAGCAGTGATTGGAAATTACACAGAAGTTACATGGGGTTCAGTTTTTTCAGTATACACAGGTTCCCTCTCCTTGGTTCATCTAGAAGTGGTCTGCAGCAGGAAGAAAACAGCCCCTGTCTGTAGCTTTTAGTCTTAAGAATGAAGTTGGGAGCTTTCTTTGGCATCTGACACCTATGCCCCCAACAGTCTCAGATAAAGGAAATATTACTCTTAAATATTTCCACAGCTTGCTAATTCACGAAATGAGTTCAGCTTTTGTTCCAAGGTCCAATATACTATCCTTCCTTCCTTCCTTCCTTCCTTCCTTCCTTCCTTCCTTCCTTCCTTCCTTCCTTCCTTCCTTCCTTCCCTCCTTTCCTTCTCCCTCCCTCCCTCCCTCCCTCCCTCCCTCCCTCCCTCCCTCCCTCCCTCCCTCCCTCCCTCCCTCCCTTTCTCCTTCTTCCTCCCTCCCTCCCTCCCTCCCTCCCTCCCTCCCTCCCTCCCTCCCTCCCTCCCTTTCTCCTTCTTCCTCCCTCCCTCCCTCCCTCCCTCCCTCCCTCCCTCCCTCCCTTCCTTCCTTTCTTGTTTCTTCCATTCTCTGTCTTCTTCCTTTCTCTTTATCCTCCTCCTCTTCATCTTTCTCTTCCTCCTATAAAAAAAACTTCAAAAATAACTTATGTGAATAACCCCGGAAATTTGGAGTTAAGTGAATAAACTTGAAAAAAGTTCCTAATTTAGTGAGTCAGTGAGACAATCACGACTTATATTGTATTTTTATTATTTATTTTTATCTACCATAACTTAACAGTTTACTTACTTTAACTAAAGTAAATAGAGTTCAGTAATTAAATGCCAGCCCTTGATCTGACAATGTGTTATAATAATTGCTGATAAAATTATGTGATAAGCCGGGCGGTGGTGGCGCACGCCTTTAATCCCAGCACTCGGGAGGCAGAGGCAGGCGGATCTCTGGGAGTTCGAGGCCAGCCTGGTCTACAAAGGGAGTTCCAGGACAGGCTCCAAAGCTACAGAGAAACCCTGTCTCGAAAAACAAAACAAAACAAAACAAAAAAAAAAATTATGTGATAAAAGCAAAGGAGAGGAATTTAAATAGGGCTTCTGTAATGGAAAGTTCTATATGTGCACAGAATATCACTTTGAGTCTTTTGTCCTTCTTACATCCATTTTGTCTTCTATAAAGAGCAGAATAAAATGACCTCCTAGATTCTGTATAACTTTGAAGACTGTTGATTTATATGATAGTCACTGTTCAGAGGAAAAGAAGGGTAAGAATAATTATAATATAAATAACCCTTTTTCTTTATTGAAGTCTGTGGCACTGAGAAGACACTGTTAGAATTCCAGAGAGCCACACGGTGATTCAAAATGTCCTCTCTATTCTATGCTGGTTTATTTCAATTATTTATATATTAATGAAATGACAGTTCCTCCCTGACTCTCACAAGGCTTAGTGGCAAGGTAGTTAACAGTCTAGATTACTGTTTTTTTTTTTTTGCCTTTTCACACTTGTCTAGCATATTTATTCTGAGTCTTTCTCACTATCTGATAAAGAATTGTTGGTTGAAGGAAGCACAGTAGTATGGAATCTTCCTTAACGTTGTGTGAATATATATCACTGTGATTGGTTCAATAAAAAAGCTAAATGGTCAGTAGCTAGACAGGATTTTCAGGACAGAAAAAATGCTGGGAAGAAGGGTAGAGAGAGAGAAGGAGAAAAAGAGAGACAGAGAGAGAGAGAGAGAGACAGACAGACAGACAGACAGAGAGAGGATGCAGGAGATGAACATACTGACATAAGATACCAAGCCACATAGTAGAAAATAAATAGAAATACAGGGTAATTAAAGTTGTAAGGGCTAGTTAGTACAAGCCTAAGCTATTGGTCAAGCATTTAAAATTAATATTAAGTCTCTGTGTTGTTATTTGGGAGCTGACTGGCAGGTCAGAGCTGACCAGCGGTCCCAATGAAAAACTCCCCCTACACATCAGACAATTCAGAGCCTTAGCACAAAAGTGCCAATCAGAGGTGTGGTTATAATCTTATTGATAAAGGCCATGAAAGCAAATGCCACAGCTATAAGGAAGCTGATGTGCTTACAGTTATTTCTAAATGATGCTGTCATTTATATTTCCCTTTGCTTCTTTACACATGATAGCAGAATTCTCAAATATAACTAGAATGACAATAATGCCACATGGTCGGTCTACAGTTGTCCAGATTCCTCCATATATAATATCTAATTTGACACAGCACAAATTGCTATAATACAAATTGGAAAGCAGCAAATATCCTACAAACTACCATTTCCTTCCACACTGAGGATCATAAGTGGTTTTAGTGAACATTGAAGAAAGTGATATGGCAGCAATCAAGGGCTATAAAAATCAAGTATTAGTGGATGCCTAAGGGTCTGTGTGGTTTAACGAAGGAAATGAGGTCAGAAGACTGAATACTTACGGCTGATTTAAAAATTTCAGAGCTTCTGTAAACTGTCAGCCATGCTGAAAGGGTTTTCTGACCAGGATTTGTTACTAAACATAGAGAAATGAAGACTTACATAGAGTGATTATTAAGATGAAGAACAATTCACAATTGATATGATATATTTAGGCTTTACTTGAGGACCAACATATATGAAGGAGACAATTTATAAAATCTTTCTCAGATGGTCACTGGTGTTCATATACAAAACTTGATCAGCCTGTCAGTATAGAATTAGGTTAAAGTGAAAGGTGACACCCCTAATGGTTTAGGTCCAGAAGGTCATCATTTGTCCGATTTTAATGGTTATAAATATAGCCAACTTTGCACATTTTCTGTCCCCTTACAGGTTTAAGGTCTTACTCTAGGCAATTTCACATGTGCAGTCAAAGACCTAGCACCAAGATCTTTTGTCATTGTCAGTAACATGACAAATACACATAGGTAAAGAGTACATGGTGGTGCATATCTGTAATCCCAGGACTCAGATTGCTGAGGCAGGAGGATTCATGTATTTGAAATCAACTTGGGCTATATAGCAAGACTGTGTCTCATTCCATGCTACCATAGAAGAAAGGTCATCAACAATATCACTCTACAACCTAGAACAGTGACCTGCCTGCATGATATACTGGTGCAAAATGCTGACTTCTGGACATGAAATTTTGGTTGCATGCATCAGTTTTATCAGCTGTTGTTACTTGCATAAAACCTACACAAGATTAAGCCAATTAAAACTCCAGCATCAGTGGGGGAAAAGGCACTGAAGACACACACCTGTTGGGGAGCTATTGACAATTGATGGCTACTGAGTGAGGGAGAGTCACACTCTTTGGGAATGTGGCCATTGGTAGGTTATTCATGTGCTGATGGATGGCTTCACACACGTGCATATTATCAGCACTAATTGGATTTAGGGGATTATTAATAACAACAATTTAAGAGATGATATGAAGTTAAGAAGGCAGATGGGTTTGAGGCATTAGAGAGAGCTGGACAAAGATAGTGGTGCATAGATATGATCAACATATATTGTATAAATGTGTGGAACATCTGAGAAACAAAGTCAGAAGGTGGGGATTAGAGAGGATAGTGGAATACATATGGCATGAAAAGAGATGGGAGGACTATTATTTGAGAGCAAGAAGAAGGGAAGATTATTTATTGAGGGGAAGGAGAAGGGAGGACAATTATTGAGAGAAGTCAGCAAGAGAGAGGATTTTGGAAAGAGCACTAGAGAGGAAGATGAAGAATAGCGTACAATAACATACACATGAATATGACACAATGAAACCCCTTATTTTACATACTAACTTATAAATTTGTAGAAGTGCTTAGAGAATATGGGAAAACACAAGTATGAACAATGAAAAAGCCACGTACACCCTGTCATCCAGAGATGATTACTATAAACATTTGGAGATAGTCAATTCTGACTTTCAACACATAAATTTACATGCATTTGTTTGTAAGTGTATGCATCCACACACATAACTACATGCTTACAAAATGAAAGTATATATGACACTAATCCAGTTTACTGCTATTGCATCATAAACATGTCTGCCATGTGATTATTTTTAACAAGGCTTTTGTGGTGGCATTTTCTATTACACTGATGTTCTGTAGTTTAATGAAGCTGCCATGTCAGCAAAGAGGTTGTTTTCAATTTGTGATCTTCACAGATAATTCTGCCACCAACATGGGGATAGGTAATGCATGTGCACTTAAGCAAATATGATCCTAACATCCTGTGAAGGGTGTGAAGGCCAGCTGGATGTGTGCATAAAGTCCACCGATCACCGGGGGTATCGGTTTGTAGATGTAAATTCCACCTGAGACTTTGTAATCGATTTGACACTTGGAGATAAAAGGATATTGTTTTCTGTCTATGGATTTAGAAATATTTTTCTGACTTTGGTAATTAATTTCCAAATACAGCTTCTTGGGTGTTTGTAGACATATCTCTTATTCCGGTTAAATCTAGACTATTTCTGTGAAAACTATAGAGAGAAACAGAGGAGAGGCTGTGTGACTTTAATGTTAGGGCACAGGAAGCAGCGTGGTTTATTTTGTACTTTTGCACATGAGCCCGTGAGAAGCCAATAAAATGTTGAAAAATCCAACTGAATTGAGACTGTTATATTACATGAAAACCAGGGGATGCAGAGGACATGACAAACCCGTTTTAGATATTGCTTTGTTCTCTTCTATGTTTGGAATGAGAGAGAAGCCTGGGCACCCTTGAGCATCTGTAGCAGCCACGGAGGCCTCACACACACCACATGAGATGTCAGATCAGTGAGTGAGGCTCTCCTGCACAGGAGTTTGATGGAGTCTACAGATGATTCCACTCTCCGCATTAATTTATTAAAACTGGATGAAAACACAAGAGATTCTAAGACAAAGACATTCAGCCAGTCTCAATAAACCTTCACCATTATCGGATAACACATTTTGTTTTCCTACATCAACTCTTAGGGGTGTGTTTGTCTTGCATTATTTGATGCAAAACAAAACAACTGCCACAGGCATGTGTTTGATGGACAAGTTTGAAGTAATTCTGTATACTCACCTAGTTAACCCCACATTCTTCTATTTGTATTGCTTGCAGAGCAGATGGAAACAACATTCCAATTCATGAAAAAGGTATGAATGGCATTGTGAACACTTAAAGAAGACTTTGAAATCCTGATAATGTTTTCTGAGGAGAAGATGCTGTTTTAATTTTTGTGCTTTCTTCTATGTTTACAATAAAATACTGGACTTTGTATCTTGCCCCTTTTGACTTCTGGTGGGGCAAACAAACCAAATGGACACATCAGATTTCATCAGTGGTAGATGCTCTGTGGGATATGAATTTAGTTAAACCTTGATCTAAATGAACAGTTTTTTTACAAATGGAAAAATATATGGACACAAATCAGAATAATTGTCATACATTTACTAACATTTATTTAAATGATTGGTAAATTGCATATTTCAGGTATAATGCATTAGTACTAATGGGTAAATTAATTAAACCATGTCTGAAACCAGCTGTCTTTTCTATAGTGATATTGAACAATTTCAGTTTTTCTTTACATGATAAATCATTATTATGCTAAAACTATCACCTGAGATTTCTCTGCTTCTGGCACCATAGGAACATTCTGGAAGAGGGAAATGCAATTATTTTCCATGCATAGATTGATGCATGTAAGACAAAATGCCAAATAAGTCTTTTTAATAAGGATGAGAACCAGTAAAATAGTATGTATGATAATATGTATAATAACAAAGGTGGAGCTTCTAGATGTGTCTTATGAGGAGCTCCAGGACAAATGGAAGGAACAAGAACACCTTGATTGGGTTAGAAGTCACTACAGTGTAGTGACTTGTCAGGGTTAGATAAACAATGAAGATGCTGACACCCAAAAAGCATGCCAAGAACTTTTCAGCTATTAAGGAAAATAAAGTTATGCCCCTTTTAGGAAAATGGATGTAACTTGGAATTAACATATTATGTGAGCTGAGCCAGTCTGGAGAAGATGAAGTTTGTAAACTTCCTCTTTTATGTGATTCCCAGATTTTATATAAATTTGTAAAATAAGGTATATATATATATATATATATATATATATATATATATAAAACATGAAAATAGAAGCAAAACTGTCTGGAGAAAGTAAGGTGACTAAAGAGATGAGGAGAGGTGAGAAGGGGAAAGGGGTCCAGAGGGAATATTTCCAGAATTCACTACTTGCTTAAATAAAAATGTCTTAAATATAATAAAATAGCATTGACAATGAATATGTACAGTGAAAAATTAAAAAATTGTAATGAAATATATTTCACAGTGTAGTTTAAGAAACCAAATTTTTGATGTAGGGGAGAGAGGAGGATGAGAAAGGGACTGGAAGAGAAGAGGGAGGGAAGGGCAACTGTGACTGGGCTGGGGAAAATTAATTAATTAATTAAGTAATAAAAATATTAAAGCAAGGCAACCTCAGAGGAACTCCAGCTAAGACCCTAAGCAATAGTGGAGAGGGTACCTGAACTGACCTTTCCTTGTAGTCAGATTGATGACTATCTTAAATATCACCATAGAACCTTCATCCAGCAACTGATGGAAGCAGAGTCAGAGACCCACAGTGGAGAACTGGGCTGAGCTTCCAAAGTCCAGTTGAAGAGTGGGAGGAGTGAGAATATGAGCAAAGAGGTCAAGACCATGATGGGGACACCCATAGAAACAGCTTACCTGAGCTATTGGGAGCCCGCCAACTCTGGCCTGACAATGAGGGAGCCAGCATAGGATCAAAACAGGCCCTCTGAATGTGGGTGACAGTTGTATGGCTCGGGCAGGTTGTGGGGCCACTGGCAGTGAGACTAGGATTTATCCCTATTGTTTGTTCTGACTTTTTGGAACCCATTCTCTTTTGCTCAGCCTAGATATAGTGGGGAGAGCCTCGGTCCTGCCTCAAAGTGATGTGCTAGACTTTGTTGACTCCCCATGGGAAGGAAGCCTTACCCTCTCTGAGGAGAGAATGCAGGGGTGGGTGTGGGTGGGTGGAATAGTGGGAAGGTGGAGGGAGTGGGAACTGGGATTGGTATGTAAAATGAGAAAAGACAGTTTTCTTTAAAAAATAAATTAAAAAACAAACAAACAATAAACAACAACAACAACCCCCCCCCCAAATCTCTCTCAGTCTACAAAGGGAGTATGTTGTGTGTCTGTAAGTGTTGCTCTGGCTTATGTCTATTGGTTCTTCTATTTTTATTTATAAACCCGTTTTTCTGAAATTGCCCCACCCCATAATAGCTTCTTCTTGGAATTATCATGATAAAACACATTTTCAATAACATATTTTTGCTGTCTCCTGAAAATCTGGATTTGAAGAACTAGGCTAATGGGTTATGCAAATCAAAGTTAGTCATAGTAAGGCAAAAAATTATTTTGCAATTCTAATAATTCGTTAGTGCCAGCTGCTGAATTCAGCTTCTTAAAGCAGTAAAAAAAAAAAAAAAATGAAGAAAATGAGAGGGTACAAAAACCCCTGAAAAATGTCACTGTGACTGACTGAGAAACACGTGCTGGCAGGATTTAAGTCTGCTGACATAATGGATAATTCTTGTGTGTTACTGTTTTTAGTTAATGTCTCTTGATTTTCACTGTACATGAATAGAATTCTTGGCTATGTATCTTTCCTATATTCTGCTTTGAGTTGTGATACAGACTTAGAGACACAGACATTACATTGCCTCATCCATGACGGAATGCAATTGACTATTTGGTATGTGGATACATTTTTTTTTTTTTTTTTTTGGTTTTTCGAGACAGGGTTTCTCTGTGGTTTTGGAGCCTGTCCTGGCACTAGCTCTTGTAGACCAGGCTGGTCTCGAACTCACAGAGATCCGCCTGCCTCTGCCTCCCGAGTGCTGGGATTAAAGGCATGTGGATACATTTTATATGACATAGAATTTTAATTTAAAATAGAAAAATTTTCTTAAAACTTGTTAGTCATTTTGGATGATCTAGGTTGCCCTGTTCTCTAATTAGTAGAATTTTGAACTACTGATTATGTGACTATTTTACTTATATGTAGAGAATGGCCAACTAAACCTTTAGATATAAACTTACAACTTCAAAGTGAAGTTTAAATCACAACTAAAAAAAGCAATACATTTTACTAACATATTATCAAGTTGTTAGTAATTGTTCTTATTACTGAATTTCTCATGATAATAGAAACTATGTCTTCCACATCATTTCTCTTCTGAAAGCTTTTAAACAAATCTCAGGCTCCTAACATCTGTCAGATGAGGCAACATCTTTATATAGAACTCAACATATTTAGTTTGAAAAACATATCAGGGATAGTTAACTTTTAAAATTTCACAACACTCAAATTCCTCAGTCCTAAATAATAATACCAAAAAAATTCTTTCTTAATGTACATGCTATTTAAAAGTTAGGTATCTCAATAGTCTGGTTAAAACTACATTACTCCATAGCACACGTGACTTTCTCATGTACTTCACAACCAACCCCAGAATTATGTCTCATATGTCTCTGTTTTCCTTCTAATGGACCATATATTTCTCATAATTATTTGCCCTATCCATTGCTAAATACTTGTTACCTAGTACTGCCCTGGTAAGCACTCCATAGATAGTTGCAAAATACACGGAACCGGTGTGTCATTTGTGCAGCTAGCTACAAAATTTGAGGAGCGAAGCAGTTAACATCCAACTGTTTGTAAGTTTTGTATTTATAATTGCAGTAGTGCCTGCATATACAAAGGTACATTTATTGAAGGATCACGCAGGCATCTTTTATTCCTTCTGTGTATCTGTCCTCAGTAAAATGATTCCTGCTATCCAAGAGTTTGCAAATTGCTAGAAGCTATAGTGATTTGGTAAGTACCACCATACTTTACACTTAAGGTGTTAGACTATTTCCAGATGCCTATGTATCTAAGCTAGAGTCCTCAGCATAGACTCTATGATAGGCTTTGTTTTAATTTTTTATTCCTGTTTGCTTTGAAGACTGTTACATGTACACACACACACAGACACACACAGACACAGATATATACACAGACAGACAGACAGGCACACACACACCTACTTTGTTTCCATAGATGCTGAAAGGAAGGACAAAAGAGACAATAGGGAACACATTATTACTTTAATGGACAGTGTGGAATTACATTTTAATAGAAAATATTAGTAATGTATATGATTAAAAATTTGTCCCTACTCCTTGTTCATGTGACTATGTATGGTACTTGGAAATGCAAATAATTGGAAGATAGTGATAGATGATGAATCAATAAGCACTTGTCATAACTCACAAAATTGATTTAATTGGTAGGTGTGGTTAGAAAATGACCTTCCATTCTTTTTTTTTTTTTTTTTTTTTTTTTTTTATGCAGTCTCTTCACTGGAAAGTTTGCCTAACCTATGATATGGAATTGGTAACTGGAACAAATCTAAGTAGTATCTAAGAGTCTACTTTCAGATGATATAGCTGAAGCCTAGAGAGAAACACACTTGGCAAAATGTCCTAGAGTAAATGTCAACAAAGGGGGAAACTATGTTGATTTACATTCTGAAATTTCTAGGGCACCTTCTTGTAACTGGTTCAATTTGCTAATCTACCTAACATGTCCTTGGCACCTAAAAGGTGTCTCTGTGTTGAGTTGTTTTGTTTTAATGGAGTCTGACCACTCAGGGAGAGTGTTATTTGAACACGTATTGAGAGTATATATAATTATGTTGAGCAATTTTTTTCTACAAAACATTTTATAGAGGGATTCATTGTTTATGTTACATTCTAAATCAGGTAGTAAATTTATCTTCACAGTTACATATTCCTGTGCAAGTTAAATGTTTTTTTTTAAATAAAGAGCTGAAATGCATGAAATTATTGATTTGGTCACAAACCCACTTTATATAATTTTCTCAGGAAATAAAGCATTTTATACTAGCTAGACTTTACAGGCTTTTATTTCTTGTTTACAGACAACAATAAAGAGTCCAGTGGAATGCTTGCTGGATTCACAAGCAATTAGGATGGGAGGGCTGAAGACACAGGCAGGCTATAGAAATACTTTTCACTGTGGTGAAATTGCATTCAGTCTTGTAGTGAATCAGAAGGTCCACAGATCCTTATATCAGGTTGTTAGGATAGTGATAAATAAGACTTCTATTATCTTTTGAAAAGGTATTTGATCATATCTTAAAATGGTGGGAAGAAAAACATTCCTTTTACATGGTGTTTCAAATTGGTAAATGTAGCAGAAACACGACCTGACCTTCAAGTTTGCTTGGAAGGCACCTGCTACCATTCCCTCACATATGTTAGGTGTCTCTGAGGGCAAGAATTGTGCTGCAATTACTCATTTGCTGCCAATGGTATATTTTCACATAAGCTTGGACGGATCCCTGACACCCCATACTCCTGTTTGTTTCTTTTCCTGTCAAGTGTCTGACAATCGCTTGCCCAAACATATTAGCCTTGTGTTTTTTTCTTCTGGGAGAAATAAAGTTCAAACATCCCACTAGATGAGCGAAGTATCTTCAAATCAAGAAAGAAAGATTTGACTAGCTTAGAAAGAGGTTCATTGTCTCTTCTACCAAATCACCCAGTTCCCCATAAGGCTCTTTCTGGCTTCCAACACTGTTGGGCACACACAAGTTTATTTGCCTTTTGTTGATCTTTTTTAGTGAAACAGGAGAATAAATACTACAGCAATGGATGTAGTCGGAGCCGACAAAGTGCTGCACTGATGGTAGATGGTAATCCTGCAATAATCATAACGTTAAAAATTTATAACACTGTTTAAGAAAGCAGGTTCAATGCAGCAAAAAAACAAAACATAGTTTTTTTTTTTTTCTTAAGCGTTGGTTGCTAAAATGTTTGCCCAGTGTTTATTTGGGCTGTACTTTCTTTAGGTTGCCGTTGAAATGTTAAGGTCCCTGATGCACACTTCATCACTACCTGAGCACACAGACAATTTGCAGATATTTTGCTTTTATTGTGATTTGCCTTTCACTTTGCTGCTCATGCCCTTTGTTTTATAAAATGTTTCAATTTGGATTAAGTACAATTCATCGTATTTGTTTCCTACACTTGTGGCATCATATCTAAGAAGTCATTACCAAACCCAGCAAAATGGAGCATTTAAAAAGTTTTAGGTATTTATTTTATTTCATCCTATGCGTGCACATGTGTGTTTTGCCTACATGTGTGTATGTAGACCATGTATGTACTTGGTGCCAACAGAGGTCAGAAAATGTCATCAGATCTCTTGGAATTGGAATTAAAGAAGGTTGAAAACCATCATGGCAGTGTTGGGATCTGAACCCTGGTCCTCTGCAAAAGCAGCAAGTGTTCTTAACCATTGAGCAATCGCTCCAGTCCCCATGGAGCATTTTTTTTTTGCCTACCAGTTTAATAGATGCAGTTTTGTTTATTATGTACTTTGTATACTTTATGGCAAAATACCCAACAACCAACAAGCGTAACTAAAAGAAGTGCACATTCCATCATGTGGAAAGTCATGAAGCAGGAGGCTGAGACTGTTGTTCATATTGTATCTATGGTCCAGAAGCCGAGAGAGATGGATGCACCTCCTCAGCAAAGTTTCTCCTTTTAACTCAGTCTAGGACCCTGGTGCATAGAGTGCACATAGTTAATTTAGGTGGAGCCTCCCATCTTATCTTACCCAATCTAGACATTCACTCACCAGCATTCCCAGAGCATGTATCCCAGAAGAGTCTAAATCCTTCCAAACAGAAACAAACCATCATATCTTAAAAATGTAGATTCATTCATCTCGAACTATTTTTTACAAAGGGTGGAAGGCAAGGCAGTAGCATTTTATTAATAGCAAAACGGACTTGAGATTTAAAATAATGCACCCTAAATTTATAAAATTTCTCATCACGTAAGTGCTACAACCACAACATCAATATAAAAATTTTAAACTTTCTCCTTCTTTTTCTTTTTCTCCTCTATATTCCCAAGTTAAAAACACATTCTGCTCGGGTCATACTTGTGTATATATTTTCGGGGCCATTTAGCATTGGGTAACCAATTGGTGTGCTCTTCCCTGGGGAAGACTGCACCTCCGATCTCAGCATTCCTTAGTTGCCTGTGGTGCTTTGTCTAGGGTTGAGTCCTTCTTAGCTTTCCTCCTTTCAGATGAATATGTCTATTGGTGTCATCTTTCTTCAGGTCCTGTTTAGGCAGACATGCTAGTGAGACTTTGTGGGTATAGTAACATTTCTGACATTTCTAGGAGACACAATCTCACAGGAAACTTCCTGTTCTTGCTCTTACAGTCTTCCCAGCAGCTCCTAGTCACAATAATTCCCAAGCTTAGGCTCAGGAGTTGTGGTGTAGATATATCAGTCAGAACAAAGCTCTACCACTCTGCATGCATTTCAGGCACAGGGGTCAGAGTATCGGTGCTGGGTCTGATCTAAAAGCCTCCCCCATGAGGACTAGCTTTTGTGGTACCAGAAAATATCAAGTAAGCTTCCAAAGAAGTGAGGAAGCTAACAGTCCCACCCAGCTATGATACCCATGAACCACAAGAACAATCGGCATGGCACAATAGCCCTAATGTGTAGTAGCGGCATATATGCCTTGGTGGTAACCAATGGCTCTCTAATTGTACATTAAGGCATGTTCAACAAGAAGGAAATCATGCCTGGTATGAGAAACTTTACCAGATCCCAGGCCTAGTAAAATCACAGATCTTACAGGAGAGAACCCACAACCAACACTTTAGTAAACCAGCACAATCACTAACTATGTTCTAAATATTTATCCTTATTCTCACAGCCAAGTGGAGTCCTTTCCCATCCTCAAGGAATTTTCTCTCAATAGAATCTTCTCAATTATAACTGATCAAAATGCAGGGTTGCTTTTGAAATGTGGTCACATCTGGGGATCCAGAAGACTGTGAACTCGATCTGAGATTCACAGGGACAGATCATACACAACCTACCCAGCAGACTCCTGGCTGTTTGTGAGATGAACAGTGCTGTGTGAGCCATGAGTGGACTGAGCATCGCATAATGCAGCTAGAGCTACAGTGTTGACTCTGCCATCCGTTAGTTATCTGACCTTGGAGGTGTGTTACTTAACGGCTTTGGTTATATAAAGGATGTACACATTGCAGCCTTATTACAAGATAATTTTTGAGATGTCTTAGCTGTAGAGTATGTGATCACTATGTGTCCCAAAGGTTTGTAATAATCATACCACTATATTCTAGATTGCTTCCCAAATCGAAAATTTTCTGCTTTGTTTTCCTTTTGTCTTTAAGGGAGAAAAAGTCATTTCTGCTTTTCTCTTCCATGCTTACATTGCAATCACATACAGTTCCGTCCCCTAGAGTTCATCTCCTTTGTGATTTGCCTGACATTTTATTCAAGTGGTTAAAACAGCTATTTTTGATGCCTCTGAGTTTTGTTACTGTGTGTGTGTGTATCAGCTAGAGGTCTTAGTGAGTTTGGTCGCTCAAATGTGATGAGGCAATCTGTTCAGCTGAGAGTCCAAGCCTCAATGTTATGGGCATATGCCTTGTGTGATTGTTCTTATTTGCTTTTCCAGAAAGGCACACTACAGCCAATTCCTCATTTTCTCCTTCTTCGAGGAGTGAATGTTCTTGGGTTGTAAAGAATTCATCCATGTAAGGGCTGGAAGTGGATGATTTCAATGTGGAGATTTGCTGTTTGAAGTTTCACGAGTCAGGATTAGCAGTACACTGATTTTTTTTTCAAATCATAAAAATACATGATTTCATTTTATTTTTTCTGAGAAATGAAGAGAATGGTTGCCAGGACGCAAAAATAAATTTTAGGGTACTAGATTAAAAAAATATCCCCATTATCCACTAAAAGAATACCTGCAAATAGAAAATATTTATGGTAGCATTTCCCAATGGCTAGAGCTTTTCACTTGCTTAGATATGTCAATAAAGCTTGCCCAGACACTGAAGCTAGATATTTTATGTCTTTAAATACTTGGGGGATAAATACATTGAAACATCCGCATTCAATCTAATTCTAAACCTCACACACACACAAAAAAACTCTTCACACATTATTACAACTCCCTATTTGTCCCACCTTGTTTCTTTAGCCTCTGAGAAGATTTTATTACCCTCCTCCCTACCTGTAGTTATGTCTCATTATTTGTGCCTTTTCATTTCATTTGTAATGATGATAATCTTAATTATAGGTCTTAGGGCTGATGTATGACAGCTGTCCACAGCAAGTACCCTCCATTTTCCTGTAGAAGAATACACCCAGTGGTTCTTTGTTTCTGTTGATCTCTACACTTTGTTTATACAGTGTGGGAAATGCTGGGTTTTCTTTTTACCAGAGCTCATTAGCTTCTAATGGATGCTTCTGGAATTTCTTAATATGCAAAAAATTCAATCCTCTGAAAAGTATGTATTGGTTTTTCAATGAACTTCACCTCACTATGTAGTGTAAGAAACTTATATACTGAATAATTTGGGGGACTCTGAATCAAAGGCCTTCAGTGGTCAGGTAAGAAACATGTATGTGAATTGGGAAGGCAAAGATACAGAAAAAAATACAGAAGCCTGGAGTTTGAGCAACAGCATTATACTGATTTCCATAAATATATACAGGTTATTTCTTCTTTTTTTTTCTTTTCTTTTTGTTGAGACATGGTCTTAATTAGCTAAGGCTGGCCTTGAACTCTGGAACTCTGGACCATCCTTCTTTGACCTCCTAAATACTGAGAGTATACCATCAGGCCCAGCAATTTCTTTTATAAAACACTGTTTTTATCTGGCTGATCATTGTTGTATCAATCTGCTCAACTTGCTGGTGACATTTAATGTTTCAGTTACCTTGACTCCTTCCTTCCATCCATCCTTCTTTCCATTTTATGTTTAAGGAAGAGAGGTTTTTGTTTTTCTAGCTTGAAGACTTGTCATATGGAGGAGGCTGCATTATCCAACTTGGCAATGAAGTATTTCCTCAAATCTTAATGTTTTAACAACTGTAATAATCAACTTTATCTAAAACACTAATTATTGATTCACAAAATCACTTTATAATACCTGCCATTAAGTCTGATTCTCTAATTTAACATAAGAGACTAGACATTTATAATCCTTACATGTTTCACCATTAATTTTAAGAACCTCAGTTACATCAATTGCAACATAAATCTGTTAAACTGCAGTGAACACCATTATTGCTTCTAGTTTTCCTTTAAGTTTTTTTTCTTAAAATCAAAAATTTAAATTTTTTAACTGATTCACAGAAACAAATATTAAATATTTATTAGGCTATGCTGTGATGTTTTGTACACCTACCCACTGTATGTTTAAATGAGGGGAAACATGTCTGTATCTTCAAGCATGTGCCACTCTCCTACAGTGAGAGCATCCATACTTTTCCAGTCCATTGTCACTGCCGTCACCCTTCTGTGCAGCAGCAGCAGCATGCCAGAACACCTTACTGATTCTTACGGTGACTGACCGGGAAAGCATTTTGTTTTTCTCATTTTACAGGTAAGAAAATTTAAGCCCTGGACATTTAGGTAATTGTCCCAAAGCCATCCTACAATTTAAGCAGCAGAGACTTAAAAAGCATATCCTCTGGAGCCAAATCTGAAGTTACCCTTCTGTTGAGCTGCTTCCGTGGATTTGAATGCATTCAGAAACAATTCATTTTTATGAAATCTATTTTCATGTCCTAGAGAATATTTAAAACCCGAAGAAGTAGAGAGTAGAGACTAGCCCAGACAAAGGCTACCTTTATTCTGGTTAATTCTCCGCTTCTACACCAGTGTTAGATTATTTCCTATTACATAGGTTACAAGGCCAGAGTTCTTGTATTCTTGGATTTACTGTAACTAAAGGCCCCCTGAATTTTATGAAGAAATATTTCAGTTGCATGTATTTCCTTGCTTATTTAGAGCTGGATGTGAATAGAAAGTATGTAGATTCATAACATTTTTGAGTATTGCCAGTCCCAAAGTCCTAAGAAAATGAAATCAAAGAGTACTGGCTCAACAAGCTTTCTTCTCTCTTATCAGAGAGGCGATGGCACAGAAGATGCTGTTGATGAAAAGCACTTAAGGACACTTTAGTTATGAACTGCAAACTGAAAGAATTTTGGCATTTTAAAACTCTTCAAAATACGTGCTATTATAAATTTTCTTAGTTCGTGAAGAATTTCGTACAGCGAGTTTTGATCTTATTTTCTTCCTCCCATAACTTCTCCCAGTTCTCTCCCTTCCCCCAACCACCTAACTTCTGTTCTCTCATCTTTTCACTCATAAACCTCAATTTCTGCTACCTGTCTCTTCATGAATTTGTGGTCCTCCGTTGGAGTGTGGTTATCATTTGCCCTGTTTCACCTCTTTTTATTAATTTTTTAACCATAGACAGAATTATCCTTTATACTAATACCCAGACTGACACTGTGGGGTATCTGTCTGATAAAGCTGCTCTCTGCCTCATCAGATTTGAGACATGTCCTGCCCATCTTTTGTTTGACCTGTTATTTTGTTCTTATTGATTGCAGAATTTCTAGTAAATGGGATTGATTTCTTGTGCTTTCCGGTATCTTAGCTCACATGGATTCAACTCCTAACTCTAAAATGCTACTTGCGTCATGGCCATAACCTACCTGGAGCTCATTTTTGAGCAGGAGTAAGAACGAATGAAGTTTCAACCACACACTTTTGCTAGTTATCAGACTCTCAGTTATATTAGAGGATGTATGAGTATATTGTGTAACACAATGCTTGGGAATTATTACAGATTTTTATTTCTATGAATTCTTCATGTTCCATTATTGGGAATAATTTCTGATTGGCAGTAACTGTTCTCATGATGCATTTGAAATATAAGATGCACTAGTAGCGGAATGAAATCAAGCTATTTCTTTCTACCAAATGATGTATTTTTGTTGTTTAAGTTTAGCTTAATGTATCCTCAAAAAGGTTTCATGAAGGAATCTGTAGAAAGTCTACTGCAGTTAGAGGGATTGGGGGTAGTAAGCTAGATATCTCTAGGGAAAGTAATTAAAAATTACATCTAAAAATTAGCAGCAAAATATATGAATAAAATTTAAAACCACAGACAAATCATTCCTTAGTATTTTAAAAGGCTCAAAAACTTCATTGCTGAAAATGAAATCATCACGCTGAGTTTTTATTGCTGGACATTTCTAACTTGCTTTCTGTACCAGGAGCAAAGATTTAGAACAATCTATGTAACTGGGCTCCTTTTTCTTAGAACTGTAAGACAGAACTGAAACATTACATGGCCTCATAGTGTGTTTTATTTCTCCCTGGGTCTGGTAGTTAAAGATATGGTTAGAACTATTTTATACCCTAGAATATGAGCTAGGGAAGAGTTTATTTGAAGAGTCAGTGTTTGGGCTTGGTGGGCAGTCACCTGTTGAAACTCTTATGCTTGGTTAAACTTGCACTTAAACTTTCAGTGCAAGGACTTTAAATGACATTTGTTCCTGAGCAGCTGTACCCTTTGTGCCGACGAGTCTTTGAAATAAATGTGGTATACCTTTTTCTACTTGTTTATACAGTCTATCCTTTGTTTTGATATGTAGGCTTTGATTTTTGGTGATTTTTTTTTTTTTTTTTTTACCTAAGAAGTGTAGAACATATATACATCTGAAGTTTGGAAGAAGGCAGAACTTACCACGTAGAAACACTTTGTGTGGTTGTTTCTTTACCAAATGATGAATTCTAATGCATTGAATAGATGGGGGGAATGTTTGGGTGGTTCTGTCATGGCACAGGACAGCAACGGACTGTCCAATAAGAGTTCCAATGAGGATCCAGTATCAATGATGTAGCAGAGACCAGGGACCTCAAACCAGACCAATGATTCTTCACGACGAATGCCTGCATGTAAAAAATGCGTGGACAGAGGAGTTACTGCACGACTCACTGTGTCACACTGCCACTTTATGATGAGATTTTCCATTTCTCCCTCTCTTTTTTTCTCTTAGATTTTATTTTGTTTTATTCTGGGGTTGGGGAAGGGAGATAGGTGGGAGCAGGAGGCATGATGTGAAAGACACAATAAATAAACAAGTTAAAATGAAAAAAGGAAATGTTTACCAGGTCAGCCGAGACCTAATATACACTTCTTCCTTTTGGTTATAGCAATGCATATGCATATTTCAACAATGTTTGGATAATACTCTTTTTCAAAGAAAGAAAACGCTTTCTTAAATTTATTACTTTATTATTTTTTAAAACCAATATCTCCTTTTCTTCTGAATGACAGCGTAGCTTATCTTTTTGACAAACGCAGCCCCGTGGGTTAGAAGAGACACGCAGCTGATGGAAGATAAGAGAATGGAAACAGTGAAGAATGACTTAATTGTGGAATTCCTGGGCGCATGGGCATTTCCAGAGCAGGGCTCTGATTAACAGACCACAGGGACAGCCGCGAAGCCGGATTTTGTCCTCTGCTATGCACATGTCCTTGATTTCCCTGGTCTTTCTCTGCTAGATTTCCCCAGAAATAAAGTCTCTAGACTTTTGTCTATTTCTTTTCAAACGAGAGCTGTAGGTTTGCAACACTGGGAAAACCCAGTGCACTAATTCCTGCTTGGAGGATGAGAGGAGCCATGGTTTTCTGTTCAACTCTGGTGATAAATGAAAATAATGATAAATGAAATAATATCAATTATATACCAATTATATTATTCCAATATATTAAAATATATTAAAATGTTTGTATTTTTTGGCTTATAAAATTCACATTTCAAAAAGAGGTAAGTGTTTTTAAAAAACAAATATCAAATTGTAGACAAGCTTATTTTCCACCAGATTTACAGATCTTATCTTTAGGCGGTCAGAAATCAGAACAATTAAATTCACACAGATGAAGGATATTATTCACACAGATGAAGGACACATATACTTTCTTTAGGTAATAGATAATGCTAAAGGCAGCTTTATAGAAGGTCACCATATAATTCAATCAAAGACAATATGCTGACTAGCTCTATCCATGTAATCATACCATTTGTCTTTTTTCATAGTGAGCAATCTCTATTGGTCACAAACACAATTGTTTTGATCATCATGAAGGATATTAAAACCTTAAGAACATTATGGAATCACCGTGTGTGCCCAGGCTTTCGTTTCGCTCACCCAAGTTTGGTTCACCTCTCAGGGAATCAGCGATGGAGGAATTTTACTGATGTTGAATTCGCCTTAGATGTTCTGTAGAGTATTTGGGTGCATTATTCAGTACTTGCCACTAAGAGGCCATGTCGACTCACTTGGATTGATCCATATTAACATAAGCACACAAAGGGCACTGACTTTGGCTTCTAATTCAACATAGACTCAATTCTGTTGTTTGGAATGGATTCTTTCCCTGTCAGCTTTTGTTCTGTGATATGTACATCTGTAACGATGCAACCATTAGAATACAAACTCAAAGAAAATTTGATAATAGACAAGGTGATTATATATATGGCTTGATGGCAAGACTGGGGCACAGTCTTCGTTATCCTTCAATTGCCTTCTACTTCAGTCATTCATATACATATTTTTATTAAACACTTTCAAAAAGTAGCGTGAACATCTATTTGGTAGAATTATAATTATAAAGTCATAAGATGTCTAGTTAGGGCACTGTCCTCTCCCCCATTATATGGTGACTCAATTTAATTTTCTTTCATTTATGTATATATTTTAGGAAGCTTCCCATGTGACTTTTCAAAAGACCTGTAAGGTTAGCTTCCCATATTCCTTTATCCTACCTTCCCATTATCTCCCCTTTAACCTTCAGCTATAGTTCTCACTTTACTTATTTATAACACTATATTCTAGTTTTCCTTTCTTGGAAGATGCCCTCCTCCCCTTGGTCACCTAGCCTCTGTGGATATTAAATAAACATAAGCTAGCTTAAAAGCTAGCAGTAACATATAAGAGAAAACAGGCAATGCTTGTATTTTTGGGTCTGGGTTACCTCATTCAGGGTGATTGTTTCTAGCTCCTTCTGTTTACTTGTGTATTTTTTTAAAAGATTTATTTATTATGTATAGTGTTCTGTATGCATGCATGTATACCTGCAGGCCAGAAGAGGGCACCATATATCATTGTGAATGGTTTTGAGCCACCATGTAGATGCTGAGAACTGAATTCGGGATCTCTGGAAGAGCAGCCAGTGCTCTTAACCTCTGAGCCACCTCTCCAGCATCCCCCTCCCCCTTTTAAAAAAGATTTATTTATTTATTATGTATACAACATTCTGCCTCCATGTATGCCCACATGCCAGAAGAGGGCACTAGATTTCATTACAGATGGTTATGAGCCACTATGTGGTTGCTGGGAATTGAACTCATGACCTCTGGAAGAGCAGTCAGTGCTCTTAACCACTGAGCCATCTCTCCAGCCCATTACTTGTGTATTTTATAATGTCATGTCTCTTTGCAGATGGATAATATTCCATTGTGTAAACAAACCACATCAGTCAACAGATATCTAGGCTTTTACCAATTTATGGCTGTTATACATAAAGAGGCAATGAACATGTGTGGGCAAGTATCTCTGAAGAAAATATGGAGTCCTTTGGATATGTATCCAAGAGTGTATAACTGGATCTTGAGGTAGATCTATTCCCAGCTTCCTGAGAAACTACCACACTGAGTTCCACAGTGACTGTACAAGTTTGCACTCCCACCCAGGAAGGCTGCTGAACTTTGCATGTTAGTTTTGTATCCCACTGCTTTTTTGACAGTGTTTATTGGCTGCAGCAGTCTCATAGTGGAGACTTTTATGTATAAACGTCTTTTATGTTTAAAAGTCTTTTATGTATAAAGTCATACCACCTACAAGGAAGGATGCTTCAAATTCTTCCTTTCTTATTTTTATGCCCCTAATCCCCTCAGCTCTCTTATCCCTCTAGCTAAGACTTCAAGAACCATATTGAATATATTGAATAGGTAAAGAGAATGAATATCTTGGGGTTGTTTCATATCTCAGTGAAAATTATATGAGTATTTGTTTGTATGTGATGGTGTTGGCTGTAGGCTTGCCTTTATTATGTTGAGGTATGTCCCTTTCACCCCTAGTCTCCCCAGGATTTTCATCATGATGGGATGTTGGATTTTGCCAAAAGCTTTTTTCTGTATCTGACGAGTTGATCATGTTGTTTTTGCCTTTTAGTCTGCTTACGTGTGATGGATTGCAATTATTGATTTATGTATGTTCAACCATCTGTGACTCTCTGGGATAAAGTCAACTTGATCATGGTGGGCGATCTTTTTTGATGTAGTCCTGCATTCAGTTTTCAAGTATTTTATGTAAACTTTTATAAAGAATATTAGTTTTTATAATTTTATTTTTGTTGAGTCTTTGCATGGTTTTTGTATCTGGCTTAGGGTGGGTTCATAAAAAGGATTAGGAAATAGTCCTCCAGTTTCTACTTTTGAAATAATTTGAAGATTATTGACATTAGTTCTTCTTTGACAGCCTGAATCCATTTGACTGTATTGTGAAGAAGATTCCTATGACTCTGTCACAAGTGTAGGTTTGTGCCCCCAGATGGTAAATAGGAGCTAAATTTGAGGCCCTACCCTTTACTGAAGGACGATTGGCAAGTGATAGCTGTTCCGGAATGAAAAATCATTCTTTGTATTAAGGAAATAGCTGCTCACAGTTTCTCATTCTCTAGGGTGTGAGTGTATCTGTGTAGCTATACTCAACCCAGTATTAATATTTTATAATTGTTTATCTAGCAAGCAAAATATGTATTTCACTGTTTTAGTGTCTAATTTTCATCACTAGTATGGTTGACGTGAGCAATTTTTATTTTTTTACTTTATCATTCTGCTGTTTATAACATTGAATAAATTATATATTCAATTTTTCTAGTTAATGTATATATTATCATTGATTACATACAAATATCATGTATATAATAACGTATAAAATGTTTTAAACCGTCAGAATTATAGCAGATAGCATATATTTCGAGTCAGCAGTGGAATGAAACTGACGCTAGAAAAGAAAATAAGAAAAGCTACAATACAGAACAGATGGGACGGAAACTGATACTGTGAATTATCTTAATATATCTGAATATATATACATATCTACATACCCACATATATGAATGTATAAATAAAATAATGTTTCATAGGAGATCTAACAAAACCACCAACACCAGGTATGAGAAGCTCTCTTTGGAGTTGTTGGGGTTTTAGAAGAAACTCCAAAACATTATAGGCTACTGCTAATGCTCTTGGTTACTCCCAGAAGGGGAAGGGAAAGTCCCTATTGCTGAGGATCTCATGCACTCCAGAAGTGGAACCCAGAGGACCTGAACTGGATAGTATCTGAAAGGTCCCCTCTTAAGGATTAAATTTCATAGTACCAGAAAGAGTCATGCAAACTTCCAAAGGAGGGAAGCACCCAAAAGTCCTTCCTACTTTTTTCCTTCCTTCCTCCCTCCTTTTCTTTCCCTCTCCCTCCCTCCCTGACTGTGTACCTGCTTACCTGCTTTATGCCTACACCCCCTATTGATAAAATAAAGTCTCACATACATCCTTGGATGTCCTGGAACTAGCTATGTAGACAAACTGACCTCAAATTCATAGATATGCACCTGTCTCTTCCTCTTGAATACTGGTATTAAAGGCATTTAGCATCATGCCTTGCACTTACCTTTTCAAAGATGTCACTTGCATACATGTATCATATGCTTTTTATACACCCCCCAAACATGTCTTTCCATACCAAACCAAACTGTGTGTCTCAACTTGTAATCCCAAGAGACACCTGCAATTATGTCAAATGCTAAAATGATTTATTTTACACAAGCCACCATATTATCAGTCAGCCCTTCAAAGGGACACCTTTCAAGCTGTCTGGTTTTTGTCCTTCTCATGTACCTCAAATTTAAAATAAGTCTGATTTATGCACTTTTGTGCACATTTCCTGATGGAAATCTAGCACTATGTCCTTCTGTTTGAACCGGTGCAGTGACCTTCAGCTGGTCTCTCTGCACTCCTCTGCTCCACTATCCTGTCCAACAACTGGCTTGACCTCTTGAAAGCTGAACCAGATAACACATCTCTGAGGAAAAAAAGTTAAGGTGAATGTCTCAGTGTCTGCATGTGTTTTGTGTGTTTTTTCCTGTGGCTCTTTTTTTCCCTATTTGTTTGTTTTGTCCTATTCTTGTTTGCTTTTGTTATTTTATTGCATTGTTATTATTATTATTAATTTTTATACAGCTATTTGTTTTCTAACAAGACAGAGAAAGGAAGGGTGTGGATTTGGGTGAGTGGGGAGGAGGGGAGGACCTTGCAGGAGTTGGTGGAGGGGAAACCGTAATCCGAACATATTGCATGAAGTAAAATCAATTTTCAGCAAACCCAAACAGACAATAAAGGAAGTCAGCAATCCTGTTTCCTCATCTAGTAGTATTAAAATAGCACTGCTCCATAATGCAAACCAGATCTATGTGATTTGCTCTATGGATGCTTCTAAGTCATCCTGTTTTCCATCCTACCGCTTACCCAACTGCTCTTTTTTAGCTCTGCAACTTATATTCTAGACTGACTTCTTACCATGATGGGGTATGTAGCTGTGGGTAGCACCTGGCTGCATCTTGGTTTTCTTTTCAATACAGTAGAAATAATGATGGCATATTTTCAGTACTCAGAACAGTGCTAGTGCACATAAATAGTCAGCAACTGGTCTTGTGTGCCAGTGTTCACCCTGATGGACAGAAACAAAGGTGGATCTATATCAGACAACTTACTGCAAGATGTTGGTGTATGTGTTTGTGAGGTTGGCTTGACAGATGTGAAGCCTGTGACATAACTGTCAACAAAAGGCAGGAGAGAACTTATACTGTCTAAAGCTGCAGTGCAAGAAGGAAGTTTGGAAAACATCAATTATGCTCTTAAGACATTTCAAGTGATGGGATCATTTTCTTCATATTCCAGCAAATTATGTGGATTTTTTTACATAAAATTGAATGACTATGACCATTAATCATATTTATCAGTACGTACTCAGCCTTACCTAAATTAGTGTTTGACTGAATAACTTGGGATTCTACTTTATCAAGATCTACAAAGAAAAACAATTGTAGGGGTCGAAAATTTGCTGGTTTCTGTGTCTGAGAATGATCTATGTACCAGAACTTCCAAAGATAATTTCTTCCTACCCTTGAACTTTCAGCTTAATGTAGATTACCAAGCTCCCACAGTATCTACAAATGTATTAGTAATTGTGCATATCAATCTTTGGATAATTGTAAAATGTCTGCTATTTTGCTTTGTTTTTTTTTCTCTTACTAGAAAAGGTTAAGAACCAAAAACTATCATCTTCTTTAATTTGTGTACCCAAAATGAGAACTAAAATATTATATGCACTCTCTGAATATATATTTACTAAATGAATAGAGAAAGAAACACTTAAGAGAAAGTAAGAGTTACTATGTTATTTTATACACATAGTATAATCACTATGTCTGTGTACATGCATCGTACAGTTACTATAGTTTGTGTATATGTATAGGATAGTTACTATGTTTGTTTATGTGCATAATATAGGAAATAGAGACACATGGAAATGTAATGCTTAAATGTGAGGCAGGAGAGAAGAAAGTGTGTGGGTTTTTTTTTTCTCAGAGATTCCTAATACCAACAATACATGTAAATCTAGCTCTAGGAACTCTGACACCTTCTTCTTGTTTCTGCAGGCAAACTCATGCATATGTGTAGACATACATAATTAAAAATAAATAAATCTTAAAAAAGACCATTGGAGTGTTTTATAGATGTATCCATTGGGACTGGGCTCCAAAACCCTACATTGTGATTGGTTGTAGTTTTCTGTAGTAGTTTCTGTCTGTTGCAAAGAGAAGTTTCCTTGATGAGGGGTGAGGGTTACAGCTCTGGGGATATAAGGACAAATGTTTATAGATTGTTGTCAGGGATTAGGCTACTTTAGTGTATTAGTAGTTGTATACTTTTCTATGTAGACAACCATGATTTCATTAGCACTTAGTAGTTAGCTAGGTTTCCAGCACCAGGCATTGCATCCCTCTTGTTGAGTGGGTCTTAAATCCATTTAGAGAGCTGTTGGTTACCACAAAGTATGTATACCACTACTGCACTCATTGGCTGCTTCCTTCCTTTGGAAGACTGTATGGTGCCTTTTAGTATCATAAAAGCTACTCCTCTAGGTGGAGGCATTGGGGTAAGTTACAGCTCTGGGCTCTCTGGGCTTTGTGTCTGAAATGCATGGTGTCTTCATTTCTAAGTACTTACCTCCCACTTCTGGAAGCAGGTAACCAAGGCTGGCATCAATAGGCTGTGTGTGTTGGGGGTCTCTTAGATTTCCCTAGACAACTCAAAGGAGGGCTTTTCATGTCTAGTATTTGGGTTTTGTTAGGAAGTCTATGACTTAGTCAACATGATAAAAATTTGTTAAAACTATATATTTATACAATGAATTACATGAATTATTTGTTTTTTGGTAACTAATAGTATGATTGCTTGTGGTTTTTTCAGATATCCATATTGTTATTTTATCCCTCCCCCTCATTATCTTGTATTTTTCTTGGAGCAGGTAAGATGGTCCTCTGAATAAAAGAGAAAATCAATTTGTTTCCAGTGCCAAATAGTCAGCTCTGAAACATACATATATGAACTCAGCAGGTTATATTTAGAAATACATATGTATCTTCATACACCAACAATTAATGAAAAAGAGGCCATGCGTTTGAAAGAGAATGGGGGAAAGATTTATGGGAGGGCTTGGAGGAAGGAAAGAGAAGGAAGAAACATAGTTAAATTATAATCTCAAAAGTATGAGCAAAAATAACCTCGAAATGAAACAAAAAATAATGCAAACCAAATCAACCTATTAAACAAAGCTATGGGTTTCATTTTTGTGGTGAATTTTTATGTTTTCTACAATGTCTGCAGATTTTTTTTAGAAATATAATATTGTAAAAATATGGACAGCTGTAAGCAATATTCAGGACAGGCCATTTCTCTTTACTTGTGCCATAACCATTAAATGATCCGAGGAAGAGTTTGGTTATAAATTTTATTAATTACAAGTTTTTATGGATAAAAAAACCAACAAAAATATGAGTGGATGTTTATGATATTTAGAGCCATTTATACATAACATTTAGCAGGTGGTAGTGCCTTTTTTGTTTTTTTCAAGGTAAAATTTGCAATAGAGTATTTCTTTTATTTTTAAAATTGTAATATAACTACATCATTTTTTCTTCCCTTTCCTTCCTCACTCCAAGAGCTCTTATATAACCCTTCTTGCTTTCTGTCAAATTCGTGGCCTTTTTAAAAATTAGTTCTTGCTACATGCATATGAAGTGAAAGTGAAACATGCTTTTGGCATTGCTGAAGCATGCATAGGCTGCCCATTTACAATGGGTTTCATGGTTTGATATGAACTCGGATTGCTGGATTCAGAGTCCAGAACATTAACCTTTACACCACAGGAGCTGGTACATGTATATGTGTGTATTTATATATATTCCTATATCCTTCTCAGTGCTGTGGGATAATTCTCTTGTACCCTGTACAGATTTGTCACTCATATTGGTTTAATAAAATGCTAATTGGCCAGTAGCCAGGCAGGAAATAGAAGCAGGGTGACCAGACTAGGAGAATTCTGGGAAGAGGAAAGGCTCAGTCTGCAGTCACCACCCAGACACAGAGGAAGTAAGATGCAAATTCTGCACCAAGAAAAGGTACTAAGCCATGTACCTAAACAAAGATAAGAATTATGGGTTAATTTAAGATTTAGGAGCTAGCTAGAAATATGCCTGAGCCATTGGCCAAACAGTGTTGTAATTAATATAGTTTCTGTGTGATTATTTGAGTCTGGTTGACTAGGAAATAAAAGCAGTCTTTGTCTACATATGGAATCCAAAGTAGGGACACAAACCTATGACACTGAGATTAAGAGTCTCATGCTCTACCTTCTGAACTAGCTACATCCACATAAAACCTGAGGGAGCTTGAGAATGGATTCCAGACATAAAAGAACAGAGTTAAGCATGACTTCTTGGTGGAAGCATTTTCTCAGGTGGGCTCTGTTTTCTAGAGGCAAACGGAAGCACAGATCCTTTAAGAGAGACTTCCTGACTCAGTATTGGCAGCAAAAACCTCACAGCTCTTTTAAGAGGCTGTGACACCAAACACTTAAATGGTGTTCATGAGCAGCAGGCATCAGAGTTCTTGGAGGTCGCATGGAACTAGAAACTCCACGGAGTTGTGGTAAAAGATGACTCCTACCAGTATCTCTTCTATGACGCTAGACTCTCAGAAAGCCAAGGCGTGGTGTGGATCCAGCTGTCAAAGCTATGGCTTTAATCTTAGCCATATTGCTTAATAAATTAAAGACTCATGTGGTCAGAGAGATATACAGTAAAGACCAATTTAGACAGAAAAAACCCTCTGGATGGTTTTTAGTGTGTTTAAAAACATACGTAGGCTTGGGAGAAAAAAGAAAAAGAAAAGAGAAAGTCCTTTATAAAAGAAAGAATTAGAATAGTTGAGTATGGTGGCACATGCCTTTAATCCCAGCACTTGGGAGGCAGAGCAGGCTGATCTCTGTGAGTTCAAGGGCAGCCTGGTCTACAGAGTGAGTTTCAGGACAACCAAAGATATACAGAGAAACCCTGTCCCATAAAACCAAAAATTAAAAATAAAAATAAAAAATAGAGTTAAAAAAGTCACATAAACTAGAAAATACATAAAGAGTCTGGATACTATATATTATTGTCTTGTCTTTGCATTGTTTGTTTGCTGAGGAAGGAACAACAGCTGCTAAGCTGGATTAATCTCAACTATGTTTTGAAAATGCCTTGAATTCAAAACTTAAGTCAAAGATATGTTACTTTGGCTGGGTGGTGGTGGCGCACACCTTTAATCCCAGCACTCGGGAGGCAGAGGCAGGTGGATCTCTGTGAGTTCGAGGCCAGCCTGGTCTAGAAGAGCTAGTTCCAAGACAGGAACCAAAAGTTACGGAGAAACCCTGTCTCAAAAAAAGAAAAGAATTATGGGTTAATTTAAGATGTAAGAGCTAGCTAGAAACATACCTGGGCCATTGGCCAAACAGTGTTGTAATTAATATAGTTTCTGTGTGAATTTTTGGGTCTGGTTGACTGGGAAATGAAAGCAGTCTCTGTTTATACCTCAGCCTATATAATGTCACAAGTATGTATATTTTGGGGGAGTCATCATTTCATATTGGGTATGCATTGGTATATTTTCTCTAGGCAAGACTATTTCTCTTGTTCGTCATTCTTTGTGCAGGGTTGAGTCTCTACAGGGTTTTTCCCTGCCCACTTTACAATGTCTATTGTTTTTGTCATTGTTCAGCTCATGCTTATGCAGTCATGTTGGTGAGAATTTAGGGATGTAGATTTTGACGTTACTAGAAGACACAATTGCACAGCAAACTTTCAGACTTTCCAGTTCTAACACTCTTTCTGCCTCCTACTCAAACTTCCCTGAGTAAGTGGGGGAGTGCTTTTAGATTCAGAACTGGGACTGGGCTCTGCAAATCTGCATTTTTATTGGTTGTGATTTTATTGACTGGTCTCTGTCTGTTACAGAGATATGTTTCCTTGATGAAGGTTAAGTCCTACACTTATCTGTAGGTATAAGACCAGATATCTAGAATGTAGCTAGGAATTATGCTGGTTTAGTAAAGTAGTTTCTGTGTGTTGCCCTTCAAGATCCATGTCTATAATAGCCCTACATGACTATGCTAGGTATTGGCTAGGCTTCCCACCCAGGCATGATTTCTCTTAAATCCAATTAGAGAACTGTTGGTTACTAGCAAGGTATGAATGCCACTATTAGACCCTAAGGTAGAAAAATTCTTGTAAAGAGTTCACTTAGGACTTTGGATGTAGTTCATTGGTAATGCTTGCTTATACAGAGATGTGGGTTTGGCTCCAGGTACTGCTAGAAAATAGTTAATTTATAAAAAGAGTAGCATGTCAAAGAAAAGCAATGTGTTTCAATACCATCAGCTATCAGATGAGTTCTCCCAGGTTTGATTCAGAGATAAGATTAATATAAGGTATTCTACTGAAAGAAAGAAAAATATTGCTGAATTCTAATAATCATAATGGTAAAGTAACAATATGAAAAAAAAGACTAAAAAGAAAATGAGGAAGAGAAAGAAAAGATAAAGAACAGGATGGTCAGATGCATAGGATAAAAACCAAATGAAAATTCTTTTCTGTGAATGAGATTGCCCAAAATCTGTTCCCTAACAACACTGTGGTGTACAATTTTATTTATTATGATTGCAACACACATACATACTTGCACTCAGACACACACACACACACACACGTTTACACACGAGTCTATTCAATTTGTGCTGAGCAAGAATTAACATTCTCTATCAGCCCAAGTCACTGATTCTCGTCTCCTCTAGATGGCTTGACTATACCGCACTTCTCACAGTTCTGAGTGTGGTAACACATAATCCCACTGGTAAGCTCTTCCTGGAGCCCCTTCCCTCCTTGAAAACACAGATGGACTTCTTAGGCAATTTCTTTGCTGCCTTAGGTGACCCTGGACTCTGAGATCACTTTGTGGCAGGCCAGGTCTCTTGCATGTTTATCCTTTATCTATACCCACTGGCTCCATGAAATCTGGCCATTCTCATGAGGCACAGAAGAGCTTCAACTAGTCCATGCTTGTTTTCACAGGCAGTTTGTTTAAGAGTCGCTGCTCAGTCTTTGATGGGGGAAAGAATCAAAATCCTTCAGCTTTGCCTGGTGACTGGTTTCAGTCTTGGTCTAAGTTTTGTTTGAAGAGGTTTCTGTAAATAAATACATTTGCTTCAGTTCTTATTTTTTATGTAATGAATATTTTCTTCTTTATGATCAAGTATAAAAGTTATCTAGGGCTTTGTATTTTACCCTGTGAGATGTTTGAAATTAGACAAAGCAGTTCAGGTGATAGTTGACTATGTTAGTAAGTACACTGACTTGACAAATAAAAGCAAATAACTCATGTAACTCTTTGAGAAATATGGCAGTGTGGTTTAATGCAAAGTTTGTAGTTAAATAATTCACAAATAATCTTAGCAACATGAAGGACCTACACATATCCTGATGATTTGTAGTATACAGTCATAATCAAATAAAACCTGTATTTTCCTATTAAATCTATTCTTTTAATGAGGCCATTGAGACCCATAGCAGTTGTTGCTAAAAGCACACAAGTACCAAGATCCATATTTTAACCACATTCCTTTATTTTTCTGCACAAATCTAATCTATATGTGCCTGCACTCTCAACTCCCAAATGACTGTTGAATAATTACAGGTCAACGACCACACTTGCACTATAAACAACTCCACAAGTTGCAAAATCTTAGTCTAATTTCTGAGCACTGAAAACTGTGCAAGTCATGATCAAATGTTGTCTGCTTTTATTATTTCTGGTTTAAGATTTGTCAAGTCCCTGGACACTGTGTTAACAACTTCCTGTGGTGTCTTTAAGAAAACCAGCATTGGCAATTATACTTGTTTGCATGTTCCTATTCACACAGCTGGCAGCCACAAGAAGGCAAATTTTAGGGAACATTCCTTCTTTATTTAATTCCTTCTGCAGGTGTCACTTCTGTGTGTTAGCCATCTGGTGTTCTGCAAAGTAGAAATTCAATACCAACTATTTATTGAGTCATACATGCTAAGTAAAAAAATCTCCTTCAAGTAATAGTAATAAAATGCCCAATAAGACAAATACATTTTATATTTGTTTTAGCTTCGAGAGATGTGTTTTGAAAGCACTGTGGCTACTTAGTAGACTTTGTTGGAAAGGGTACATAGAAATAGTACTGATATTGGGCTTTCTTCCCTGTAGCATAACCTCAATGAAAATTGCCCTATTCTATAGGACTTTTGGCCTTCAGATGCAATATATTGCTATTACCTCTGCCCTTTTCTTGAAAAGATTTAGTGGGTAGAAACCGCTGATATCAAAAAGAATTTTTAATCTTTTCCTATCATAAGATCCTAGAGTATGATCGGAGGTAAGAAAACAATTTCTTTCCCCTTTGGTGAGACAGAGCCTTAATCTATATTTATTAATTATAAATTAATATATATTCTATATTAGTCTCAAACTCATAACACTTATGCTCTAGCTTTCAAAGATAAATTCTTTTTTTGAAGAGTTTGTTTTGAGCTTATAGTTTCAAAGGATTAGAGTTTGTAATGGCAGAGTAGAGGTAATAGGAGGCAGGTAGCTGGATCAATAACTGAGAGTTCACATTATGAACCATAATAAGAAGTAGAGAGCTAACAAAAAATGACATGAATCTTTTAAAACTTTAAACACCACCCATGTGAAATATCTCCTGATGACAATTAGAGTAGTCACCAGTCAGATTATAGGAGAAGGTCAGTTCAGGCACCCTCTCCGCTGTTGCTAAGAGTCTTACCTGGGGTCATCCTTATGGATTCCTGGGAGTTTCCCTAGCACCAGGTTTCTCCAAAACCCCCAAATGGCCTTCTCTATCAAGATACCTATTTCATTACAGATGCCTCCACTGGAGCTCACTGGAACCTTGCTGGTAAGTCACAGTCACATGGCCATACACAGATTAATAGAAATGTGTTAATTTAAAGATATAAGTGCTAGCCAATAAGAAGCTAGAGCTAATTGGCCAAGCAGTGATTAAATTAATACAGTTTCTGTGTGATTATTTTGAGTCAGGGTGGTCGAAAAATAAACAAGCAACCTCCAACAACAGACTATCACTAGCATTTTTGATATTAGCCATTCTGATAGGTGTAAGATGGTATCTTAGAGTCATTTTGATTTGCATTTCCCTGATAGTTAAGGATGTTGAACAACTAACTGTATTTCAGCCGTTTGAGATTCTTCTGTTAAAAATTATTTGATAGCATATATAGTGATCTCAAAAATTCTAACAGAGAACTCTTAGAGCTGATAAACACCCTCAATAGTAGCCCTTCTCTATACAAATGATAAATGGGCTGAGAAAAAAAAAATCAGAGAAACAACACCCTTTACAATAGCTACAAATAACATAAATATCTTGGGATAACTCTAACCAAACAAGTGAAAGACCTGTATGACAAAAACTTTGAGTCTTCAAAGAAAAAAATGGAGAAGAGATCTGAATATAGAAAGATCTTCTATGCTCATAGATCAATAGGGTTAACATAGTAAAAATGGCAATCTTACCAAAAGCAATCTACAGGTTCAATGTAATCCCCATCAAAATTCCAACACAGTTCTTCACATACATCAAAAGAACAATAATTAGATTCATATGGAGAAACAAAATACCCAGTATAGCTAAAACAGTCCTGTACAAAAAAGGAACTTCTTATGGTAGCACTATCTCTGACTTCAAACTCTACTATAGCGCTATAGTAATAAAAACTGCATGGTATTGGTATAAAACAGGTTGATCAATGGACTCAAATTGAAAATCCTGACATAAATCCACACACCTATGAACACCTGATTTTTGACAAAGAAACCAAAATGGAAAAAAGAAGCATCTTCAATAAATGGTACTGGATAATTGGATAGTCACATGTAAGAGAATGCAAATAAATTCATATCTACTGCCCTGCACAAAACTCAAATCCAAGTGGATTAAAGACCTCAACATAAATCCAGTTACACTGAACTTGATAGAATAGAAAGTGAGAAGTAGCCTTGAGTGCATTTTCACAAGAGACAACTTCCTGAATACATCAGCAGCACAGACATTGAGATCCCATTAATAAACAGGACTTCCTTAAGTTGAAAACCTTCTGTAATGCAAAAGACACCCAATAAGACAAAACAACAGCCTACAGAATGAGAAAAGATTTTCACCAACCCCATATCTGAGAGAGGGCTGATCTCCAAAATATATAAAGAATTTAAGAAAACTAGACATCAAAATACTAAATAATCCAATTAAAAATGGAGTATATATTAAAAATATTTTTAACTTAAAATTTTGTTGAGAATTTCAAGCATATATACTGGTTCACCTCTTTTTTTAGCTAAGCTGGGATGTTTTAGTCACACATTTTTTTTTATAAATATAAATATAAATTGTAGCTTAGCCTAGTTTATCATTAAGGGCTTTTATGGGCTTTTAAAGATGTTCCTGAGGGAAACAATATGAAGTTCATAACACTTCTATTTTAAAATATTACAGGCAGTAGTTAATTAGAAAATGATGTCTAAACAATTCTTTCTTTGGGAGGCCAGAGAGTAAATTAGTTGTATGAAAGTACTTTTGTTTTTTTAAGGATCAAGAATTCTTGGGACTATTTTCTTCTCTCACATTTAGTTATTTGGGTATTATTATTGGTAATTTGAAAAATAGTCTTAACAATTTTCATGTTCTGCACTGGATTCTCCTTTTCTATGTTTCCCTATGTGACTTGCTTGTGGTGAGAGATTATCAAATATTCAAGCACAGTCCCATAAGGCATAACTCATTGAGAGTTATACTCTTAATCTTCTTAAGAACTTGTAGTCAATCACAACTGTTAAAGTCTGGGTAACCCTGCTTGTGATGGTTCGAATGAAATGTCTCCTCTCCCATAGGCTCACAGGGCGCCTTTAGCAGTGGCACTGTTAGGAGATGTGGCCTTCTTAGAGTAAGTGTAGCCTTATTGGAGGAAGTATGTCACTAGGGGTGGGTTTTGAGGTTTCAAATGGTCAAGCCAGGCCCAGAGGCTTTATCTTCCTGCTGTCTGTAGATCTGGATATACATTTTACAAGTTCTTTCTCCAGTACCATGTCTGCGTGCATGCTGCCATGCTTCCTGCCATCATGACAATGGACTAAACTTCTGAACTGTAAGCCAGCCCCAATGAAATGTTTACTTTATAAGAGTTGCTATGGTTACAGTGTCTCTTTCCAGCAATGAAATCCTAAGTAAGGTTGTGATGTGGGATTCCTCTCTGTATGCTGTGAATACCATTGGTGAATAAAGAATCTGCCTTGGCCTGTGATAGGGTAGAATAGAGCTAGGCAGGGAAAACTAAACTGAATGCTGGGCGAAAGAAGGTGGAGTCAAGAAGATGCTATGTAGCAGCCACCAGGAACAGACATGCCAGAAACTTGCCTGTAAGCCACAGCCATGTGGCAATACACAGATTAATAGAAATGTGTTAAATTAAGATGTAAGAGTTAGCCAATAAGAAGCTAGAGCTAAAGAACAGAGCAGTGATTTAATTAATACAGTTTCTGTGTGGTTATTTTGGGGCTGAGCAGCTGGGAACAAACAAGTGGGCTCCTACAACACTGTTGCTGTATGTGACAAATTTCCTGAGCCATCCAGTTTGAGCTTTATGGCTGCCAGTCTGGGTCTAGGGTCAGTAGGAAGTCCTGTTTTCAGAGAATAAGGTGAAATGTGATAGAGAAGAGCACCTAAGATCTTCTTCTGGCTTAGCTACATGTGCATGCATGGCTACACCTGTAAATACATCACACGCACATATACACACATACATACACGTGCACAGACACTTAGATTGGTGGCATCTTTTGTCTCAGCAATGGGGAGGCAGAGATAGGAGGATCACTGGGGTTTGCTGGCTATGCAGTCTGGCAGAATCAGTAGGCTCTAAATTCAGTGTCTCAAAAAGTAAGATGGAGTTCTGAGATGGTTAGTGTTGTCTCTCGGTTTAACAGTACTGGGAATTACTTCAGAGGCAAATCTTCATGCATAACTTGGAGGGGCTTCTTGCTTAGGTTATCCTCTGGGAATGTCTGTGAGACATTATCTTGATTTAAATATGAAGACACACTCTAAAGGCTGGGGCATCATTCCTTGACTTGGGTACTGGATTGCATGGAAAGGAGAAAGCTAGCTGAACATAGGCATTCATCTCTTTCCACTTCTGAACTGAAAGCATAATGTGATCAGCTCCCAGGACAGAGTAATTCAGAGTTGTGTACATAGATGCCTCTACAACTTTCCAAGACTCACTGTATTTATTTTCAGGAGTTCTCTGAATTCTGCCTTTTTGAGCAGCTGCTCTGAAGGCACACATTGCACCTGCATGTGAGATCACTTCTTGGTAAGTAACTGAACACACAAAATAAGGTGTCTCATTTTCAGGAAAACAAATGTCCCCAAGATAGAGTAAGTGATAATGATTTCACGATTGCTTCATGATAGCTTACGGAAACTCATGATTATTGTAGGCACTGGGCAAAAGTGTCACATAGTATGTAAATAATTCATTAGAGAGCACTGTGTATTTAGTCCCATTGTCTTCCTCTTACCTTGCAACCAAGTTTATTGTTATTGTCAGCACCTTTCTTTCTCTATTATTACTGACACTGTGAAAAAATGGAAGGAAATATTTGAATTAGCATTTATATAAGATTTTTCTTTATATGAATCACTTTAGAAAAGTTTGTATTAGTTTTGTTTTTCTTAGCCATGTGTGTTAGCTTGTATTCTGGTATCTATATTTTGTAAGTAGAATACTGAAATATAAGAAGTTATAAGATAACTGGCCTGAAAAGTTTTAGAAAAGCTGAGATTAATCTGATGTGTATTTTACAACTGCTGTACTGAGCATAGATCATGCCTGCCATCATCGAGGAAGATAGGGTGTTTGCATTTCTGACAAACTTAGAAACAGATATTTATATCAACAGTCAGTGAGGCTAAAATTAACAAGCCTTGATCACATTTCAGAAGCATCAGGTCAGGTATATTCTGAGTGACTATATGCAGTTAGTATATATAGTCTGAGTATAGTAAAGACTATTATAATACCTTTTTTTCTGAGTTTCAGACTTATTTTTTTTGATGATCTAATTTATTGTGCATCTGCTAGACTTCTGAAAATTCATCCTCTTAAAGACTGTCACTCAGCCGGGTGACACACACCTTTAGTCTCTGCACTCAGGAGACAGAGGCTGGTGAATCTCTGGGAGACAAATAAAATGTCACTTCTACTTGCGAACTTCATCTTTCTTCTATATTCCCTATATACGTGAACTGCTGCTGAAATATTTTATATTAAACTAGATGCTGAACCTGCCATGGGTTTCTTCTTTCTCTTAATTGTAAAAGATACTTGGTGATGAGAAACGGATAATTCTCATCAATAATGCTTACTCCCCTCTTAATTAAACTTTGTTTTAGTTGGTTTATTTAGTTTAATTTGTTCCTGTATGATTAAAACATTCTTCTCACTAAACCTGCCTTCAGGTTCCAGGGTTCACTCTTTTCATTGCTGCATAATCTTATTTTTTTAAAAAATTATGTTGTTACTGCTTTACTTAAGCACTTCAAAGAAACCATAAAAAGGCATACAAGTGCTATTTAGCATATTATAAATAACTTACTTGACACATAACATTTGAAAACACCTTAGCCCATACACAAACCTACTAAACCATTTCAATTTCCCAATGCTCCATATTCTATGATTCTTTGTGCCCTGGAACCTAGTGCTTTCTTCATTTTCTCTATCTAGTTATATATTTAAAACTTAACTCAAGATAGATTTCCTCTGTGAAAAATCTGATAATCCAATAAGAATTGATGTTGATTTTCTCTAGGCTGCTTCTTGCAAATGTGTATCTTAGCATCGGCCACACACGCACACACATACACACACAGTGCATGCATGTACCATCCCTTTCTTTGTACTAGACACCAAGTTCAGTGAAAGTGGAAACTACATATTATTAATTTCTGTATTTCTAGAATGCAGCATAGACATATCTTTAGTTTTTCAGCATCCATAATGTTATCTGGATAAATGGAACTAATAATAGAAGTTCTAGAAATTAATCCTGCACTGAATCTCAAGAGATAAGTAGATTTATGATTAAAAAAAAATACACAAAGAACTTGGAAACTTCTTCCTGCTTCTCAGTAGGTAAACACCAGATTATGTAAACTTTATGAACCTTTATAAACTTTATTCATGCATAAAATAATAATGACTATTTTGTAGGAATAATGTATGAAAAGGGCAGATGTTAAATGATGCACACAAAACACACACATACAGAATAAGATTCCTAGAGAGTTGTGTGGCTTGAGTATTTTTTTGGGAGAATGAGTGTAACTTAAGAAGCCTCATCTTTCTCTTGAACCAAGCAGCTTTGAAGAGATTAGTGATGTTCACGATTGCCTTTGGTACTTCCAAAAGCATTATTACACTAAATATTTTGTTTACCAAGGCATGACCAACAAACTGACATGTCCAAAGAGAGTGGAGATGAATGGCTTCATTACGCTGATTCTCACGAGCTTTACTTGCTCAGTATAAATCTATTATCCTTAGCACAAAAGATCTTTTAAAAATTGTTTGCCTACAATCCAAGCTTGGTGGCTTGAATTGCGATAATTTATGGCTCTCTTGGGCTACCTAGCAAATTCCAGGCCTGTCTGAATCACATTGTGACTCTGTCTGAAAGGACATTGCAAAGAAAACATTCACTTGTAGATTGTCCTTTCTCTATCAACAAATTTAGGAAAATTTTGTATAATTAAAGGTCAGAAGTGCATTGCTCTTCCACACTTCCCATCAGCACTCAAATGACCTGCTAGGTTCTCTGTCTCTCTGGTTTAATTTCACCTTCTTATGTCTAATAAAGGACACAATGAACAATTTTTTCCAAGTAAAATGCCAGTTGAACAAATGGAATTAAAAGCCAAATAGCCAAATATTTGTTCCTTCAGGGTATCCACTGACTTAGGCGAGAAATCTTTTGGTGTAGGAACTGAGCCCTGTTCCACCACAGGTTTTTCAATCATCGGAGTGAAAATGCTAAGCATAATCACTTAGTTCATTGTCTGATAGTGGAATAATTTGTTTCTCTTTCAGAATCTTTAGTTTTTCTTATGAAAGAGGAAACAAGTCACATATTTGCATCTCTCAAAATTAAAGGAATAGTTTTAGAAGACTGACTATCCTAAAGAAATAGGAAACGATATACTAACTTCTGTAGATATGTTTGTTTACTGATTTTCATCTTTTCAGAAAATGGCTGCCATATTGTGTTGATCTGGCATGTACCTTTTCTGGCTTCCTAGTATCATTATTCTGAAGCTCATATGGCAAAAGACCAATGGAGGCATCCAAGTCCTGCCGGTGAACCCTTGTGTGAACTTGGGAGAAGAGCATCTCCTCATGGATCTAGAATAATTGCAAGTTGGCCAGAATACTGATTGCAATTTTTAACTTAGATCCAGGACGAGAAGACTAACTACATTTGGATTTTGAATCCCTGTATCTGTGTATCTAAAAATTTTTGTTTTAGATGGAGTTTTGGGTCATTTGTTATGACTAATAATGAATTCAATGGTGTTACATAAACATTCCTAGACAGAGACTTGGCTGTGATTTGTGTATGTTGGCTTGAAATCATTATCTAGCTGAAATCTCTTACTGAATTCTAATTATTCTTCTGTAAATTATCTTAAGTTTTTTAATAGGCAATCATCTACAAAAGTTGTTAACATTTTGAAATTCTCACACATTCAATTTTTCCTTTGATTTTTATAGTCTGTCTTTTTTTTTTTTTACTTATTTATTTATTTATTTTTATTCTTTTTTAATTAAAATTTCCACCTGCTCCCCATTTCCCATTTCCCTCCCCTCCTCCCAAATATTGCCCTCCCCCCACTTCCCTCCCCCTATCCCCACTCCTCTTCTCCTCCCCCCACTCCATTCCCCCTCCCTCTCGATACTGAAGAGCAGTCCAAATTCCCTGCCCTGCGGGAAGACCAAGGTCCTTCTATCTACGTACAGAAAGGTGAGCGTCCAAACAGGCTAAGCTCCCACAAAGCCAGTTCATGTATTAGGATCGAAACCTAGTGCCATTGTCCTTGGCTTCTCATCAGTCTTCATTGACCTCCATGCTCAGAGAGTCCGGAATCAACCCATGCTTATTCAGTCCCAGACCAGCTGGCCTTGGTGGGCTCCCAATAAATCAGTTCCACTGTCACAGTGGGTGGGTGCATCCCTCGTGGTCCTGATTTTTTGCTCATGTTCTCCCTCCTTCTGCTCCTCATTTGGACCTTAAGAGCTCAGACCGTTGCTCCAAATTGAGACTCTGTCTCTACCTCGATCCATCGCCAGATGAAGGTTCTAAGGTGATATGCAAGATATTCATCAGTATAGGATAGGGTCATTTCAGGTTCCCTCTCCTTAGTTGCCCAAGGTACCAGCTGGGGACATATTCCTGGACACCTGCGAACCCCTCAAGAGTCAAGTCTCTTGCCAACCCTAAGATGGCTCCCTTAGATAGGATATATACTTCGCTGCTCCCGTATCCATCCTTCCTATATCCCAACCATCCCAATCCTCCGAGCTCCTCCCATCCTCCCCTTCTCATATTTCTCATCCCATTTCCCCTTTGCCCCATGCCACCTCACCCGCAAGTTCCCAGTTTTTGCCCTAGAATCTTGTCTACTTCCCCCTCTCCATGCGGATGACTATATGATTTTCTTTGGGTTCACTATCTTATTTAGCTTCTATAGGATCACACACTATATGCTTAATGTCTTTTATTTTATGGCTAGAAACCGATTATGAGTGAGTACATCCCATGTTCCTCTTTTTGAGTCTGGGATACCTCACTCAGGATAGTGTTTTCTATTTCCATCCATTTGCACGCAAAATTTGAGAAGTCATTGTTTTTTACTGCTGAGTAGTACTCTAATATGTATATATTCCACACTTTCTTCATCCATTCCTCCATTGAAGGGCATCTAGGTTGTTTCCAGGTTTTGGCTATTACAAACAATGCTGCTATGAACATAGTTGAACAGATACTTTTGTCATTTGATGTGGCATCTCTTGGGTATATTCCCAATAGTGGTATTACTGGATCTTGGGGTAGGTTGATCCCAAATTTCCTGAGAAATCGCCACACTGATTTCCAAAGTGGTTGCACAAGTTTGCATTCCCACCAGCAATGAATGAGTGTGCCTCTTTCTCCACAACCTCTCCAGCAGAGGCTATCATTGGTGTTCTTGATTTTAGCCATTCTGACAGGTGTAAGATGGTATCTCAAAGTTGTTTTAATTTGCATTTCCCTTATCGCTAAGGAGGTTGAGCATGACCTTAGGTGTCTTTTGGCCATTTGAATTTCTTCTGTTGAGAATTCTCTGTTCAGATCAGTGCCCCATTTTTTTATTGGGTTCATTAGCATTTTAAAGTTTAGTTTCTTGAGTTCTTTATATATTTTGGTGATCAGACCTTTGTCTGTTGCAGGGTTGGTGAAGATCTTCTCCCAGTCAGTGGGTTGCCTTTTTGTCTTAGTGACAGTGTCCTTTGCTTTACAGAAGCTACTCAGTTTCAGGAGGTCCCATTTATTCAATGTTGCCCTTAATGTCTGTGCTGCTGGGGATAAACGTAGGAAATGATCTCCTGTACCCATATGTTGTAGAGTACTTCCAACTTTTTCTTCTATCAGGTTCAGTGTGTTCAGACTAATATTGAGGTCTTTAATCCATTTGGACTTGAGTTTTGTGCATGGTGATAGATATGGATCTATTTTCATTCTTCTACACGTTGACAACCAGTTCTGCCAGCACCATTTGTTGAAGATGCTCTCTTTTTTCCATTGAATACTTTTAGCTCCTTTATCAAAAATTAGGTGTTCATAAGTTTGTGGGTTAAAATCAGGGTCTTCTACTCGGTTCCATTGGTCGACTTCTCTGTTTTTATGCCAATACCAAACTGTTTTCAATACTGAGGCTCTGTAATAGAGTTTGAGGTCAGGGATGGTAATGCCTCCAGACGATCCTTTATTATATAAGATTGTTTTGGCTATCCTGGGTTTTTTGTTTCTCCATATAAAGTTGATTATTGTCCTCTCAAGATCTGTGAAGAATTTTGATGGGATTTTGATGGGGATTGCATTGAATCTATAAATTGCCCTTGGTAGAATTGCCATTTTTACTATGTTGATCCTCCCTATCCAAGAGCAAGGGAGATCCTTCCATTTTCTGGTATCCTCCTCAATTTCTTTCTTCATTGACTTAAAGTTCTTGTCAAATAGATCCTTTACTTCCTTGGTTAGGGTTACCCCAAGATATTTTATGCTATTTGTGGCTATCGTGAAGGGTGATGCTTCTCTGATTTCCATCTCTGCTTCCTTATCCTTTGTGTATAGGAGGGCAACTGATTTTTTGGAATTGATCTTGTATCCTGCAACGTTACTAAAGGTGTTTATCAGCTGAAGGAGTTCTTTGCTGGAGTTTTTGGGGTCGCTTATGTACACTATCATATCGTCTGCAAATAATGAAAGTTTAACTTCTTCCTTTCCGATTTGAATCCCTTTGATCCCCTTATGTTGTCTTATTGCTATTGCTAGAATTTCAAGCACTATATTAAAGAGGTATGGAGAGAGTGGACAACCTTGTCGTGTTCCTGATTTTAGTGGAATAGCTTTGAGTTTCTCTCCATTTAATTTGATGTTAGCTGACGGCTTGCTATAAATAGCTTTTATTATAGTTAGGAACGACCCTTGTATTCCTAATCTCTCTAAGACCTTTATCATAAAGGGATGTTGAATTTTGTCAAATGCTTTTTCAGCATCTAATGAAATGATCATATGGTTTTTTTCTTTCAGTTTATTTATATGATGGATTACATTGATAGATTTTCGTATGTTGAACCAGCCCTGCATCTCTGGGATGAAGCCTACTTGATCATAATGGATAATTTTTCTGATGTGTTCTTGGATTCGGTTTGCCAGTATTTTATTGAGTATTTTTGCGTCGATGTTCATGAGTGAGATTGGCCTGTAGTTCTCTTTCTTGGTTGTGTCTTTGTGTGGTTTTGGTATCAGAGTAACTTCAGCTTCATAAAAGGAATTTGGCAATGACTTCTCTGTTTCAATATTGTGAAATACATTAAGGAGTATAGGTATTAGGTCTTCTTGGAAGTTCTGGTAGAATTCTGCATTGAAGCCATCTGGACCTGGGCTTTTTTTGGTGGGGAGGTTTTTGATAACAGCTTCTAATTCTTCGCGACTAACAGGTCTATTTAGATTGTTCACCTGGTCCTGGTTTAACTTTGGTATATGGTACTTATCTAAAAAAGTGTCCATTTCTATAACATTTTCCAATTTTGTGGCATACAGATTTTTGTAGTAAGATCTAATGATTCTCTGAATTTCCTCTGAGTCTGTGGTTATGTCTCCCTTTTCGTTTCTGATTTTGTTAATTTGCGTATTCTCTCTCCGCCGTTTGATTAGTTTGGATAGGGGTTTATCAATCTTATTGATTTTCTCCATGAACCAGCTTTTTGTTTCATTGATTCTTTGGATTGTTTTCTGTGTTTCTATTTTGTTGATTTCAGCCCTCAATTTGATTATTTCCAGTCTTCTACTTCTCCTAGGTGAGTCTGCTTCTTTTTTTTCTAAAGCTTTCAGGTGGGCTATTAAGTCTCCAATGTGTGCTTTCTCCGTTTTCTTTAAGTGGGCACTTAATGCTATGAATTTTCCTCTTAGCACTGCTTTCATAGTGTCCCATAGGTTTGAGTATGTTGAGTCTTCGTTTTCATTGAATTCAAGAAAGACTTTAATTTCTTTCTTTATTTCTTCCTTGATCCAGGTGAGGTTCAGTAGTTGACTGTCCAGTTTCCATGAGTTCATAGGCTTTCTGGGGATAGCATTGTTGTTGAATTCTAACTTTAATCCATGGTGATCTGATAAGACACAGGTGGTTACTGATATTTTTTTGTAACTGTGTAAGTTTGCTTTGTTACCGAGTATGTGGTCTATTTTCGAGAAGGTTCCATGAGCTGCAGAGAAGAAGGTATATTCTTTCCTATTTGGGTGGAATGTTCTATAGATGTCTGTTAAGTCCATTTGATTCATTACCTCCCTTAATCCTCTTATTTCTCTGTTAGGTTTCTGTTTGATTGACCTGTCCATTGGTGAGAGAGGAGTGTTGAAATCTCCTACTATTAGTGTGTGTGGTTTGATGACTGCCTTGAGTTTTAGTAACGTTTCTTTTACATAAGTGGGTGCTTTTATATTAGGGGCATATATATTCAGGATTGAGATTTCATCCTGGTGAATTGTTCCTGTTATGAGTAAAAAATGTCCATCTCCATCTCTTTTGATTGATTTTAGTTTGAAGTCAACTTTCTTAGAAATTAGTATGGCCACACCTGCTTGTTTCTTAGGTCCGTTTGCTTGATAAACCTTTTCCCAGCCCTTTACTCTGAGTAGATGTCTGTCTTTGTGGTTGAGGTGTGTTTCTTGTAAGCAGCAGAATGTTGGATCCTGTTTTCGTATCCAATCTCTTAGCCTGTGCCTCTTTATAGGTGAGTTGAGTCCATTGATATTAAGTGATATTAATGACCAGTGTTTGTTAACTCCGGTCATTTTTCCTTTCTTTCTTTCTTTCCTTTGGTAGTAGAGTTTGTGTGTTTCCCTTCTTCAAGTTGTGCTGGTGAAGGGTCTTTAGATGTCTGAGTTATTGTGGGCATTGTTGGACTCCTTGGCTTGTGATTTTCCTTCAATTACTTTCTGAAGGGCTGGATTTGTGGCTACGTATTGTTTAAATTTGTTTTTATCCTGGAAAACTTTGTTTTCTCCATTTATAGTGAACGAAAGCTTGGCTGGGTATAGTAGTCTGGGCTTGCATCCATGGTCTCGTAGTTTCTGCAGTATATCTATCCAGGACCTTCTGGCTTTCATGGTTTCCATAGAGAAATCAGGTGTAAGTCTGATAGGTTTACCTTTATAGGTAACTTGACCTTTTTCCTTTGCAGCTCTTAATATTCTTTCTTTATTCTGTATGTTTTGTGTTTTGATTATTATATGACGAGGAGATGTTTTTTTTTGATCCAGTCGATTTGGTGTTCTGTATGCTTCTTGGACCTTCAAAGGAATATCTTTCTTAAGGTTGGGAAAGTTTTCTTCTATAATTTTATTAAATATATTTTCTGGACCATTGAGCTGTACTTCTTCTCCTTCTTCTATCCCTATTATTCTTAGGTTTGGTCTTTTTATTGTGTCCCAGATTTCCTGAATGTTTTGTGATGAGAATTTGTTGGTTATGCTGTTTTCTTTGATGAGAGTGTTTATTTTCTCTATGGTATCTTCAGTGTCTGAGATTCTTTCTTCTATCTCTTGTAATCTGTTGGTGGTACTTGTCTCTGTAGTTCCTGTTCGTTTATTCAAATTTTCCATCTCCATCCTTCCCTCGGTTTGTGTTTTCTTTATTACTTCCACTTCATTCTTCAAGTCTTGAACCGTTTCCCTTACCTGTTTGATTACTTTTTCTTGTTTCTCTTGGTTTTCTTGGGTATCTTTGAGATATTTATTCATTTCCTCTACCTTTTTGTTTGTGATCTCTAATTGGTTGTGGCAGTTTTTCACCTCCTGTTTAAGGTCCTCTATTATTTTCATAAAATTCACTTTTGAGTCGAATTCTTCTAATTCTTCTGTATTAGGGTTTAGACTTCTCATTTCGGGATTCCTGGATCCTGGTGATGTCACGTTGCCTTTCAAGTTGTTGGGGGAATTCTTGCATTGGCGCCTGCCCATCTTTTCCTTCAAATGGAGCCAGGAGAGGCCCGATGTCTTGGACCAGTCTTTGCTGTGACTAACTCTCTAGGTGTATCTCCTCAGTGTAGGGGCAGGAACCGTTCCCTTCCAGGTGAACTCCTCAACACCAAAACATGGATGCGTGGTATTCCAATGACCCGCGTAAAGAAGGCCGAATGCAAGGGGTCGGGCGGGGTCCAGTAGAACACAGGCGACACTGCAGTACAAGCTGGAGGTGCCTGCGCTCCCTTTCGGGGGTTGCTGAGGCCTGCCCGCTGCTCTGGTTGGGTAGCCTTAGTGTAGGGGCCTTTGTGCTCTCTACCGGGACCGTCCGCCCCAGGATAGTACACACTCACCCGGCCCGATGAAACTTCTTGGCACCTACACAGGAACTCCTGGATGCCCCAATGAGCCAGGGACTAATGGAAGTAGGGCGCAGGCAGAGCAGGTCCAGCAGATCACAGCAGAGACTGCAGCCCCAGCAGCAGGGGCCCGCTTTCCCTGGCGGGGACCTTGAGGCCTGCCCTCTAGTCAGGGACTCACTGCTCTGGGTTGGTAGCCTTAGTGAAATGGCAGGAAACTGTTCCACAGCTAAGGACCTTGCAGACAAGGCAGGTTTGGGGGTGGGGGTGGGGGCGGGTGTGTAGGAGAGCAAGCCCTGCAGCAGGAGCTGGGGGAGGGGTGTTTGTGCTCTCTACCTGGACAGTCCGCCCCAGGATAGCACACACTCACCCGTCCCGATGAAACTTCTCGGCACCTACACAGGAACTCCTGGATGCCCCAATGAGCCAGGGACTAAGGGAAGTAGGGCGCAGGCAGAGCAGGTCCAGCAGATCACAGCAGAGACTGCAGCCCCAGCAGCAAGGGCCCGCTTTCCCTGGCGGGGACCTTGAGGCCTGCCCTCTGGTCAGGGACTCACTGCTCTGGGTTGGTAGCCTTAGTGAAATGGCAGGAAACTCTAGTCTGTCTTTTATAACATTGAATTAAAATAAGTGCTTGCTATTCATTTTTAAATCCATGACTTAAAATAAAATGTTATCAATATTTCTCATGTACGGGGAAGTTTCCTGTAAGATTCTGGGGCTTTATTTTTTAAATTTAAGTTTAAAAGAAAGAGTTGGGATAGAGAGAGTATGTATGTATGGCTTGAGTATTAAGGATAGAGGACATCTCTCATGAGTCAGAGTTCTCCTTTTACTGTGGATTCTGCAGACTGAAGTCAAGTTGTCAGATGTAGGCAGCATGTGACTTTTACCCCTGAGTTATTTTGCCAGTACAGGATGAACATTTTAATAGATTAGGGAATTAGATTCTGTTTTCTGTACTCTATGAAAATAATTTTGATCATATTAAGGTTGGTCATACATCTTTCACGAATCTTATTAAGAATAGTTTTTATTTTATGTGCTATTTATTAAGTTTAAGCATGTAAAATAGTCATCTTTTTTAATTTGTAAATTGATATTTCATTTATTTATTTATTTATCTATCTATCTATCTATTTATTTATTTATTTATTTAAGATTTCTGCCTCCTCCCCGCCACCGCCTCCCATTTCCCTCCCCCTCCCCCAACACACTCCCCCTCCCTCAACAGCCCGGAGAGCAGTCAGGGTTCCCTGCCCTGTGGGAAGTCCAAGGACCTCCCACCTCCTTCCAGGTCTAGTAAGGTGAGCATCCAAAAGCCTAGGCTCCTACAAAGCCAGCACGCGCAGTAGGATCAAAACCCAGTGCCATTGTTCTTGACTTCGCAGCAGCCCTCATTGTCCGCTATGTTCAGCAAGTCCGGTTTTATCCCATGCTTTTTTCAGATCCAGTCCAGCTGGCCTTGGTGAGTTCCCGATAGAACATCCCCATTGTCTCAGTGTGTGGGTGCACCCCTCGCGGTCCTGAGGTCCTTGTTCGTGCTCTCTCTCCTGCTCATTTGGACCTTGGGATTTCAGTCTGGTGCTCCAATGTGGGTCTCTGTCTCTGTCTCTTTTCATGACCGAATGAAGGTTAATATCCAGGAGGATAACTATATGTTTTTCTTTGGTTTCACCTTCTTATTTAGCTTCTCTAAGATCACGAATTATAGGCTCAATGTCCTTTATTTATGGCTAGAAACCAATTATGAGTGAGTACATCCCATGTTCCTCTTTTTGGGTCTGGCTTACCTCACTCAGGATAGTGTTTTCTATTTCCGTCCATTTGCATGCAAAATTCAAGAAGTCATTGTTTTTTACTGCTGAGTAGTACTCTAATATGTATATATTCCATACTTTCTTCATCCATTCTTCCATTGAAGGGCATCTAGGTTGTTTCCAAGTTCTGGCTATTACAAACATGCTGCTATGAACATAGTGAGCATATACTTTTGTTGTATGATAGGGCATCTCTTGGGTATATTCCCAAGAGTGGTATTGCTGGGTCCAGAGGTAGGTTGATCCCGAATTTCCTGAGAAATCGCCACACTGCTTTCCAAAGTGGTTGCACAAGTTTGCATTCCCACCAGCAATGGATGAGTATACCCCTTACTCCACAACCTCTCGGGCAAAGGCTATCATTGGTGTTTTTGATTTTAGCCATTATGACAGGTGTAAGATGGTATCTTAAAGTTGTTTTGATTTGCATTTCCCTGATCGCTAAGGAAGTTGAGCATGACCTTAAGTATCTTTTGGCCATTAGAATTTCTTCTGTTGAGAATTCTCTGTTCAGCTCAGGGCCCCATTTTATAATTGAATTGATTAGCATTTTACAGTCTAGTTTCTTGAGTTCTTTATATATTTTGGAGATCAGACCTTTGTCAGTTGCAGGGTTGGTGAAGATCTTCTACCAGTCAGTGGGTTGCCTTTCTGTCTTAGTGACGGTGTCCTTTGCTTTACAGAAGCTTCTCAGTTTCAGGAAGTTCCATTTATTCAATGTTGCCCTTAATGTCTGTGCTGCTGGGGTTATACGTAGGAAGTTGTCTCCTGTGCCTATGTGTTGTAGAGTATTTCCCACTTTCTCTTCTATCAGGTTCAGTGTGTTCAGACTGATATTTAGGCCTTTAATCCATTTGGACTTGAGTTTTGTGCATGGTGATAGATATGGGTCTATTTTCATTCTTCTACAGATTGACATCCAGTTATGCCAGCACAATTTGTTGAAGATGCTCTCTTTCTTCAATTGTATACTTTTAGCTCCTTTATTGAAAATCAGGTGTTCATAGGTTTGTGGGTTAAAGTCTGGGTCTTCTATTCAATTCCATTGGTCGGCTTCTCTGTTGTTATGCCAATACCAAGCTGTTTTCAATACTGTAGCTCCATAATAGAGTTTGAAGTCAGGGATGGTAATGCCTCCAGACGATCCTTCATTGTATAAGATTGTTTTGGCTATCCTGGGTTTTTTGTTTTTCCATATAAAGTTGACTATTGTCTTCTCCAGGTCTGTGAAGAATTTTGATGGGATTTTGATGGGGATTGCATTGAATCTATAGATTGCTTTTGGTAGAATTGCCATTTTTACTATGTTGATCCTCCCAATCCAAGAGCAAGGGAGATCCTTCCATTTTCTGGTGTCCTCTTCAATTTCTTTCTTCAAAGACTTAAAGTTCTTGTCAAATAGATTTTTCACTTCCTTGGTCAGAGTTACCCCAAGATATTTTATGCTATTTGTGGCTATTGTGAAAGGTGATGCTTCTCTGATTTCCCTCTCTGCTTCCTTATCCTTAGTGTACAGGAAGGCAACTGATTTTTTGCAGGTGATCTTGTATCCTGCCACATTACTAAAGGTGTTTATCAGCTCTAGGAGTTCTTTGGTAGAGTTTTTGGGGTCGCTTATGTATACTATCATATCATCTGCAAATAACGAAAACTTAACTTCTTCCTTTCCAATACGAATCCCCTTAATCCCCTTATGTTGTCTTATTGCTATTGCTAGAACTTCAAGCACTATATTGAAGAGGTATGGAGAGATTGAACAGCCTTGTCGTGTTCCTGATTTTAGTGGGATGGCTTTGAGTTTTTCTCCATTTAATTTAACTTTAGCTGTTGACTTGTTGTAAATAGCTTTTATTATATTTAGGTATGACCCTTGTATCCCTAATCTCTCCAAGTCCTTTATCATAAAGGGGTGTTGAATTTTGTAGAATGCTTTTTCAACATCTAATGAAATGATCATATGGTTTTTTTCTTTCAGTTTATTTATATGATGGATTACATTGATAGAATTGCCTATGTTGAACCAGCCCTGCATCTCTGGGATGAAGCCTACTTGATCATAATGGATAATTTTTCTAATGTGTTCTTGGATTCGGTTTGCCAGTATTTTATCGAAAATTTTTGCGTCGATGTTCATGAGTGAGATTGGCCTGTAATTCTCTTTCTTGGTTAAGTCTTTGTGAGGTTTTGGTATCAGGGTGACTGTAGTTCATAAAAGGAGTTTGGCAATGACTCTTCTATTTCTATATTATGAAATACATTAAGGAGTATAGGTATTAGCTCTTCTTGGAAGTTCTGGTAGAATTCTGCATTGAAACCATCTGGACCTGGGCTTTTTTTGGAAGGGAGGTTTTTGATAACAGCTTCTAATTCTTCGCGACTAACAGGTCTATTTAGATTGTTCACCTGGTCTTGGTTTAACTTTGATATCTGGTACTTACCTAAAAAATGTCCATTTCTTTTGCATTTTCCAGTTTTGTGGCATACAGGCTTTTGTAGTAAGATCTAATGATTCTCTGAATTTCCTCTGTGTCTATGGTTATGCTCCCGTTTTCATTTCTGATCTTATTTATTTGCGTGTTCTCTCTCTGTCGTTAAATTAGTTTGGATAGGGGTTTGTCAATCTTGTTGATTTTCTCCAAGAACCAACTTTTTGTTTCATTGATTCTTTGGATTGTTTTCTGTGTTTCTTTTTTGTTGATTTCAGCCCTCAGTTTGATTATTTCTAGGCTTCTACTCCTCCTGGGTGCATCTGCTTCTTTTTTTTCTAGAGTTGTCAGGTGTGCTGTTAAGTCTCCAATGTATGCTTTCTCCATTTTCTTAAGTGGGCACTTAGTACTGTGAACTTTCCTCTTAGCACTGCTTTCATCGTGTCCCATAGGTTTGAGTATGTTGTCTCTTTATTTTCTTTAAATTCAAGGAAGACTTTAATGTCTTTCTTAATTTCTTCCTTGACCCAGGTGTGGTTCAGTAGTTTACTGTTCAGTTTCCATGAGTTTGTCGGCTTTCTGGGGGTAGCATTGTTGTTGAATTCTAACTTTAATCCATGGTGATCTGATAAGACACAGGTGGACACTGATTTTTTTTGTATCTGTGGAGGTTTCCTTTGTTACCGAGTATGTGGTCAATTTTCGAGAAGGTTCCATGAGCTGCAGAGAAGAAGGTGTATTCTTTCCTATTTGGGTGGAGTGTTCTATAGATGTCTGTTAAGTCCATTTGCTTCATTACCTCCAATAATTCTCTTAATTCTCTATTAGGTTTCTGTCTGATTGACCTGTCCATTGGTGAGAGAGGTGTGTTGAAGTCTCCTACTTCTAGTGTGTGTGGTTTGATGTCTGCTTTGAGTTCTAGTAATATTTCTTTTACATAAGTGGGTGCTTTTATAATAGGGGCATAGATATTCAGGATTGAGACTTCATCCGAATGAATAGTTCCTTTTATGAGTATACAATGTCCATCTCAATCTCTTCTGATTGATTTTAGTTTGAAGTCAGTTTTGTTAGAAATTAGTATGGCCACACCTGCTTTTTTCTTAGGACCATTTGCTTGAAAAACCTTTTCCCAACCCTTTACCCTGAGTAGATGCCTGTCTTTGTGGTTGAGATGTGTTTCTTGTAAACAGTAGAATGTTGGATCCTGTTTTTGTATCCAGTCTCTTAGCCTGTGCCTTTTTATAGGTGAATTGAGACCATTAATATTAAGTGATATTAATGACCAGTGGTCATTTACTCCAGTTATTCTTATTGTTTTTGGTAGTAGAGTTTGCGTGTCTCCCTTCTTGGAGTTGTGCTGGTGAAGGGTCGCTAGATGCCTGAGTTATTGTAGGCAGTGTTGGCAATGTTGGATTCCTTAGATTATGATTTTCCTTCCATTACTTTCTGTAAGGCTGGATTTGTGGGTACGTATTGTTTAATTTGTTCTTATCCTGAAATGTTTTGTTTTCTCCATTGATAGTGAACGATTGCTTGGCTGGGTATAATAGTTTGGGCTTGCATCCAGGGTCTCTTAGTTTCTGCAGTCCCTCTATCAAGGACCTTCTGGCTTTCATGGTTTCCATAGAGAAGTCAGGTGTAAGTCTGATCGGTTTACCTTTATAAGTTACTTGCCCGATTTCCTTTGCAGCTCTTAATATTCTTTCTTTAATCTGTATGTTTTGTGTTTTGATTATTATATGGTGAGGTGATTTTTTTTTGATCCAGTCTATTTGGTGTTCTGTATGCTTCTTGGATATTCAGAGGAATATCTTTCTTTATGTTGGGAAAGTTTTCTTCCATAATTTTGTTAAAAATATTTTCTGAGCCTTTGAGCTGTGAATCTTCTCCTTCTTCTATCCCTATTATTCTTAGGTTTGGTCTTTTTATTGTGTCCCATATTTCCTGAATGGTTTGTGATGAGTGTTTGTTGGCTTTGCTGTTTTCTTTGATCAGTGCATTTATTTTCTTTATGGTGTCCTCAGAATCTGAGATTCTTTCTTCTATCTCTTGTATTCTATTGATTATGCTTGTTTCTGTAGTTTCTGCTCGTTGACCTAGATTTTCCATATCCAGCTGGTCCTCAGTTTGTGTTTTCTTCCTTGCTTCCATTTCAGTTTTCAATTCTTGAACTGTTTCCATTACCTGTTTGATCATTTTTTCTTGTTTTTCCAGGGTATCATTTACGTATTTACTCATTTCTTTAAACTTTTTGTTATACTTCTCATCCATTTCTATAAGAGAATTTTTTACATGTTGTTTAAGGGACTCTATTGCTTTCATAAAGTCAATTTTTTCCACTTCTTCTGTGTTAGGGTGTTCAAGTCCTTTTGTTGTAAGATCATTGGGTTCTGGTGTTTTCATGTTGTTTTTCAGATTGTTGGTTGAATTCTTGCCTTGGCACCTTCCCATCTCCTCCTACCGATGCTATCTAATGGGTCTTCTAAAACAGGATCAGGTTTCCCTGCTAGCCAGGGGTCCCGCTTACAAAATGCCCCGCTCCGTTTTTCTGGCTCCCACCGTGGGCCAAGATCCCTCTCACCACTCAGAAGGGTCTTCAGGAACAGGACCATGCTCCCGTTTTCCAGGGACCTCGTGAACAAAAGGCCTACCACTCTGCAGGCCACCCACCAAAACAAAGAAACTCCCGCTGCTCTCTACCCCGAACACCCGACCCAGCGCCCAAACAGGCTGAATTGGTTAACCCTGTGGCCCCGCAAAGGGAGGGAAAAGGAAGGAAGGCCCTGGGAGCAAGCTGGTATGTGCCAGGGAGAGAGAGTCGCTGAGGAGGAGCAGCCCCAGCAGAGGGGAGCAGCCGCAGCAGAATGACCAGGGAGTCAAGGGGGTTGGGGAATGCCCCCGCTCCATTTCTTGGGTCCCGCTGCAGGCCAAGAATACTCTCACCACTCAGGAGGATCTTCAGGGACAGGACCAGGCTCCCCATTCTCCAGGGACCTCACCAGCAAAAGGCCTACCACTCTGCAGGCCAGCCACCAAAAAACCTACTTGATTTAATTGTAGTTGGATGATCTGCTCTCAGTGTGGGCTTCACTGTTTCATGCTTGGACCATCAAAAAACATAAGCTCAGGCCTGTGCCGCATCTGTGCTGCTGCTGCCCAATAGTCATCTTTTTCTTCTTTTAAATCTTACTATAATCCATAGGCTATGGCAAACCATATACACAGATGTTTCAGTGTTTTTCCTTTTGAAAAAGAAATTCAAAAGTCTCATGTTCCTATAAATTAATAGGTTATAGAATTTCATTCATCAAGTTGGTGTTCAAACTGTATGCATTTTAATTTCTTACCCATATAATAAATCTCACCAATAGTCTAGGCTATAAAAAAATCTTAAAATAAAGATAGTAAGTTTTATAACACTAGGGATTATATCAAAAAACATTTGCTTCCCCGGCTCATAGTGTAATGGGATGAGTAAATGTCTTCATCTTCTTTAATAATTAAAAAAATAAGACCCTATAGCTGCTACACATTAAACCCAACCTAGACCACATTATGCTTTATTTGTTAATGCTTGCTTTAGATAATGGAATTAATGCAATCGAAGATACTAATCTACTACTAAAAGACAGTTTCTTAAGTTTGTAATGAGTTTAGATTCAACCTTTTAATTTTATTAGCAGAAAACATGACCAATTCCCTTGTCGTAGCACTTATAATTTATTCATTCTGGACTTTTCTAAATAGTTGACTTAATACCTTTGGCAATAGTAATCTGCATCTTATAATGCTGGTTCATAAGCTTTTGAGTTCCCCCCTTTGATTTTGCATCTTTCTGCTTATTTAACCATTTTGTACAATATTGATTTTCTACTGTAAACTTATATCAAGCTGTATTTGACAATAACCCTAAAGGTTTGTTCTTGTCATTATAAAGTTGAATATTTTCCAAGAGAATTTTTATTAAATAATTATTATAACATAGAAAAGCAATTATAGAACAAAATCATTTGTAAACTTTCTTGATTTTTATAAACTCTTCAAAGTACATAAAAGATGAAAATGTACTTAGGGATATTTGATAACCAATTTTAATTAAATCAATTAAATAAAGCTTTGGGAAAGCTAAAAATGTTTGTTCTTCTTATTAGCATAATTAAACCCCACAATTTTAAGTAGCAAAACATGTATCTGACTTTTTATTAGGAAATAAGTCAATTTCATGCCCTTCCTTCATTCAGAATATTGTTAACTGCCCATGTTCATTTGTCTTCAAATAGATTCATACAACTACTAAGTTGAACATAAATGTACCAATGTATTCCTCTTTGTGTACAGTCATATACTAGTAATTTTTATATCCCCTGTAGTTGTCTCAAAGAATTAGTTGTGACTATAAGCAAAGTCTTAAATAGCTGATTGGTTGTTAAATATACTAACAATATATAGTTATTATATTATGTTAATATTGTATATATATCTATATATCTATCACTATCTAAGTTGAAGTGTATTTCTTGATTTCTTTCCTTGTGAGGACTTTCAAGAAAATAGAGGACGTTAATCTACCATTTCACTGTTAAGTTCAGGATATCATTTTCAAGCACCTATTTCATCTTAAGTGCCTTACTCATCCCCTTTCCATTATTTACTATATTCCTTAAATGTTCTACACAATCCATAATTCTTTATGAGAATACATCTAAGTCCCAGTTATATGACAAAAGTGTGCCCTCCCTCCCTCTTATTCTTTCTCTTCCTTTTATCCGTTTATGAGACTATAGCTCAAACTGGCTTCCAAAGTATCATCTGCCTCCTGGGAAGTATGGATCATCAAGTCCAGTAAATAATATATCTTTTATTTTTTCTATCATTTTTGATATTACCATAAAACTACATCATTTCTCCCTTTCCTTTCCCCCCTTAAAGCCCTCCCATATGCACTACTGTGTTCTCTTTTGGATCTATAGCATCTTTTTTTTCATTAATTGTTGTTACATACATATATGTATAATACATATATATTTCTAAACACATAAATACAACCTGCTCAGTCTGTATAATGTTAATAGGTATGATTCCAGTGCTGACATTTGGAATTTGACACCCAATTAGTGTGCTTTTCCCTGGGGAAGTCTATTTTCCCACTCTCAACATTCCTGAGTTGCCTGTATTCTTTGTGTAAACTTGAGGCCTCATGGAATTCCCCTGTCTACTTTACTAAGTCTCTTATTGCCTTTGTTCAGCTCATGGTTATCGTGTTGGTGAGGATTTATGGGCATAGCTTCTGACATTCCTAGGAAACATAATCTCACAGCAAACACCCTGCCTCTGCTTTTATACTCTTTCCACTTTTCTGTAATGCTCCCTGAGCAGTAGTGATGAACCAGTTTGTCTCCCTCTTAGACTTGAATGCCATCATATAGTAAAGACAAACTAGGTTCATTCTTGTTTATGATTGAGTCTCTGTTTCTCCAAGATTGGGCTATGCCATACCAGTAACCTTAACTATAAATGGTTCTGTACTGCCTGTTCCAGGAAATGGCAGCCCTACCTTTGTTTCAAAAGGCATTATTACTATCTTGTGACACCCTTGTTATGACCGACTTGTTATGGTCTCCAATAATCCTGCTGATTTGTCTGTCAAACCGCACATTTGGAAGCCCCTTCATGACAGCATAGTTTTCATTAGTGCCCATTCTTCTGCTCTCTTGTATCTCATTTATATTCCAAAAGCATGAAATCACTGCCATTTTAGTAACTTAGTTCTCATTTAAATTGGTTTTTACACAATAGAATTTGCTTCATGATATATTGCATTTTAAGATGTAAGACACTTATGTAGCTTGACAACACAGTTAGAATGTAAACCCTTAGGTCTGAAGATAACACTTTAAGGTAGTCAGTGGATTGGGTGCCAAAATTCACCCTGAGACAAAGTAGAGTATTTTTGCATTGGTAGAGTTTTGATATCCCAGGGTGACAAAAATTGAAAATATTTGAAATTCTTAAATGAGATGAACTTGTGCAAATATGAAATCCCTACAGTTCTTACCCCTACACCCTGGTTTAATTAAGCTGAATCATCAAAAGCAATGAGTGTGAATGCCAAAATGATTTACAACTTTTATAATCATATTACTATTCAGATCTCCCAATCCCATATTGTACTGAGGTGCTATTGGCAGTATATACTTGTTAGAGGAGATAGAATCATTCTTAGGGCAACTGGTTGATGTTTTATACTCCAGTGGATGGCCACATACCCATACATATACACATATATAGGTAGCAGTAATGAAATTTAATGAAGACATATGAGTTTGGTACGGGTCTTGATAGAGAAATATGTAGGAGCTGAAGTTAGAAATGGAACAATAGCTATGATAATGTTTCATTATATTCTGGTATGAAATTCTAAAAATAAGGAAACATAGTCAAATTTTTGTCATGTTTAGCTTTAGGAGAGGATAGTTTTTCCTTAGGAGAACTGGTGAAAATCATGATATGTGCTACAGAAACCTAACTCCCATGTGGGTAACATGTCTGATGTGCTTTAGCCCGCTCAGTACACAGAAGTTGCTTTCCAGACAGAAGTAGATTTACTTAAGCAGTGTTTTGGAAGCCTGGCCTCTCCATTCCAGAGCTGCCTGCTTTCTAGAGGGGGAATTCTGTGACTGCTCTCTTTTCTGTGTCTTGAGGAGGGCTATCATGGCCAACATGGAGGGTCCTTTTATTTCTGAAGAAATAAGAATGACTGCTTGCCATAAATTCTAATCAGAATACCTTGTTGTGCTATGTATTCTTTATGTTTGATTAATCTGGAGATCAATCAATAGTTCTTTAGTTATTTTTCTTTAGCAAAATTGCTGAATTTTTTTATTTATTTTATTGAGCTATACATTTTCTGTGCTCCCCTCTCTTCCTCTCCCCACCTTCTCTAACAAAATGTGGTTGAATCCCCAAAGCTCAGTGTTAGGTCTGAAGCCATCCAAACATCTGTCTTGAAATTGTGTTCTTATCAACATGGGAATCCACAGGAATATAATGGAGTTATAGATTGCTCCTTATGTTAAACTTATTTGCTGGGAGTATTTGAAGTGACTATCTTATTGAAAGGTTTTAGTTGAAATTTAATTTGTCTAAACCTCCAGTCTGGAAGTATTTGCTACTCTGTTTACTAAGCCTTGAAGAAATTTAAGAGTGCATTTGAAATGTATTAGGCATAGACATCTTTAATGGAAAGGAAAATGCCCAGAAGTTGAGAAACATACTTTGTAATAAAGTGAAATAAAGATATTTCCTTATAGTATTATGACCAAATAATTAGTTTTTGCAATGACTGTGGAAAGCTAAAAAGTCCTGGAAATTATGGAATGTGTTTATAGAGAGGCCTCTCAGACACATGGAAGGAATAAACTATGTATAAATACTTTTAAGGCACACTTTTCTATTCTATATAAGTAGGGAGATATATCAAAACTTAAAAATGTTAATTATATAGTATAATTATGTTACATAGTTATTAAAAGAAAATTTATAATTAAAATAATCCTTTTGTTTATCTATCATACTGCATTAATTGCCTTGGGGGTCATACCACATGCCTAAATTTTGTTTGTTTAATCCATGTCAAGTTTGTAGAATTCACTCTTTACTATGCATTGACTATCTTCAGCATGAAGGTTTTTAACTTTATGGCTTTATTTTATATGCCAGGAAGAAATATTCACTATAAGGATTTGACTTAATGCAACTTGATTGACCATGAGATATTGACTTTGTAATCTGATGGATTAGTTTAGAAATATTCTCCCAATAAGTTAGTGAGCATTCTAAGATTTCTGATGTCAATAAAAAGAACTTTATTATATGAATTGTGCAATGTTTCTGCCATCTTCAAATAAGATCTCTGTCTGATAATATATCTCATTCCTCAATATTATATTTTAGATAATAATTTTTATCAGAAAATTTCCATATTTTGATTTATAGTAAAATGAAGAGTTGAATTGCTGTCATATGGTGTCTTAAACAAATTATCATTATTTTCCTTGTTTTACTTTAAAATGAACATAGATTATGATGAATGTTACATTTTTCAATCTGTTATATAGAATAAAAATCAAAATGTCAATCAACAGGTTTGTCCAAGACATTTTCTAGATGCTATGAAAATACTGATTAGAGGTAAGATGGAGTCCTATTTCATGATCTTCTTTTATGCTGTGCGTGACTAGTCCAGTAAGGCTAGCTCTCTATTTAATCACAGTAGACATGTGAACAGCTTGCCTCTCAGTGTTAAACACAAAGTTTTCATAATATTTAACATAAGAACATAACCAACACTCACCACAATCTGTTACTTTCTTTCTAAAAATCATTATAACACTGACACATCTTTACACAGCAGCTATCATATTGAGCAGAGAAAGCTGAATCTTGGGCTTGCAAAACTATGCTTTATCAATTTTTTCTCTATAAATATGGTCATTTATGTTTCCTGATAAAAGACTGTTTCTAGGTAATGTTTCTTTCATAGGAAACTGCCTCAAATAGAAGTAATACAAATAACTTTGTTCTTAGAATAAGAGAAAAAACACTTGGTAGATGTTAGGGAAATACTGTAATAGAATATAAAGCCATGAATAGAAAATGTTTATATCTTTACTCAGAATAATTGCTCTATGTCACAAACAGCAATTAGTGTCATCACACAATAAAAAGGTCTGATGGCTAGTTCCATCATGATAAGTTTTAGGAAATTAAAAACAGGAGGCATAAAAAATCTAAATCTAAGTAATATGTCCTAAAACTGTCACTGGATCATATAGTAGCCATTAGCAACAATTTTTTATGCTAAAGTTTAACCACTTTATAGTTGGCAAGATTTTCTGGAGTAGGCATGTTTCCCCTTCTTGTTTGGGTCTTAAGTCCATTGGAGAGCTGTTGATTACCACCATTAACTGCACCATTCAGGAACAAGACAAGTCCTTCTACTCTCTATATATTTATCAATATATATTTGAAGTGTTAGAGAAATAAGACAGCTGAAAAGGATTGAAGGGATACAAATTGGAAAGGAAGAAGTCAAAGTATGTATATGGTAGTACACATAAATGACTAGAAATTTTATCAGGGAATTTAAATAACACCTTCAGCAAGGTAGCTAGATACAAAATTAACTAAAAGTATTAGTAGTCCCCCCCATATGAAAATGACAAATGTATTGAGAAAGAAATCAGGGAAACAACACCTTTTATACTAGCCAGAGTAACTGTAATCAAACAAGTGAAAGATGTATAATAACAAGTTCAGGACTTTAAAGAAGAAGTTGAAGAAGAAGACATTTGAAGATGAAATGATCTCCCATGGTCTTGGATAGGTAAGATGAACATAAAGTAAGTATCCTCTCCAGAGCAATCTACAGATTCAGTGCAATCCCCATCGAAATCCTAACACAATTCCTACAGGCCCTGAAAGAACAATTATCAACTTGGTATGGAAAAACAAAATAAAACAAAATCCAGGATAGTGGTTTTAGTTTTGAACAATAAGAACCACTGGAGGTATCATCAGCTCTCATTTCAATACTACACTATAGTTAGTATTATTGTACTATAGTTACTACAGAACTATAATAATAAAAACCACATGGTATTGGCTTAGAAACAGGCATGTTGATCAACAGAATTGAGTCAAAGACCCAGACATAAATCCAAACATCTATAGTGATCTGATTTTTGATAAAAAATCCAGAAATTTGCACTGGAAAAAGACAACATCTTCTACAAATTGTGCTGGGCAAACTGAATGTCTACATGTAGAAGAATGCAAATAGACGTGTATCTATCAAACTGCAACTATCAAGTCCAAGTGGGTAAAAGACAACATAAAATCAGATACACTGAATCTGATAGAAGAGAAAGTGGGGGAATAGTCTTGAACTCATTGGCACAGGAGACAACTTTCTGAACAGAACACCTATTGTCTGAGGTTTCTCTCTTGCCTAGAAACTGTCCTACCAGGTCCCGCAGACATTTAGCCCCAAAGAAAATCACACAGAGGTCTACAAAAGTTATAAACTGATTGGCCCATTAATTCAGGCTTCTTATTAACTCTTATAACTTATATTAGTTCATTATTCTAGTATATGTTAGCCACATGGGTTGGAACTTTTTTCAGCAGGGTAGGTTACATCTTTCTTCTTTGGTGTCTGGGCAGGACTGGGGAGGAATGGGCTTCCTCCTTCCCAGAATTCTCCTGTTCTCATTGCCTTGCCTCTTCTTTTTTTTTTTTAAAGATTTATTTATTTATTATGTACACAGTGTTCAGCCTCCATGTATGCCAGAAGAAGATACCAGATCTCATTACAGATGGTTGTGAGCCACCATGTGGTTGCTGGGAATTGAACTCAGGACCTCCAGAAGAGCAGTCAGTGCTCTTAACCTCTGAGCCATCTCTCCAGCCCTTTGCCTCTTCTTCTTGTCTGGTTGTCCTGCCTATACTTCCTGCCTGGCTACTGACCAATCAGCATTTATTTAAAATATAATTGACAGAAAACAGAATTGTTCTACAGCACTTCCTCCTCTTTTTATTTTAAACAAAGGAAAATAATATCCATAGTCCATTTTTTGTGAATGTGGGCATAGTATTCCAGGTTACTTCCTGCTGGCTTGGGGCACTGATAATCTTATGGGGACCTAAAGAAACTTTAGAATTATGATCAATTGATGTGGCATCTCTTGGGTATATTCCCAATAGTGGTATTACTGGATCTTGGGGTAGGTTGATCCCAAATTTCCTGAGAAATCGCCACACTGATTTCCAAAGTGGTTGCACAAGTTTGCATTCCCACCAGCAATGAATGAGTGTGCCTCTTTCTCCACAACCTCTCCAGCAAAGGCTATCATTGGTGTTCTTGATTTTAGCCATTCTGACAGGTGTAAGATGGTATCTCAAAGTTGTTTTAATTTGCATTTCCCTTATCGCTAAGGAGGTTGAGCATGACCTTAGGTGTCTTTTGGCCATTTGAATTTCTTCTGTTGAGAATTCTCTGTTCAGATCAGTGCCCCATTTTATTATTGGGTTCATTAGCATTTTAAAGTTTAGTTTCTTGAGTTCTTTATATATTTTGGTGATCAGACCTTTGTCTGTTGCAGGGTTGGTGAAGATCTTCTCCCAGTCAGTGGGTTGCCTTTTTGTCTTAGTGACAGTGTCCTTTGCTTTACAGAAGCTATTAGAACCTTCATCTGGCGATGGATCGAGGTAGAGACAGAGTCTCAATTTGGAGCAACGGTCTGAGCTCTTAAGGTCCAAATGAGGAGCAGAAGGAGGGAGAACATGAGCAAAAAATCAGGACCACGAGGGATGCACCCACCCACTGTGACAGTGGAACTGAGTTATTGGGAGCCCACCAAGGCCAGCTGGTCTGGGACTGAATAAGCATGGGTTGATTCCGGACTCTCTGAGCATGGCGGTCAATGAAGACTGATGAGAAGCCAAGGACAATGGCACTAGGTTTCGATCCTAATACATGAACTGGCTTTGTGGGAGCTTAGCCTGTTTGGACGCTCACCTTTCTGGACGTAGATAGAAGGACCTTGGTCTTCCCGCAGGGCAGGGAATTTGGACTGCTCTTCAGTATCGAGAGGGAGGGGGAATGGAGTGGGGGGAGGAGAAGAGGAGTGGGGATAGGGGGAGGGAAGTGGGGGGAGGGCAATATTTGGGAGGAGGGGAGGGAAATGGGAAATGGGGAGCAGGTGGAAATTTTAATTAAAAAAGAATAAAAATAAATAAATAAGTAAAAAAAAAAAAAAAGAATTATGATCAAGTCCTGCCTGGAGTAGCCTGTGAGTCTTGATCATCTCAGGCAGCAGTCTTGAACCTGTTCTGGATGTAGAACTTTGACATCTGGGCCATCTATTCCTACTGGAGATTTCTCAGTTGGTCTTCCTTGATCAAACCTGATTTTTCTTAACTTAGAATGAATCCACAGCTTTTCATTTCCTGTGGAAACAAAAGCAAAATCTCTTATCCAAAGTAATATATCTTTTGACTTCAATTTTGAAGCCAAGGTATTTTCAAATACCTATCTTGGATTAATTTAGCAGCATTTATAAACAAATATCTTTTAGCAGTTGTTGCTCCTTCCTCAGCATTCAAACAATTCAAAGAGAGCATAACATACTATATCCAGATTCTCTGTGTATTTTCCATCTTTATGTGGCTATACTTTAACCTCTATTTCTTTTATTTTTACTTTCACTTTTTGAGAAAAAAGTGTATATCTTTGGCTGTCCTGGAACTCCCTCTGTAGACCAGGCTGCCTTTGAACTCACAGAGATCCACCTGCCTCTGCCTCCCAAGCGTTGGGATTAAAGACGTGCGCCACCACCGCCTGGCTTTATCTGTGTACTGCACTGGAACTGAAGTTACAGACAGTTGTGAGTTACTATGTGGGTGCTGAGAATTGAACCCAGGTCCTCTGGAAGGGCAGTCAGTGCTCTTGACCCCTGAGCCATCTCTCCAGGTCTTATGTATGCTACTGTGTTATTTTTGAATTTTTTGACTGTAAAGAAGCTAAGTACAGAAAGATATCTCATTATATAGCCTGCTAAGCTAAGCCAGCATGTATATTATAAAGGTATTATGACTTCAGAATTTGGGTCTAAGGATATGATGCTTTGGAAAAGAGGTTCTTCTTTTGTTTTCACAGAAGATGAGAACCTGTGGATTGCCTTCAGGTAAATATGATTTGATAGACCACACTCTCATGAAAGGTTGCTGTGAACACCCTCAAAACCCTACTTCGCTCAACTGCCGACTGAGATGAACCTAGCATACAGGATACACCATGAAAGACCTGATTAACTGTGCCCCCATACAGCATGAAGCAGTTTGGAGAGAAATAACTATGCCCATATTCCTAAATATTGTTTGTAAATGTTCTTTTCATATAAAGGGGGATATGATATAGAGATGAATAATTTATACTGGTATGGATCTTGCTTTATTGATACAAATTTAAGGTCAATTTTGTTAAGTGTATATATGTATTTCTGATCTTGATTAAGGTATTGTGATTGTGTAGTTCATTTAAAAATGTAATGTATAATTAAAAATATAGGTTAATAAATAATCTCTATAATAGTCAAGTTTGTAGTCATGTTAGTTAGATTTTCTAGATGTGCATAGTTATATTTCAGATAGGCATTCTTCACATCTTTCAAAGACTACAGAAAATGGCATTCAAAATGTTTTAATAACTTATGACTTTTCATGACAATGAGACATGTCTGCCCATCCTGAAGAAGATGGGCATTGAAGAGACTCCTTATGGAGCTGGTTAGCCATTTGGGAAAGAAACTGCTCTTGCTTGGACTGTTGCATAAACTGGGCATGAAGAACCCACAGAGAGATGACTGTTGAACTTGCCAAAAGGTGAGATGATCCTTTGGGGTCATAAAAGAGTCTGTGAGACATTCTGCAGGATAAAGAAGAAAGTGGTTGAACCATCTTTGAAATTTCCTGCTTCATGGAAAAGTCTGCCAGATACTATGGGCCTGTAGGCTAAAGATGGATGCCTCAATGGTACAGAAGAACTTTGGGTAAATGTCCAGCAGTGAGATGTCTCTGTCAATTCTAGAGTTTTGGAAGTTACTTAGGTAATATTATTTCCTTCTGGAGTCTTTGATGGAGTTGAAGAATTTATAGGTATAGTTTTCCTTAGTTATGATAAAAGATAAAGTAGATATAAATATGGTAATGTAGTTGTTGTTTGATACCTGTTTTGTTATATGTAAGTTTATTATGTTGAAGTTAAAGCCTTCCTTTTTGTTTAAACAAGAGGGAAAATGGTGTAGGAGTTCCTTCTGTTTGTGTGTTGCTTTCATAGAATAATGAATAAAGAAACTGCCTTGGCCTAGTTGATAGGGTAGAACTTAGGTAGGCGGAGAAGACAGAACTGAATTCTGGGAGAAAGAGAGCAGAGTCAGATAGCTGCCATGGAGCCACCAGGTCAGACATGCTGAAATTTTCCCAGTAGGCTATGACCTCATGGTGATATACAGGTTAATAGAAATGGGTTAAATCAAGATGTGAGAGTTAGCCAATAAGAGGATAGAGCTAATGGGCCAAGCAGTAATTTAATTAATACAGTTTCTGTGTGGTTATTCCTTGTAACAAATAGCGCAGACATTAAGATCAGTAATTAATAAACGGGATCTCATGAAATTGATAAGCTTTTGTAAGGCTAAGGACATCATGATTTAGACAAAGCAGAAGCTCACAGAATGGGAAAAAGATTGTTTTACCAACTCCACATCAGACAGAGGACTAATATCTAAAATATATACAGAGCTTAAGAAACTTAATATCATAAAACAAAATAATCCAATTAAAAATAGGGTATAGATCAAAACAGAGAATTTCCAATAGAGAAAGCTCAAATGGCTGAGAAACACTTAATAAAGAAATGTTTGATATCCTTAGCCACTAGGAAAATGAAAATGAAAACTACTTTTGGATTTCATCTTACACCTGTCAGGATGTCTAAGATAAATTACACAAACAATAGCTCATGCTGGTGAGGATATGCAGTAAGGGAAACACTCTTTCACTGCTGGTTGGGGTGCAATTTTTTATAGCCATTGTGGAAATTAATATGTATGTCAATTTCTCAGAAAGTTGGGGATCTACCTCAAGATTGCAATAAGATATAATGCTCATGTGCACATCTGACCACAAGGACACTTACTCACCCAGGTTCATTGGTTTATCTTAGCAGCCTGTACAATGAAATGTCTCTCTGTACTAAGCTCATTCACAGTCAAAAATTCAAAGAAAACACAATAATATAAATAATCCAGACTCAGTGTATTTTCCATCTTTACATGACTTATTTTTCTTACTCTAGTACTTTTTCTACAAGTTTAATATTTATTTTATTATCTTTGCTCCTTTTGTTTATGACTGTCTGTACTCTTTTATAACTGCCTATACTTTTTCTTCTCTATCAAGCATACATACGTTTATCTAACATTGTGGCCCATTTAGACGTCTTTTTCATCTGAATCTGTCTTTATTGTATATCTGTAATTATTTTCTATCCAGAAGCACCTTTTTTTTCATGCTATATGGGTGTGGCTAGGACCAACATGGCCCTGCCTGCTTGCTCTGCCCAGTCCAACATGGCAGAGGCATGTTCACATCCTTTGAGAGCCATGTGCCTAAAAATGTGGCAATGTACATGCCATTAAGCAAGTTGTAGCACTCTGTTCACAGACCCCCCATTGAAATGCTCCATAACTGGACCTATTGAAATGCTGCTCCGTAACTGGACCTCTCGATAGAGTCAGAGCCATTAGTGCTGGCAAACCAGGAAGCCTTCTTAAAAGAAGTCATGCCTCTGCTTGCGTCTAGCAAACAGAGGCCAACCAAGAAAATGTTGCTACCAGAAAGCCATGCTTAACTCTGTTCTTTGTGTCTAGAATTCCTTTTTAAACTTTCTCAGGTTTTATGTGAATTTAGCTGGCACACGTTGGTATGCCAATCTGTTGGGGGAGACCACTTGTTCCTTTCCCTGTTATGTATTAATTACAATACTATTTGGCCAATAACTTAAGCATATTTTAAGCTAGCTCTTATACCCTAAACCAACCATCTCCATTAATCTATGTATTGACAAGGGGCTGAGGCTTACTGGGTAAAGTTTCATCCTGTGTTCAGTGCCTGTCTCTGGAGGGTTACATGGCTTCTTGCTGACTCTGCCTACTCTCTCCTCTATCTGCTTGGAACTCCCAGCTTGCCCTATTCTGCTTAGCTACTGGCTGAAACAGATTTATTCATTAACCAATAAAGGCAACACATAAACAGAAGGACTTCCCACACCACACATACACTGGTAATAAACAACTGATTTCTAATTGGACTTAAGATACATGATGGAGGAAGGTTATTGGCTAATAAAGAAACTGTCTTGGCCCATTTGATTGGCAAGCCTTTAGGGGGGTGGAGTAAACAGAATAGAATGCTGGGAGGAAGAGGAAGTGAGCTCAGATGCAAGGCAGCTCCTCTCAGAGACAGACGCCATGCTCTCTTCTCCAGAGCAGACGCGATGAAACTCCAACCCAGGATGGACGTAGGCTAGAATCTTCCCGGTAAGCGCACCTGGGGTGCTACATACATGAACAGAAATGGGCCAAGCAGTGTTTAGAAGAATACAATGCGTGTGTTGTTATTTCTGGTGTAAAGCTAGCCGTGCAGGAGCTGGGCAGGATGAAAAGCAGGCCCGCAGCTCATACTACAGATGGCGCCCACGTGGATAACTGCATCCATAGAAAGCCTGAGAAAGCTTGGGAAAGAATAAAGCATGTTTTCTTGGTAGCAGCAATTTCTCGGTTCTACTCTGCTTGCTAGAGGCAAGCAAGCACTCTCATCCAAGAGAGGCTTCCTGACTCAGCTTTAGCTGCAAAACCCTGCAGCTCATTAAGAGGCCCTGCCACAAAATACTTAAATGGTATTGATAAAAGCTGACTGAATGCTTGTTTGTTTTCGGCCGTAGCAAAAAAAAAAAAAAAAAAAAAAAAGTTGTGCTGTTTTAAAATGCTGGCGTTCTGGTCCATCCTGCCAGGGCAAACTCTGACCGTTTGAGGCAGGAGGGCCGACTACAGAGAGAGGACTTGATTGTTGTCTGTGGACGTAATGCTGCATTTTGCTTGTTGGCAAAGACCTTGAAACGCCACAGTGTTGTGGTGATAAACATGGCTACAGCCGGTACCTCCGCCATGAGGCTGGAAAGCTAAGGAATTGCCTGGATTTAGCTGGCAAAGCCACGGCTTTAATCCTACCCATATTGCTCAGTAATTTAAAGGCTCGTGTGGTCAGAAAAAGAGAGAGATACAGTAAAGAGAGATTCAAAGACAAAGAAAACTTTAAATGATTTACAGTGTGTTTAAAAATATATGCAGGCTGAAAGATAAAGTTCTTAAAAGTAAAAAAACAAAAATAAGGAAGTAGTTGGGTGTGGTAGTACACACCTATAATCCCAACACTGGGAGGCAGAGGGAGATTGACCTCTGAGACTTCAAGGTGTGGTAGCACACGCCTTTAATCCCACTGCCTGGGAGGCAGAGACAGACAGATCTCTGTGAGTTCAAGGACAGCCTGGTCTAAAGAGTTATTCCAGGATGGATACAGAAAATATAAAATAAAAGTAAAAGTAAACAAAATAGAGTTAAAATAAAGCTGCACAAAGATGGAAAATACACAGAGAATCTTGATACTGTATGCTATTATGCTCTCTTTGAATTGTTTTAATGCTGAGGAAGGAGCAACATCTGCTAAAAGATATTTGTTTATAAATGCTGCTGAACTAATCCAAGATAGATATTTTCAAAATACCTTGACTTCAGAATTTGGATCTAAGGATATGATACTTTGGAAAAGAGTTTCTTCTTTTGTTTTCACAGAGGATGCGACTCTTTCAATATGGTATGATAGACCACGCCCTCCTGAAGGGTTGCTGTGAACACCTTCAAAAAATTACTTTGCTCAACTGCCGACTGAGAGGAACCTAGCACACAGGTTATACCATGAAAGACCTGATTAACAGCGCCCCCATTCAGCAGGAAGCAGTTTGGAGAGAAATAACTACGCCCATATTCTCAAATATTGTTTATAAATGTTCTTTTACATTTAAAGGGGGTTATGATATAGGTATGAATAATTTGCATTGATATGGATCTTGCTTTAGTGATTTAGATTTAAGGTCAATTTTATTGTATGTATATGTATTTCTGATATTGATTAAGGTATTGTGATTGTGTAGTTCACTTAAAAATGTAATGTCTATAGGTTGTTAATGGATAATTATCAATAATAGTCAAGTTTGTAGTCATGTTAGTTAGATTTTCTAGATGTGCATGCATATATTTCAGATAGGCATTCATCATATCTTTCAAAGGCTAGAGAATATGGTATTTTAAATGTTTTAATAACTTAGGGTTTTTCAAGACAATGAGACACTCTGCTCCTGGCAGCACCAATCTACTTCAAGAAGAAGAAGATGGGCATCGAAGAGGATCCTTATGGAGTTTGATAGCTATTTGGGCAAGAAACTGCTCTTGCCTGGACTATTGTATAAACTGGACACAAAGAACCCGCAGAGAGAGGACTGCTGAACTTGCCTAAAGGTGAGATGATCTTTTGGGGTTCCTGATTCATGAAAGAGACATGAATTCATGCGAGACATTCTGCAGGACACAGCAGATAGTGACTGAACTGCCTTTGAAATTTTCTGCTTCATGGAAATGTCTGCTGGAAACTATGGGCCTGTAGGCCGAAGATGGATGCCCCAACGGTACAGAGAAACTTTGGGTGACTGTCAAGGCAGCGAGATGTCTCTGTCATTTCTAGAGTTTGAAAGTTGCTTATTTTTTGTTTGCTTAGGTAATATTATATCCTTCTGGAGTCTTTGATGGAGTTGAAGAATAGATAGATAGTTATAGTTTTCCTTAGTTATGATAAAGATAAAGTAGATGTAAATATTGTAACTGTAATTCTTATTTGATAACTGTTTTGTTATATGTAATTTTGCTATGTTAACGTTAAAGCCTTCCTTTTTTTTTTGTTTAAACAGAAAAGGGGAAATGATGGAGGAAGGTTATTGGCTAATAAAGAAACTGCCTTGGCCCATTTGATTGGCAAGCCTTTAGGGGGGTGGAGTAAACAGAATAGAATGCTGGGAGGAAGAGGAAGTGAGCTCAGATGCAAGGCAGCTCCTCTCAGAGACAGACGCCATGCTCTCTTCTCCAGAGCAGACGTGATGAAACTCCAACCCAGGATGGACGTAGGCTAGAATCTTCCCGGTAAGCGCACCTGGGGTGCTACATACATGAACAGAAATGGGCCAAGCAGTGTTTAGAAGAATACAATGCGTGTGTTGTTATTTCTGGTGTAAAGCTAGCCGTGCAGGAGCCGGGCAGGATGAAAAGCAGGCCCGCAGCTCATACTACAGATACACTCAACATGAGGAAAATCATGCCTGGTTTTGGAATCATAGCTAACTATATAGGGTTATGTAGTGATGAGATGAGCAGGCCTGCTTTTTGTCCCACCCTGCTCCTGCATGGCTAGCTTTATACCCAAAATAACAACACACAAATTGTATTCATTTAAACACTGCCTGGCCCATTAGCTATAGCCTTTTACTGGCTAACTCTCACATTTTGATTAACCCATTTCTGTGAATGTGTGTAGCACCATGAGATGGTGACTTACTGGGAAGTTTCTAACCTATGTCCATCTTGGGCTGGAGCTTCATGGTGTCTGCCTGACTCTGCTTTCTTTCTCCCAGCATTCTGTTTGGTCTACTCCACCTATCTAAATTCTGTCCTATCAAAAAGCCAAGGCAGTTTCTTTATTAACCAATGAAAGTAACATATAGACAGATGACCCTCCTACATCAGGGCTAGTGAAGTTTTGATCTAGGAGAAGAACCTACAATCATCACTTTGTTAAACCAGCTCACTTCTTAACTCCATTATAAATGTTTCTTTTTATACCCAGAGATAAGTATAGTCTTCATCTTTCACTGAGATCCCTCCCCCACCCTTTTTTTTTTTTGCAGCAGAAGGAAACCTTTAACCAGTCATAACACAGAGTTAAAATTTCAGCCCTAGTGGCTACATCTACAATAACCTCCGGACCTAATGTCCAACTAACCTTGTGTAAGAGTAGCTGGAAAAAGGGTAAGAGCCAGAGGACAGGGCATTTCTGTAAGTTTGTGCATCCCCTTGATGTCACAAGCTACACCCATAAGCTTCTACCAACACAACTGCCTTGACCATGAGCTGAATGAGAACAGTAACAATAGGCGTGCCAACATGGAAGGGGAAAGACCAGGAGGTCTCTCAGGCAAATAAGGAATGGTGGAAAGGGGAGAAATAGTCCTTCCCAGGGAAGACTGTATCATTTGATTATCCAATATTGAATGATTAACCCTGAAAACATAACATGAATGACATTATATAGACTGGGCAGGTTATATTTAAGAATATATACGTGTATATATTTAAAATATATATGCATTTAGCACATATATGCATCTAACAGCAATTAATGAAAATAGAGCCCATTTATTTGAAAGAGAGCAAGCAGAGATGTATGCGAACGTTTGGATGGAGTAATAGAAATGGGAAAATAATGTTATTATGGTATATTCTTAAAAGTAATAAATAAGTAAAAATAACTAACACAAGTTTTGATTAATGAACTTGGATTTAAGGCACAAAAGTAATACTACACACCTAGAGACACCTGATTTTTGATAAAGAAGGCAGAAATACACACTGGAGAAAAGACAGTATCTTTACCAAATGGCACTGGTCAAACTGAGCATATGTATATTGAAGAATGAAAACAGATCCATATCTATCGCCCTTCATAAAACTCAACTCCAAAAGGATCAAGGCCCACACCATAAGAAAAGATTCCCTGAACCTGATAGCAGAGAAACTGAGTAATAATATTGACCTAACTGGCACAGAAAAATACTTTCTGAACAGGACTCACATGGTATAGACATTAAGACTAAAAGCTAATAAACAGGACTTCATGAGCCTGGAAAGTTTCTGTTCAGCAAAGGACAGCATCATATGGGCAAACGGGCAGGTTCAGAGAGGGAAGAGAGTCTTACCAATTATAAATCTTGTAGAAGGTTAGCATCTGGATTATTAAAAACGTAACAGAACTGAGCCTCAGGAAAACAATCCAATTAAAAAAAATGAAGCATAGAACTAAACATTGAATCCTCAAAAGATGAAGCATAAATGGCTGAGAAACATTTAAAGAACTGCTCAATACCCTTAGCCATCAGGGAAATGCAGACCAAAACTACTTTGAGGTTTCCTTGTACAGCAGTCAAATGGCCAAGATCAAGAAAACAAATGACAGTACATGTTGGAAGGATTCAGAAAAAGGCAGGAATTTACTGCTGGTAGGAGTGCAGACTGGTACAATCACTATGGAAATCCATGTGACAATTCCTTAGAAACACAGGAATAGATCTACCACATTATCCAGCTGTATCACGCGGGAACATACCTGCAACACTTTAGATCCTGCTACAGAGTTACTCACCCGTGTTCATTGCTGCGCTATTCATAATAGCCAGAAATCGAAAACAACATTGACATCCATCAGCTGACAAATGGATAATGAAAATAGACACTTACAGAAAAGAATGCTACCTAGAGAAATGAAATTGTAAAAATTTCAAGTAAATGGCTGGAGTTAGAAATCTCATCCCGAATGAGGTGTCCCAGATTTTAATGCATGTTTTCTCTTATATGTGGATGTAGTTTTTAAGCTTTCAGTGTTTGCTAAGGTTCAAACAACCATAGCGGTTAGGTCCTAATAGAGGATGAGGATGGAGGAAATAGATTTCTCATGGAAGAGGAAATAGAATATACTGTTATGGAATGATAAGTGGGAAAATAGAATAGGAGGACTAAACAGGGAAGAAAAGATGAGAGACAGGTGAAGGAGAGAACATGGGGAGAGGCAACTCACACTAAAGGCCATTTGAAAAACCAGTATGGAAACTGACTACCACGGAATCCTTGTTTAAAAAGAATATGATTCTATGTATGTGTGTCTGTGTATGTATGTGTGTCTGTGTCTGTCTGTCTGTATGTATGTATGCATGTGTCTGTGTGTATGTGTCTTCATGTATGTATGTATGTACATATGTATACATGTATGGAAGGAATCTAAAGGCTCACATGTCAGGAAACAGTTCCATCTCATTGAATCATTGGCCAAAAAGTCCCATTGAAGCCTCTAAACATCACAGGTTCTTGCCACGTTTGCTCTCCACAACCAGAGGGAAAGACCCTATTACTGAGGACAACACTTATTTGTGCCTTCAAACACAGAGAAGTCGAGCCGGTGCCTAACTCGAAGTTTCATCACTAACAAATAGCATTTAGGGTGCTGGAAGGATTCTGCAAGCTACCTGAGAAAGGTCATTATCATTATCACCCAGCTACAAACCCCGGACCTGAGGGAAGTGTGGTGACTGCTGGTTGTCTGGTAGCAAGTGCTTCTGTGGGCAACTGGGTGACAGATAGGAGTAGAAGTTGGCTAAGGGAAGAAGCTGAGTGGGGCTTTAGGAAGAGCTAAGAGAGGCGGGGGTCCATAGGGAGTTAGAGGTGACTGGGGGAAAAGAGTAACCTGCACGCGGATTTCAGTAAGGCCAAGAACTGACAGAGATGAAAGGAATATGGAGACCCGGAGTTTGAACCAAGAATTTGGGACTCCAGTGAATGAAACTGAGGTGGGAGGAGGGCCACCTGTAAGCAGGTTGTTTCCTGGCTGAGATTGAGAAGGGAGAGATGGTAATAGGGGACAGGAAGGACAGGGTGATTCACCTATCCGAGTCTCTTCCTGGTGCGTGATATTGAGGGTGGGGGCGGGTGCCAGGTAGGAAATGTGTCTAGGCATTAGCTGCTGATAGGAAACAATGGCGATGGGTTGGTTGGAAGTGATGGCTAAGACAGTCAGTCCACAGGAAGTAGGAAAGCTGGATCCACTCTGGGAGTTGGGGTAACCTCCCTTCCCTACTGCCATGGAGGTACAGAGGGAGGGCAGGTCCCTGCAAGCATGAACTTGCTGGGCTGGCAGCTGATGTGGGAGTGTCATATATCCGTTGCTTTCATTGGTTAATTAATAAAGAAACTGCTTGGCCTGATAGGTTAGACCATAGATGGGTGGAGTAAACAGAACAGAATGCTGGCAGGAAGAGGAAGTGAGCTCAGACCACGCTTCTCCTCTCCAGGGCAGACACGATGAAGCTCCGACCCAGGATGGACGTAGGCTAGAATATTCCTGGTAAGTGCACCTCGTGGTGCGACACACATTAATAGAAATGGGCCAAGCAGTGTTTATATGAATACAGTTTGTGTGTTGTTATTTTGGGGCATAAGCTAGCCAGGCGCCGGGAACTGGGTGGCAGGAATGCAGCCCGCAGCTCCCTCTACAGGCAGCTGTGATGGAAAGCAAGTGAAAGTCATACTTGTGAGTCCCAGCTTGGTTGTGATCACTGGGATCCCAGATACTGTTTTTAGGTAGCTGCAAATCTTACAAAAGAATGAGAGGAAGTACAGTAAGTGGAATCTGCCATGGGGTTCAGTGGCGTTTACGGGGACTAGAGAAAGTGTGGGAGCAGAGGCACTTGTGAGCAGAATGCGTTCAGGGGTGTGGGTGAGATTAGAGAGATGATGTTGGAGGACAGGAAGGGTAGTGCATATCACTTATCTGAATCCAGGCTGGTGAGGCTCCTGGGGATCCCAGGTTTCTAGGTATCGGTGGCTGACCCTAGGGATGGAAACAAGCTAGAGAGAGGGTACAGGGATGGTACATGGGGAGGAAGACTGCTGGGTCTGCTGCGAGGTTTGGTGGAGTACCCTGGAAATGGAGGTAAGATTGGAGGACAGGCTTCTGGAAGTGATCTACTGCAGGGCTGAGGTTGGGACTGGAGAAACTGTAATGGAGGACAGGACGGAGAGTAAATAGCACCCACCTGTTTTCCCGCCAGGCATGGCCACTGGTTTTCAGGTGGAGAGCATTTCAGGAAATGGAGGTGGGAGGACAGGCCCCTGCTAGCAGGTTGCAACATGACTGGGGATGAGATCTAGGTGTGTGTGTGTGTGTGTGTGGTGTATTATTGATCTTTTTCTTGTTTGTTTGATTTGTATTTTTGTGGAGTTTTTTTTTCCTGGCTTTGTTTTAGTTTTGGGAGAGAGAACTCATAGTTATGTTTCTGCGCGTAGACAAGTGCCACTCTGAGTCTTGATCACAGTAGCCCTTTGTAGCTATGGCTGGTGAATGCGGAAACAAACGGCTGTTCAAGGTTCTGGAATAAGTGACTGTTGAGTGCATAGCCCTGAGCTAGGTGTCTGTAGCATCTCCTCAAAGGCGCAGAAAGCTTTGTGGAAAGTGGGGTAGGAATAATGTAAGGGTGATAAAGAGGGCTGTGAATTGCTCTCCTAGGCATGGCATATCTGATGTAATAACAGCTCTGCAAGCTTGTACTGGATCTGAACAAGAGTCAGTGGGGGAGGCCAATGGGATTTTCTTTGTCACAAGGACAGCTGTTTAGATGTTTATTGATACTGGGGGCGGGGACTTGTGTCTTCAGTGGGTAAGTCCCATGCTTCATTGGATAAATGCATTTCAATTCCCATACTAATAACTCTTAAATCCAACGAGTCACAAAAACAAAGGAAAACAAGATGATATAAATTCTAGAGGTCCTTTAAGGAAGGATGGAGAGTTGATGATGCAGGGATGGAGCTAAAAGAGGATGGGGTGGTGAGGGTGATCTCAATGCATTATACATGTGTATGGCATTGACAAAGAATAAATTTAATATAAAGAGATAGTCCCAAAGGATCATACACTATAATCTAGTTGATGCCACCATAGTGATTATAAGGCTGGTCCAAACAACAATCAATGGTGTAACATCATACAAATTAGTCTCAAGGTTAGAAATCACATGATTTCAATAGATACAGGAAAGTCTTTTGAAAGAATTTTGCTTATCTGCTTGCTAAAAATCTCTCTAAAAAAAACAAAAACAAGGAACATTCCTGAAATAACTAAAGGTTATGTACAACAAACCCAAGGTTAAAGTCATACTAAATGGGAAAGCCTTGATCAGGAATGAGGTAAGAGTGTCTCCTCTCTGCTCTTACTCATGTTGTGCTTGAAGTCTCTTTCAGAGCAATAGGTAAGAGAGAGAAACAAGTTACACATTACAAAAAAGAAGTTAAATTGTCTTAGATTCAGAATACATAATTATAAAGATAAAATACTCTAAGGACATTGCAAAACTGTTAGATCTGATAAATGTTTTGAGCTAAGTGACAGCATAGGAAATCGACGTACACAAATCAATATCAGTAATGAACACACTGAAAGAAATCAGGAAAATAATTCCACATAGTCACCTCAAGTACAAAAACTAAAAAGTCAAAAACATAATATCTAGATATAAACCTAGTCACTATGGAAATTTCTCCATAAACTAAAAATAGACATACTGTGGATGAGTTGTATTACTCCTGACTACGTATTTAGAAGGGCATAAGTCAGTGGACAACAATGCTATAATATCTGTGTATCTGTATTGATTGAGGCATTGCTCATAACAGCTAGATTGTAGAAATGGTTTGGTATCACATCAGGTGAATGGACAGCAGGTGTATATTTCAGAGTTTTTTTTTTTCAGCCACAAAGTAAAACAAAATTGCATTATTTGCAGAAAAGTGGATAAAACGAAACTATCATATTACTTAAGAGAATCCAGGAAGACACATTTTCTCTTATATAGTGAATCTAGTTTAAAAAATATGAAAGTGGATGCAGGATATAGGTGATGAATGCGTGCTACACATATAGTCATGTGCAATTAGTTCTACTGGCAAACTGGTTGAGAGTTTTAACAACTACTGTAACAGTGAACTGAGAAAAGTTGTACATGATATGACCTGTGGGGCTTTAGAATTTGTTACAGATTCTAAACTAGACATATTTTTGAGGCCATAATTATTGACAAAAGAGAGCATTTTCATGTTTAGCACTTTTCAAATCATATTTCAGCACACCATGTAAGTAATGTTAATATGTTATATGTATCTAAGACAATGGTCTCTTTTTAGGGACAGATTTAAATAACGTGGCCACACATTCAATAGTCTATCAGATGATCTTTCTAGAATGATTGCACCAATTTACTCTAACAAGTACATTTGTGAAATAACCTTTTCTACAAAAGCTGATCTATGTTAGTCATTGGTTTTGTTCTTGTAGGAATTAAAAATAGTAGTGACAATATTTTGGAATGTTTCAAGCTTGTTTTCTCTGTATGTAAATTTTTTATAGAATGTTGCTCAAGCTTCTGTTTTTTTCCCCATGCCTTTATTTCTTAAATTACTTCAAAGAAGTAATGGATATTTTGTTTTATTCTTTCAAATATTGTTCCAATTTTATAGTTTCTGAAATCTATTCCCACTATACAAAATGACAAAGAGGTATTTCATGGTTCTCAGACAGACAGCTGATATTAAAATGATGTAAAAGGCAAGATTCTGGAAGAGTGCAGAGGAAAAGAAATGCTCACATACTGTTGGCGAATCTTAAGTTAGTATAACTATTGGAGATGTAAAATTCCACAAATCCAAAAGTACACGGTTATAGAGTCCAGTGTTCTCACTCCTGGGCACTTACTTTCAAGATCTGAAGTCGGTTTGTAGAAGAGATGTCTTTACTTCTATGCTCACTGCAGCACAATTCACAATAGCAAAGGTAGGAGAATCCAGACTGCATCTGTCAGTAAGTGAATGGATAAAGAATATGTGATTATATATATATAGTATACATGATATATATATGCATATATATATATTTGTGTACACACATGCACAAACATATTTAAAGTGGACTCTTTAAACACTCTGCCCTTTGAAAGAAGAACCTTCTGTTACTTCTAAAACTGTTGAGAAACATACTGTTAATGTATGACAGTTGACAAAAGCTAGGTTAGGAAAGACTCCGGTGTATGGCTTCTTTTCTACGTGGAGTTGGAAGCCTTCAGGTACACAGACACAGGACAGGATCATGTTTGCAGAGGTGGGGGAGTGGGAAGGACCATGAGATGATGGAAAAGGGTACAAATCTCAGACTGGAAGAATGATATTTCTTTTAATGTTTATTGCCTAGCATGGTGAATACTTTTAGTGGCAGTGTATTATTGTTCATTTCAAAATTGCTAAGAGAGTTAATTTCAAGGGTTCTTGTCGCAAAATGATGTGTTTGAGGTACATTAATAAGCTTAACTTACTAATTCCGTATGTACTCACAAATCAGAATGTTGGCTTGTACCCTAAAAACGTAATGTGATTATCATCTGTCAATTAACAATAAGATAGAATGAAGAAAAATAACTGTGGCCACTTCTTCACACAACACAATAATCAGCAAAGCATTGAAAAATCAAGCTTGTGTGTCTTCCACTAAACTTACTTAGCTTGAATGATGCGTAACCCTTTATCCATGTAAATATTTTACATTTCAAAGTGTTAAGGCCCACTTCATTCTGCAAACACTGAAGCAGGCCTATTTACCTTACATGAAAGTGACACCAGTCATTACAAAGGCTGGCAAAATCACAGGTTGATTAGATAATACATCTTTGATTCTCAACTTACCAAAACAGTTATTTTGATTTTTATGTATTCATTAAAATTATTTTGTTAGTAAAGAGTTGATTTGAAATGCAACAGCTATTTTGCCAGTATTCTGTTTCAGACAGGAAGACTTTGATCTGCATTTTATAGAAGATAAGAGTAAGGTCTAAAACATCTAGATGATTTTCCTCAATCTCAGAACAACTTACACTGAATTTTGTACTGGGAGCTAGCATTCTATCGGGGAGTCTCCTTACTCCATTCTATGAAGAAGTCATTGTCCACAGAGGCAAAGGACTCATTCCTAAACATACTATTGTTTTTCCTTCTGTTTTATTAACAATTTAGTGTTTGTTTTTCTGCTAGAGATGAAGTTTAGATTGTGATCAGACATTCACAGTGATTGTTTCTAGAGGAAAGAGGTGGAGCTGTCTGCAGTTCACAGTGAACACTTGCCAGCTGCTTGTCAGACGGGAGAACAGGGAGATGGACTCAAGAAACCTGCCCCTCCCTCGTGTCTGGATGTCTTAGTCCACTGGCTTCCTTCACAAGGCTGACCTCACCAAAAAAAACCCTTATCTTATAGGCTGCACTTATGATAGAGCAGGTGATTAATTTATCCTTCAAATGTTCAAGCAGTTTAATTTTATTTAGAAAATACGGATGATTCTATAATATTTTAGTATGTTATGTTCTTATACTTTGTAATTTGGAAATTTTTGTTGCAGAGAATATATATAGAGAATAACATCATCGAAGTGTTATTAAAATAAAGGATACTATGCAGGTTGAAAATCTGTGCAGGTCACCCAAGACTGGAATGAGACTTTACTAGAAAAATAGAGAAAGCAAAAGTGAGGGGGGAGAGGCAGAGGAGAGAGATGGATAGAGGGAGAGAGAGAGAAAGAGGTAGGGGAAAAGAGAGAGAGAGAAAGAGAGAGAGGAAAGAGAAACTAAGGAGCAGAGTGACATGATTTCTGCTCTTTTGGCAGGTATGTGCAAGTATTGGAGAAGCCAGAGACAAATATATATATTCAGTCTTTTTCGTATATATATGAAAAAGACTGAATTTTCTGTGCAAAACTTGGTTTTTACTAGTCTTTACCTGTCCTGTCTGTAGGAAGCCCATGCTGTGGTAATGGTGCTATAATTAATAAAATCTAGTTCACGTTAAAGAAAACTAATAGCAAAAGGGGGCTTGACAATCAGCCTGTCTACCAGCTTCTTAGCTTCATGGTGGGAATGCAACAACTTGGGGTGGAATTTGAGCTTTGTATCAACAAAGAAGGACTCAGCAATAGGCAAGAATGTGAATACCAGAAAAGGAACTGCTCTCTATGGAGTCTGAGGCTTACCTGGGGACTTGTTGCTACTTCTGACTTGGGCCATGCCAATGTAAGACACATTTTCATCTTAAGATGAGTTAAACATCAATATCTCTGCTGTCCTGTTGGTTGTTCCTGACCATCTCCACTGTCTGGAGAGAAACCCAGGTCTACATGGGCTATAAAAGGCTGTTGGTTTTTTTTCCCCCATACTTGTTCAAATACTGAAGACAATGCCACTGGCTGCTATTTTATTATCCTGGAATATGACCCATGACTTATAAGACATCTTTGTGAGTGTGTGTGTGTGTGTCTTCTGTCTTTCACCAATCACGGACTCTACCTTTTGCATTATATTTGTTGTGTAGTTTGTATCACAAAAAGGTCACATTGGATAGTCTTTTAGGGAACTAGAATTGTGATCAAATAGGTGACAAAATTAGGAAATAAAATAAATTTCCATTAAGGAACTTAAACTACAAATGAGTGTAGCCTACACTGCATGGCTACATCACACATAAACTTCTATTAACATGCTTGACCGTCAATCTCCACCCTTGGTTTTAAAGAAAGTAGGTTCATTGCAGTTTTTCAGTTGTGAGTATGGCTGCCGGCCTCAATATCCTTGTGTTCATAGCAGACAGCACTTTTAAGAGAACATTAATTTTCCGCCTTGTAGAACAAGACAATCTAAAAATAGATATTTTATTTATAAAGTAAATTGCATTTTTTGATGCTGCAGAGTAAAAAGCAAGCCTGTAAAAAATTGTAGCTGATTAGAGTCTGTGTGTTTTTGACCCCTATACTCTTGAAAACTCCAAAACTGAACAAATAAATGTGCATAATTTTATTTCCCCTCTAATTAGTAAAATCATGGTGCTTTGTGGGCAGGGTGCCCGTCTCCTGTTGCTCTTTTAATTGTTAGGTAAAAGAGATGGCTCCTTACTCATCTCTATGGCTGCAACAATCTTATTCCCTTTGCAAACAGCAGGATTATTATTATTATTTTTTTTTTGGTACATTGTACTGGTAATCAAAGTATAAAAACTCTGTTAGATGCAGAGGGAGAGAGAAACAACGAGAGACAGAAACAGAGATTGACTGTGTCAGCCAAATGAATAAGATACGCCTCGCTGGGCGGTAAGTTGAAATAGAAGCAAATAAATTCAGGTGCAAGTAGCCGGAGACTCCATTTTCTGCTTCCTTGTACACTTGTGGTAATTGCAGGAGTCCACAGAAGACGGAAAAGATAAAAGGCAAAGTCTGCCAGAAAGTTTAGGTCCTTTGTATCGAGGATGAAAAATGGCCTTTGGGGAGTACATAAAGTTCTTCAAAGGCTCCGATGTTCTGAATGCCAAGCAGCCTCCCTGGACGGATTCCCTTCAGAAGTGCTGAGCAGAGAAACGTTGGCAGCTGCCAACAGGCGGCTAGGAAGGTGGTGCTCACTGATGAATGATTCATCTTAGCTAATGCCACGCAGAATACTGTCCTTCCTTGGGCTGGGGTTAGGAAAGGTAAAGACGCCGAAATTCAATGCACACATTTCAGAGTTCTACCTTTTGCCTGACTGTGATGTAGCCTACAGTTGTTCAGAACCTATGACCGGTCTTTTATCTTTACTGACCAGTTCTTTGGCTTTTTACTATTAAAAGCTTCAGTGACAGCACCACAACACAGACTTTGTACTGTGAACCTAGGGAATGCACAGAATTTCCTAGGTCGTAGTTGCTTTGAATGAAGCCACGGGGGATGGAAAACTGTTTATTAGCTATTAGCACTCGTTTCTCCCTCACGCCGTATTTTCTTACTTTGTCGTATATCTTTTGAAATTTTACTGTAAGTATACATTTGTATGTCAAGCCCTGCAGGCAATTATTCACTATTTAATCCTATTTTAGACTATTATTATTTTAATATTATTAGTCATATTAATATTATTTTAATTCTCTAACCTACAGAAGAGACAGGGCAACTAAACTGTTTAATGGATTCATGGGAAATGAATACAATGAGGTTGTTTTTTTTAAATGTTATACCTAAAACTATCTAAAATGATGATCAGTAACATAATCTGTCTTTTAATAACTATTTTGAGAATTAGAAGTATTTTTGTAAGTTGTGTGTGCAAAAATAAGTTTGTAATAAAAATGTCCTGAAAGTAAATATCACAGAAAAAATAATGGTGTTCTTAGTTCTTAGGCAACATATAATTCAGTACATAGTTTAATGCTTCAACTAAATCTTTGAAGATGTGTGCCAAGATATCACAGTTAAAAAAACTTCATTTATTGAGACATCTTATTCCCATGTCAAATGAATTAACTTATTAAAACGTCACATGTTTTTAAGTCTAGAAGACAGTTGGAGAATCTTACTACATAGCAATAGTTCAGATTTATCAAAAGTAAAATGACCGGGATAATTATACCTTTGATTCAACAGACATCTTTTTTTTTCTTTTCTTTTCTTTTTTTCTTTTTTCTTTTTGGATTTTCGAGACAGGGTTTCTCCATAGCTTTTTGGTTTCTGTCCTGGAACTAGCTCTTACAGACATCTTTTAATAACCCTGGAGGTACTGAGAAATATCTCTATCCAT